>NC_072010.1:109758671-110094171 GCF_027791375.1 Indicator indicator | reverse complement strand
CATTTGGAAGATTGTTAGAATTTGGCCTGAAAATGGAAGCATTAAGGTATAAATCACTGAAATGCTTTCGTGGCTTACAGAAAACTCTAAGGGGGAAAAGTAAACATTCATAAGGAATTTGGTGACATTAGCTTGCTTATACTGCACTGGTTTATTTTAAAAAGATTTTTCAATGAAAAAGAGAGATAATTTTGTGTTTATCACTTGAAGTGATCTGTTTTGGAGGCCTGCAGGATTTTCCCATAAGGTTCAGTCATGTAAGAGATAAATGTTTTCTTAACACTTAGTAAGACTGATGTAAAGACTGAGCCTGGAGATTATGTTGATGACAAGAGTACTGTCCTTTCTTTGTAAGATTTTTACCTTTTGTCTGTTAATTTTATGCCCACTCACACACCTTTCCCTTTTTGAAGTTGGAGTCCACCTCTGAATTTGGCAAGAATCCATAACTTTGTTCAGTCATGCTTTTGAGAGAGTTCAGATAGTCTGCTTGGCACCAGTTCAGCAAAGGGGTTAAATGCATTTGTAAGCTCAAGATGGTGAGTCCACCTTAGTGAGGAGTTCATGCCCTTGGCTCTAGTGGGACAAGTTGTGAGCTGAAGGACATTGTTGAATCCATATGTTAGAAAAAAACTTTTTTCTTTTTTTTTTAAATCACGATGGTACCTTCTGTGTTCAGTGCTGCTTCATACTACCTTGCTCCCAGTTCAGGTGCTGCTTAATAAGCTGTGTCACTCCTGGAGAGTCAGGCGATACAAAGGACAAGCCCTACCTGACCTGGCTCATCCACTCTCTGCACATCCACTGCATACATGTCTGCCCTGCTCCTAGATGGAGAACTTCTGTTCGCTTGGCTAATTCTGAGATTTCACTGAGCTTACAGGATTCATGGGGCATTAGTTTATTGTATTTTGTATTGGCCCAGAAGGCCAATTGCATCCTGGGCTGCATTGAGTAAGCACATCCAGCAGATCAAGAGAAGTGATTCCACCACTTTGCTCTTGTGAGACCCCACCTGGAGTACAGTGTCCACCTCTGGGGCCCTCAACATAAGAAAGACTGAACCTGATAGAGAGGGTCCAGAGGAGGGCCACAAAAGTGATCACAGGGCTGGAGCACCTTTTTTGTGAAGACAGGGTTAGCAAATTGGGATTGTTCAGCCTGGAGAATAGAAGGCTCTGGGAAGACCTTATAATGGCCTTCCAGTATTTTAAAGGGGCCCATAAGAGAGCTGCAGAGGGACTGTTTAAGGGGCAATGGTTTTAAACTAGAGCAGTGCTGATTTAGATTGGACATAAGGAAGAAGTTCTTTACTATGAGGGTGGTGGAACGCTAGAACAGATTTCCCATGGAGGTGGTTGAGGCCCCTTCCCTGGAGACATTCAAGGTCAGGCTTGATAGGGCTTAGAACAACCTGATCCAAATAGGGATGTCCCTGTTTACTGCAGGGGAGCTGAACTAGATGACCTCTAGAGGCCCCTTCCAACCCATTGCATTCTGTGATTCTATGATGCTATTCTATGGTAGTAATATTACACCAACTCAGCAGAACTGTTAATGAAGATACTTCCGGGTCAAAAGCTGTGCAAGAGGGCTCTCTGATGCTGCACACAGTGTAATTGCAGCCAGTCGAAATAAAACCTGTAGCACTAATTCAATATTTGAATTATATTGTCCTAGAAAGATAAACTCATTCTAATCTTAATGCACCTCTTTAAGAAATAGAAACAAAGTTTGGTGTATATAAATAAGTTATTAAAAATTAAAGGAAATTAATTATTAATTCACAGGGCAGTTACAAATTCCTTTGAGATTTATAACCACAACTGTGGAGCTAGAAACTCCACAGTTAACATCACCTTTGGAAATTCAATGAAGTTTTCTCAATGCTTTTTCTCTTATTTCAAAAAGAAAAAAGTTGTGATGTTTAAGAATCACATCCACTATCATGAAAAACTTTTTTTTCCCTGTAATTATTTTTTGTAAAACACAAGATCTCTCCTGAGACTTACTTCACATGTAAGTATTTAGTATGGGATGGAGAGGCACTAATACTGCAAACTGGGCAGGTGTATTTCATCATCATGTCTCCCTCTGTTGGCTCATCCATGCAGATAAGAGATTTGTACTGCTATCATTAAACGGAGTTCCTCCTGCTCACAAGGGAGCCTCGGTTTAATGCTGAATGTTCCACCTTCTCTCTCTTGATTGAGGCCTGTGGTACAGTTTGGCACAAACACAAGAGGTACTAAGGATCTACAGCTATTGTCGAAACATCTGTTCATCCACCAAGATTCAATGAACCTTATTTTTAGGTGCCTTGTGGACTTGCTATGCCGCTATTGAAGTGTAAAGGGACTGTGCAAACTGTCCCTACTCCAATCCTTCAAACAGTCCATGGCCAAGATGGTGCAATGAAGATATAATTAGGGTACTGCTGCTCTGTAGCTGTTTCCAGCTGCTGAGCAGCCCATAGGGCACCAGTGTTTGTAAACTAGGAATAATGTATAAAATGCAGTCTCAAATGTGTGTGCTTGTGCTATCACAGTAGCTGTAGTTTTTGTCTCTGATACTATGTGCTGCTTATTCCTGTTGTGCTCATGCATTTGACTTTTTCCTTCCAATAGCAGGGTAAGAAAGGGTCTGGATGTGAGCAGTGCCTCTTTCTTTTCCTCCCTCCTCTCGTCCCCAGTGAATTGAACAGATAGAAATAAATATTTGGGACAGGAGGGAAGCAGTCAGCCTTGGAGAGTGGCATGATGGAAGGGAGTGCACCAGCTTCACCAGTGGGTGCCTTGCACCTCAGAGCCCCCCAGGAGCATTTTGCAGGCCTCCAGGTAGGGTAACAAAACAGTGCAGAAAGGTTGTCAAGGAGAGTGCAGGGAATTGCAGCTGCTGCCTATGATCTTTCCTACATGACACATGTATGTATTATACAGATTTATATGTGTGTATGTGTATGCAAACAATTGCTACCTTATAACGTATTTTCTTCTGAAATTCTATTTTTCCATTTCCTACAACATTAAAACCATCTAGAGTACTGTCTGGCATTAAGATTCTGTTCTAGTATCTGTATTGTTGAAGCACTGTATTGGTGTGGTTCTTCAACATTCGGAGTTCAAGGTGCTGTGGAGCCTGTGAGACCCTCTTGCCAGGAGTGCTTCAGGCCAGCCAGCCTCTGAGACTTCACCTGGGATGGGAAACAGGGAACAGAGAGGGGGGAGGAACAAGATGCAGGGTGCTTGTTCTGGTATCACGATACTTCTGCAATAGACCTCTAGGGACGCAGAAATCCTCTGATAGCAGCCTGAGGACAATTCAGAAATGAAGACAAGCAGTGAAGAGACTCAAAATTAATTAGTTATGTGTAAGTAGCACTTACAATAGGATGTTGTTCAAATGGTACATGACAGCAGCTCTTAATTCTTTTGTTTGGATCAAATCCTTCATGTCCCTGAGCTTTTTTGGGCCTCCTCTTCTGCTGCTTTGGAAATGCAAACCAAAAGGAGAAAAAACGAGCAGCCAGAATAAATTAAACACTTAACTTTTCATTGTTGGGAATAAAGCAAATGTAATAGTATTTTGTACAAGACCTTGAAATACATTTTGTTATTGCTCTATTTTGCATAAAGAATACAACTTCTTCAGAATTATCCTTGATTTCCACTCGTGGCATTTTTACTTTCAAGAGTTTGACAATACTTGCCATTGACCATTGTTTCATTCGTGCAACAGTGTCCGGGCATCATTGCCTGTCTGCCATCCACATAACATCTACTCCTGCTGGCAGTGATTTCTAAAAGCAGTATGAACTACCACAAAGAGAGATTAATTATTGGGGTTATGTTCAGAATTTTGGCTACTTGGAGCTAGAGTTTTGTGTCTGAATATAGACACTGAATATGCCATGGATAGGCATATTTAGATGAACTGCTCTTGGATGGAGAATGGACTTGTGTGCGAGGAGTCCTTTCGTGCTGTGTCAAGTGCAAAAGTGCTCTCAGCTGTCAGTGAGAAGCCATCTGAGTATTTAGTATCTTCTGTGCAAAACTGTTTTGTCAGAGCATCTCATGTACCAATGTTGCATTCTTTTCAAGCAGCAGTGATTTTTTTCTCTGTCTCTTCTCTGGGGCACAGCTTTTCCCAAACTGCAGTGTTCCAACCACTCACTATGCTGTGTGGTCCGGGTCCCCAAAGACCTTGATGAATCTTTGTCCAATGATAGCTAATATATTTACATGGCTGAAAGTTTATATTGTTTGTTCAGTCTGCAGCAGTAACCCTGTGTTTGGTTTGGCAATGGATAGGCTATTTACATAAACTAAACTTATGAAAATGGATGACAGGATCACCAGTCTGCTTACCTTGCGTTGCTTTCCTCCAGTGGCTTCTTGTAGGAATAATTTGATATTAAATTCCAATGGAGAGCTGTCCTGGGTTAACACAGCCCTCTCTCACAAGCCCCTCTCCTCCCACATAGATGGGAAGGAAAGTAATACTCAAAAAAGAATTCTGGATTGAGTTAAGGGATTTTCTGAGATAATACAATGCACAATTACCTTAGCCTCTTTGCAGGAAACATGCAGCAGAATGCATCATCGCCATCATAAGCCAGCAATGAAACAGTCCCCCCACCCAAGCGTGCTTACACAGCAGCCAGCCTTCTGGGAAAGACCAACACCCCAAACCCAGAAACTGGAAGCCACAACCAGAAAAGGAAGCCTCTCATGTTACAATGTGAGCTTCAAGCCCCATGATACTTTGCTCCAGCCAGCACTTTCATTTTAAAGCTGGCGTGATGTCAGCATAGTATTGAATATCATCAGCAGATTGAACTCGACCCATGACAAGAGCCAAAGAATAAGAGCTTCATGGGGGTGGAGGATGGATGAAAAGTTATGGCCCTTATTCTCCCTTTTCAGTAACATTTTAAATTGTTTGAAGTAGAGCACAATGCATCTTCATGATTGTTGAATGAAACATAATGATGGAATTGTCATATTTCCAGAAATGCAACAAAATGTCAGCTTGACAATAATGCTTTCAAAATTGCCATATGATAGGGGTGCTGTAAACATGGTGGCATGTCTGCTGAATGTTTTCAGTAAGGCACTACATTAAGATAACATGCTGAGATTAAGAGGGAATTGATAGTATTTCAACCTCTGCATTTGGTAAACTTACATTGTTGCTGTCTTTGAACATAATTTCTTTTTTGCTTAAGTTGTGCCGGGAGAGGTTTATATTGGCTATCAGGAAAAAATTCTTCACTGAAAGAGTGGTGAAGCATTGAACAGGATGCCCAGAGAGGTGGTGGAGTCACCATCCCTGGCGACACAGAATTGTGTAGATATGGCACGCCAAGATATGGTTTAGTGGTCATGGTAGTTGGGTTATGGTTGGACTCAATGACCTTGAAATTTTTTCCAGCCTTAATGAGTCTATGATTCTTTTGCATTATCAAGAAAAGAGTTTTTTTTCCTGCTCCCTCCTCACACCCCTCCCAGCCATGCTTTCTTCTGAAGTAGATGAGGGTGAAATGCCCCCTGTGGCATGGCTGCCTGTGCTAGAAGAGGGTGGTTTTGATGACTGAGGAGGTTATTTTCACATTAGCCTGATGTGGGTTTGATTGCACCCTAGCAAATTGGAAATTTACCCCACTGTACCCCCGAGAGCAGATTTACCACAGAATTTTGGAAGTAAAATGAAATTGTATTTACAAATTCAGACTAAATATAAAAGTATGTACTGCAATAAGCATGTACAAGGTAAATTGACACATATTTACAATTCAATCACAGCACAGTACCCCCTTGTACAATAATTCAGCTCTTTCCCCCCAACTCTGAACACAAAGCCCAGAGAGGCTGTCACAGCCAACCCGCTGTCCCTATTCCCCTGTACCTCACCAGCCAAAACAGGAAGATCAGCATGCAAGGTCATAGGAGATAAAATAGCCAGAAGTGAAGCAGGAGGTAGCAGAGAGAGACCCAAGACAAGTTTGTGCTGCGAAGTGTAAGATACTCAGCAAGCCAATGGGATGAGATAAACTTATCTTGCATTATTCTGTGTCCAGCCTCTAAAGCCTGTCCATCTCTAGATTTTGAAACCTCTGGAAATAAAAAAACGTCAGGCATAGCCTTAAACTGTAACAGCCACAGAAGTAAGAATTTGTTCTGGTTTGGATTGGGCTAATAAAACATTTTGAAGCTCTCAGCAAGCTGGTTGGTACAGGTTCTCTCTTTTGTATTCCTCTGCAGCAGGCTGACAGCAGCTGTGTACAAGCTGACCTCCAGGCTGGCATTTGCACAGCAGATGGGAATCAGTACTTTTTTTTATCCAGCAGGGACAGTCACCTCTGCATGTGAACCGGCCAGCACACTGCTAAGGATACAACCCTGGTTTACATCACTCAAATTTAGCAAGTTACAAAGCAACTTTGTTTTGTTTTTCTGAGCCATGAGTCCTTGTGTAAAGGAGGGAGGGTCTGTTTTTAACTCATACAAAGGAAGCTTTGTTCTGCGTATCTGTGAGTACTTGCCCAGACCCATGATGCGCTCTGAATGGCTGGGAAGCTCTGCCAAGGGATCCCACTTGGGCAGATGGGCAGTGGAAGGCTGCAGGGAGGCTGTTGTGATTGCCAGTCAGGGCTTCTCCCTGGGCTCTGTGCTGAGTGTCCACTAGATTGTCAGGTATTTTTAGGAGTCCAGAAGGAAACACCTGTAGTTTATCTCCATGCCATATGAAATGTAATGTACAAATGCAGTTAGTTAACTTTGAGAGACCATCAATTAAGTTTCTTTATACTTCTATATTTTCATTCTAGAGATGTGTTGTTATCACAGAGCTACTTGCGATCCCAAATAACCTCAGGAACTTGCAACTTCTAGATCAGACTCTCATGAAAGAGTGACTCATCTCTTCTGTGGAGAAGTTGCATTACTTGGAAGTTCTTGTTTCTTAAAACATGGGGAGGTTGCTCCCCAGTGGGGAGGCTTGCTGGGTCATTCAGAAAATCATCAGGACTCTTTCTGAGGAGCTTCCAACTGCCTGGACTGTATGGGGAAGAGCAGGGCTGTGTTGGAGAAGGAAAACTGCTGCTTGGTGCTCTCTTGCTATGCCTTGTCGTGTACTGGGATTTAAAGGAGGCTTGTTCACAGAGTTTGTGCTCCATAATTGAAAGGAGAGGGCAGACTGTTATCTTGGTACTTAGAAGCTCTTCTCCCAAGCATGCTCACTTGATGGGGGCCTGACCTCACTTGTCCCACTTGGACACTTGCATTTCTCATCCCTGTCCTGCCCATAGTGTTGTACTCTAGGAGGGAGTTGTGTTTTGGGTGTGTTGTTCTAGCCTGGTACTCAGCCTTCACGTAGCAAGTAAGGGGCGGGCAGAGTGGCTCCCTGGGAGATGCTGAAACCTCAGTTGGGAGGATGCAGAGGTGTTGTGGCTGGTGAGAATGTTTTCTTCTTGCATGAGTGCCCTCTTGCATCTTCCTGGTAGGCTCTCAAACCACCCCCACTGGGATGTAAGCCTTGCACTGAGGTGAAAATGCAGTACCTCTTTTAGCTAACGTAAGAGCAATTACTGCTCTATGAGACCCGTAACAGGAAAGCAAGTTACCAGAAGCTATGACTCAAGTCAGGGTTTGCCCTTTGGCTTTGTTTTGTGTCAAATAATGTATGTTTTGTGTCAATAATGTATGTTGCAGTTGCTGATAGGACTTTGTAATGAGATGTTGTTTTTCCAGACTGAATGCTTGCTGTGCTCACAAAAAACACTGGATGTGTGGATGTGTGAAACAAGTTAGCTGATTTATTATTCTTATCTGTCACTTGCATTGAATGCCAGAACTAACAGTTCCTTCATAACCACCAGTAGCACCACTGGAGTTGTTGCTGTATTTTTATCGCTCTCATTTTCCCCAACTTGTGTCAGAAGATACAAACTGTCAATTAATTGGGCAAAGTCCTCAAGTCACTGATTTATACTGACATGCACTAACTGAAAATATGGTTCAGCAAGAGACGATATTTTTCTCCAAAACTGGCAAACAAAGTGTTTTGGGCTGTCTCTAGCCCATCCAGAAGAGTATTGGAGCAGCTCTGCCGCTGTGAGGGTTCTCAGTGCTCCACTGGTCATGCTCAGGTGTGAGAAGTACCTTTTTCCTTGGTTTTGTCAATGAAATCCTCGTTGGCTTCACAAGAGCAACACCAATCCTTCTGTCCAGATGCCTGTGCCATAAGAGGGTTTGGAGGTTTCTGCCTCTGTGAACTCAAATCTTCAACCTTTGGTTTGTGCTCTGATCTACTTAAGAAGTTGCTTGAGGCTGAATTTGAAATTGACCCCTCTTTTGTAGCCAGATGTTTCCAGTTCAGGTTTATTCTTCTGGTTTTTAGATGCTGCTTCTTCAGAAAATAGCCAGCTGGTTTTACTCATCGGTGCCCCACCTGCCTGGCCTGCCAGTGAACTTGGAAAGTCCTGGTGATGACTGCAGCACAACAAAAGCCTCAGCTGGGAGCAAGTGGTTTGGAAGAGCTCTCCTCACCAGGCATTTACTCTACCACTGTGGCAGCTCCAAACAGGCCCAGGAGCCAAAATGAAAATAGTTTGGGCTAGAAAGTGCAGCTCATCACCCACAGGACCATAACGTTTCAGAGGGAAAAGCATTCCTTTCCGTTTTGCATAGGCTCAGCAGCATTGCTGCTGTTTCTGTGAGGGGATGATTCTGTGCCTCTCATGTTGTAGGGGATGCATGGAGGCACACCCTAAGGCAGATTTGGCTGCAGCCCTTGGGTGGAAGCTGTGAATGCTCCCACCCAGGGAACCAAGCTGCAAGCAGGACATCTCTTTGGAGGACATTGTGCATTGCAGTAGTGTTACTCCTTAGCCCTACAAGCCTGCTGCTTCTTTTCCCAGGTTGGGAGCCTCATCCTCTTAGGTGTTTGTCCCAGAGCTGTCCATCCCTGTGAGCAGGATCCAAGCCCTTTTCTCACTCATTCTCAAGGGACAGATTGGTGACCTTCCATGGGACGATGCTGCTATGTAACTGCTCCTTCACTGAAAAGTTAAAAGGATTAAGAAGTAGCTGACATGTCAAAGTGGAGACAGCAAAGAATTATTGTGTAATGAGGGTTGTTTGCAGTGAGGTTCTTCAGGGATTAGTACTAGCACTGAAAATTTTCCAATGCCAGTCGGGACCTAGGATGTAAATGCAAAATCCCCAGGCTTAAATGTGTGTGTGTGTGTGTGTGTATGGTAAGATACATTTTAAATGAATGCTCTTTGGAAGTTTTCAGATGATAGATGTAGGGGGGTTCTGTGACCTTAATTTCTTCCTCTTTTGTATACTTTGTGTTGCAGCCTTCAAATACGTGGTTTTCACAAAGCAGTAGGGTAATAACATTTGTATGTCTTCCATGGAGATGTTTTCAGTGTGTAAGGGCATATACATCTCTGTAGAAATTTAAACTTGCCCCCTTGGTGTATATTGCACGTAGAAGTGGAAAAGTCCCTCTATGTTCTTTATATGGGAGATTTCAGACCTGAAAGTGATTAGGCTTTTGATGGCTGAAATCTTTACCAGCTCATATGAAATGCATTGCTGGCCTCATTCCAGCTGTTACTGAATACAACCAACATTCATCACAGCTGATGCCAGGCAAAGTATTAGTTGGATGGCTCAAACCAGAAGCCCAAGGGCTACAGAACTGTGTGCAAAGGACAAACAACAACTTGCAAAGCAGTGCAGGCTTGTGGGTTTTTTTCTTGCACACAAGCAAGATGTGTTCTTTTTTGTGATGTCAGCAAGTTAAGAAAAGACAATAAAAATTTCAGTATAGTTGTTGGTATAATTGTAATTTTTCTTGTGGTATTTCAGGAATTCAGTGACTACAATGAGAAATTATCCATGCAACCTAATTAAAAATTTAATGAAGTGCTTTCCAGCCCTTACATTCAAAAGTGCTTAGGGATCCCAAATTCCATTTTCATGTACCCAGCAAGAGGCATACTTCCAGAGGAAAGGTTCTGAGAGGCCTCAGAAGACTCAAACTTTCTTGCAGGTGATCTCCTGTGAAGTCATCCCTTTTTTTTTTTTAGACACTTGCTTTCTGTGAACTAAATTTTACCCCCTGTATTGAAAAACTGCATGTCTTTGTACACTGATACCAGTACACTTCCAGATTTTTTAGTCTTGGCACCATGACTCTTTTCTGTTCCTTTAAAAAACGAAACAGCCCACACATACACACCTCAAAAAGCCCTTGCAGTTTCTGCTTGCTCAATTACTCTGGTTCTTGACCATTCCTTACTTTCCACTAACATATTTGCATTATTTCTGCTAAACCATTAGATATAATAAATAAACTCTTAATAAAATGTGACTGTGTTCCTGTGTTTGAAAGCTGTCCAAGATGGTGAATTAAATGAGAGGGGTAGGGTTTGGATTGCGCTGTGATCTCTGATAGTTGAATACAGGTTGAAAACTCCTTTGAATTAGTGCCATCAGATGTAATATCTGGACTTTCAGGGATTTTCTCAAAAAAAAAGGTCAAGAAGAGAGTGAAAATAAGCTCTATCCTGTTTGAAATAGATTTTAGTAACAATATACTTATTCTCTTAAGATACTTAGCATGTTTTTTGTAGCAGCGTTACATTTAATCTGTGAAATAGGATTTTTTTAGTTGTATTTTTAGCAAGATGTTTTCAAGGCTGACTTGAAAAAAGAATAAAAGTCAGCCTTTCTATATCTGTTTCACTCTTAATTTCTACAGTCTGAAACAGATTGCCAATGTTCCTGAAAATGACAGCTTGATTGAACTTGAAATCAACAGGAATCTTGTTGAGGATGGAGAACTGGACTGGTGATAAATGTCTGTGGTCCATGTACACAGTGATGGTTGATGCACAGTTCATGTGTACCGTTTGAATCTGTGAAATAAAATAGATGGAAGTGATTTTTTGAGTCAAATCATCTTAGCAATGCATTATCACTGTAGAGCCTTTGTGGCATTCTTCCATCTCTTCATGAACCAGGATGTCATAGCATCCAATTTCATCCAGTAAATGGGCTCTAGCAATTTGTCCAGAGACTGTGTTTGCTGAAGGGAGCTACCTTCCCTGTGTTTTACTGCATGGATGTATCCACTTCAACATTGCCTTGATTTAAAGCATCTCCCACCCACAGTCAGAGTGAATTTACCATCGTATTTCTTTTTAAGTTCTCAAAGCGTTTGGTTATTCCCTGGCAAATCAGTTGTTGCCTGAATCTTGCCATTTAATAGATCTGTTTGATTTAACTTTACCTATCAGTGTTAGTTCATGGTAAGTTGCCTGTCTGGAGGAGCTCACAAAGGTGGCAGCAAGGCTCAGCAGGCATGTAGGAGAAGTGAGGGGTGAGGGTGGACTGTATCTGCTCCCTTCAGGGATGCTTCTTGTTCAAGGATAGGCAGACAAGGAGTGACAGGGGTTGTCATTCTCCATCTATATGAAGTGCTGGTTCCCAGGGACGTTTCTTCTGTTTTACCAAGTGACCTGCAGAGTGTGAGAGCTGAGAGGGGTTGCAGAGAAACATCATCTACCTAACCCCACTCCTTCTGGAAGTCTGGCCTGTTTTCAGAGCATGAGAAACTAGCCAAGGCCTCTTTCTGCTAGGTTGCTGGCACCCTGACTGCATGAGCAGCACCTGGAAAGGCAGCTCACTCCTCTGTATGCCCAGGTGACCCATGCCTCTGTGGTGGTGGCCATCCATTCCCTAGGTCTCCAACCCCACTTCATGAGGGCAGCAAGGAGAAGGCGGTGTTTTATTCTAGCAGGGTCAGCAAGGCAGGAGGAGAATGTGCTTTCAGATAGCCCACTGGGCTGATTCTTACAAGAAAAGGGGAATAAGAAGCAAGCATCTACTGTGAAACACATAGTGATGTCTGAATCTAAGTGACCTTTCCAACTCCTATACAACTTTGTGAAAGCCTTCATATTTAGTGGGAACCAGAGTAGCCTTATGCTAGGGTATAGGATAACATTTCTTGAATTATTTTACATGGGACAAAGTGTTATTTGAAATACTGTTTCTTTTGAAAGGACAAGTGATTGTCCTGGGACAAATCCTGTATGGATATCGCTGTAACCTCTGTAGATAGTTTCTTTTTTGTTTGTTAGCTTGTTTCATTTGTAATGAACTTCTTTTAAATCTGCTTGGTTTGTAACCTGGGTCCCAGTTCTGTGCTCAGGAAATTGGCAGAGTTTCACGCTGTGTTTCGTGGGATGTGGAGGAGATGTGGTTCCTAGCAGTAATGCTATCCTCTCCTCCTCCCATCTGAGCAGAAATTGCATTCACTTTTCAGTCCTGCTGCTGACTTGAACAGTCATGACTGACACCAGTTATGGTGGCTTTAATAGTCAGTTATGGGTATTGGAAGCTGGATCCCTTTCAGTTCAAAAAGTGGAATGAAGCTATCAAATAATTCCCTGCTGATCTTACAGCAGTGTTTCTGAACTGATACATGGACATTTCAAGCTCACAAGCCACACATTTAAAATCAGTGTAATCTTCATTTAGAACCTTGAAGCAAAGTCATCCACTAAACACAGGACTGCAGATTTTGGCTCCAAGGGAAGTACTTTGATGTAAAGTGGTGAATCTCTTCCGTTAATGCCAGGAAGCAGCATGGAGAATATTGTAATGCATAGTCCATGTCTGGCATTTTGCAGTGATTTAGCTATGCCATGCAGAAGGAATGTAACAGAGACAACGCCTGCAAAAGTAGCTAATGTGTGTCGGCTTTAGGGCTCCATTTAAAAGGCAAGTGGTAATGGAAGCACATAATGTTGCTCAGACATGAATATCTCCTGCAATGGCCTGCAGGTCATGCTGTAACTGCTCTCTGTATTTAAATAGGTACTTACTGTGTGCATCTTCACCAGATGGCATAGGTTTAGCTTGTGCTGCACTGAGTGAAATGGAGCCTTTTTAGTTGTTGATGGTAAGAGTATGTCCAGCAAGACAGAAATAGATTATCTAAATAATTTTGTTGCCCACATAGTACCTTTCACTGCAGTGTCTACCAGTGAAGATGATGCTCTGTAGAAAATGAATGACCAAAGGGGAGAGTTATGACCCTAGCAGAGAAAACAGTTAGCAACTTGAGGAAGATTCCTTGTACTGAGATAAGTGAGTACAGCCACCCTTAATGAAATGAAAGTGTAATCTTTTTATCAACTCACTTTAGTATTCTCCTGTTACCACTTCAGTAAGGAGCTGAAAAAGTCTCAACATTTCAAAGGATTTGCATCTGCCAGTTCAGCCATGCTACATCTGTCCTCATGTTTAACCACTACATTTTCCAAACCAGAAATTTAAAATTCCAGAGATAAAATTACAGCTATTTTTTAGTCTTCTGTCACTAGGTTTAAGCTTCTTTTTTTTTTTCTCCTGTGGTCTGTTTAAACTAGGATGTTTAGGAATTGCCCATTCCCTCTGAAATCTGTGCCCCCCCCTTAGCTGGCAGGGGCTTGCTGGCACACTCGGACAATCAATTCCATGCACATCCTTTGACTGCCTTGGCTGGATTCACAGTGGTCCTGGCATTTATAAGGATCTCTGCACATACATTACCTTCACAGAAGTCTATTTATAGTGCAGACTTGAGGGAAATACAAAGTAAGGCGTACACTGGCAGGTAACAGATACATGTTTTAGGTCTGAGTGTAAGGCAGGTCAGTTAACTTTTGGTTTGCAAGATAGGAATTACAAAATATATATATATATCTATATGAAATCACTCCATGTTTCATGAAAAACAAAAGTAATTGGTTATTCTGTCATTAAATTACTTTGGAAATGCTAGGTACTAACAAATGCTGTATTCCTGCTTGTGAGGTGTTATGCATCTAGAATTATTTTCCTGATGTTTCAAAGGAAGTAAAATTGGGTTTGTTCTCATGAGAATTAATTAGTTGTCTGCTAGTAAATATTTCTAAATCTGTACATTAAAAAAGTGTGAAGTTTCATCAGTGGTACAGAGAACAGATCAACTGTGTTACTGCTTCTGCAGAATTCATTAGCAGAGCAGCACATCAAAGCAGAAGGTTAATTTGCAAAGATTTGTGGTGTTCAGCCCCAAGTCCTCCAAGCTATAAGGCTACTATACTTGATGAAGACCTTGGTGCCCACAGGGGACCAGTTTGCCTGCAGGTTTTTTTGAGTCCCATCTTCTGGTTTCTAGCTAAAATAGGAGTTACATTTTACAACTGTAATCTGGTAGAGTGAGGAATCTGTCAGTGGCTTCTTCCATCACCTGCTTTGTATTAAGAGAATACTGATGTGTCCCTTAAATTGTCAGATTTGCCACCATCAATCCTCTATGGCTTTCCAAGGATCAGTTTTGTGACTGTGTGTCACTGTAGACTGTGACTATGATTTTAATTTCAGAATACAAACTACTGGCTGGGAAAAGATAACTGATACATATGCTATTTTTTTCCTATTAAAAATATGTAGGTGTGGTGTTAAGAGCTAATATAAAGAAAAGCAAATTTATATCTGAGACATTAAAATACCTGCTTAGTCTAAGTTCTATTTTTTAAGGAGAAATTGGTTAGAAGGCAAAATCTCATCTCCTTTTCTATGGATGGGCTGTTAAACCCAGGGTGTCAAAGAAGTTGCATATTCTTACAAGTTGCACTCCTACATTAAAAAGAAATTCATTACACGTTTTAAAGAAGGAGCCTGCCCCTGGTCTCCAATTTATAAATATTTCATGCTGAAATAATGCACAAGGTAGCAAAGCTCACACCACGCTGCAGGGCTGCAATTGCTCTTTGGAGATTCTGATTGAAGTGGATCACTGGGGAACTGCGTGTGTGCTGAAGCCAGCGTACCCAAATCTGCCACTGCAGGGTTTGCTTCTCAGCAGAAGCGGCACAAGGGAAACATTTGGCTAGCAGGCACTGGGTGTGGTCTGCGTTGCTTGCAAGTCTATGTTGATGCAGAAGTTGAGCTTTAAGAAAACGGGGGAAAAAGTAGTGTCTAATGTCATTGTGCAATACAATTACAAATGCATTGCCCTTTTCAGCAGGTAGTGGATAAGTGAAATTGGTGTATGACTCACTAAGAAAACAGCTGCCTTTTTTTTCCCCTTTATTTTCCTTCCCCCCGTTTTCTGTTCCAGAGGTTCAGATTTTGAGCTGCTGGTGGTTAAGTAGGGTAATTAAAGATCTAGTCTCAGGAGACAGTTATGGGAAGGAAAAGGAAAACCTCCTTTGCTTTTTGTGGCTTCGAGGTGGAAGGGAAGATTTCCCTGAGCATGAAGTTGGGAGTACTTCATGGATATGGGGTTTGGCTGCAGCAGCAGCATGTGGTAGTGTAAACCATGGGTGGGAGAGCTGCCCCCTCCTTGAGCATTGACAGTGATGTGGGAAGAGGCAAAATGAAGTTCTGGGAATGCTGTGCAAGGAATGCATGAATGCCCATTACAGCTCATCATTTATCATGGAAATTAGGTGTACAGGGCAGAATATATAGTGTAATTTAGTACTATTTGTATTCCCCAAGTCAGCTCATTTCATCTACATAAAACACTTCATTTCCTGTGTTCCATCTCTCCTAATACTCAATTTTGTCATGAGCCCCACAGAATATGGGGATTCCTAGAGGTCATCTGTTTCTAGTTATATGAAGAGGGAGATGTAAAAGAGCTGGAGCTGACTCTCTGTCAATTAAAATATTATATGCTTCCCTTTCTGAATCACTAATAATTTGCATGATCTGGTCAGAGCTACTGGGAAAAAGCCCTTGGAGAAATACTACAAAATGCCCAGATGATTTGCATATTTAAACAATTTATTCAGCAATCTGTTAAACGATCTGTTGAAACCGAAAGTATAAATCACCCAATATTTTAGTGTCAGTGAGGTTTCCATGTCCAAAGATTAAACTTAATTGTACATTGTGATATTCTGTTAGGAGGAAATTTTATCCTGTTAAACCTTTATAAGGTCAGTAATTAATTGTTTTACCAAGACAGTGGTTTGTTGAGGATCGCCCCTGTTTCTGATGTGTGGGTGAGAAACACATGTTCCAGCCAGACTTAGATTTTGTGATTCATCAGAATTACCTCAGCTAAGAGTAGAATTTCCTCCCTCTTCATTTGTTTTTTGAAAGCAAAAAGGAGAGAACTCAGGCTGAAGTGAAAGGCACAGGTATGTTGTTGGCTCTGGCACTGATACCCTGGGCAGCCGTGGGCAACCTGTTATTGTCTCAGCCTATAAACACATGGAAAGAATGAGGTGTTCCCAAATTTGTGAGCATGTATGTATAGTCAGATTTATTTTCTGTTTTTCCTAGCTGAGTAGGTTCATGGTCTTGGTTGAAACCCTGTGGTACTCTTAGTCATAATAAACACTATTCCCTGTTTACTGAATGCACTTTGACAGAATTTAAGAGTGAAATTAAATCAGAATTACCTCCACATTTTATACTGACTGCAATCCCAAAGCTGGTAGGAACCAGATACTGCTTTACAGCTCCTTTGGAAATAGCAGAAAATAATTTGTTCCCTGTTTCTTTCCCCTGTATTTGCAGTGTGGCACCATGGGATGAAGTGAGTTGTCTGAACATTTTAAATGAGCAAGGGATGGAATTATTTCACCACTCACAACCATTTCTCATGATGTCTCATCCCTTGCTCCACTAACTGCATGCCTGTGTCAGTCTTTACAAGATGCAGATTGGTAGGCTCTGGCATAGCTGATGAACTCAGTCCTTGCAGAGTGCTACTTGGCCTTAATGTTGGCATTTGGTTTCTTTAGAAGTCATTCATTGTTTGAAAACAGGCTGTTCTGGCTGCTGGCATGAGAGACAGAGAAACTGACTGGCAAATTTGAATGCAGAAAACAGATTGGTTAACATCAAGTACATACATGATACTAGTTGTTTTTAAAGTTACTGTAATCAACTAATCTTGTGTGGATAATTAAGTACTTGACATTTTTTTGTCTTACATTAGCTATGTCAAACACCAGGAACAGGTTGGTTGTTGTTTCTCTTTAATTAAAACACAAACTCATAATTAGGTTAACAAGTAAAAATACTGGCAGACTGGCAAGGAAAAGTTACAAAATCTGAAACTTCAGTTATGAAAGGATAGTGTCAGTGCTGATACCTTATCAGCCTGAGCTGTACTAATACCTATGGATCTGTAGTAGGTTGATTTTCACCAGTTTCCAGATGTTCACTCAGCTGTTCTCTCACTCCTGATCTTCAACAGGTAGACAGGTGGGAGAAAATAAAATGGGAAAGCCCATGAGTTGACATGAGGACAGGAAGATCACTTACCAGTCACTGTCACAGGTGAAACAGACTTGGCCTGGGGAAAGTTAATTTCATAGAATAGTTGGGTTGGAAGGGACCTTAATGGTCATCTAGTTCTATGCCCCTACTGTGGGCAGCAGCGTCTTCCACTAGATCCAACCTGACCTTGAACAGTTTCAGGGAGAACGCATTCACAACTTCTCTGGGAATCCTGTTCCAGTGCCTCACCACCCTCCCAGTAAAGAATCTCCTCCTTACATCTAATCTAAATCTACGCTGTTTCAGTTTGAAACTGTTACTGTCAAATCACTGTACTCCCTAATAAAGAGTCCCTCCCCGTCTTTCCTCCAGCTCCCCTTTAAGTACTGGTAGGTCTTCCCAAAGTCTTCTCTCTAGGCTCAGCAACGTCAACTCTCTCAATGTGGCCTTGGGGAGGTGCTCCAGCCCCCTAATAGTCTTTGTGATGTTTTAATTTATTGCTAGTCAGAATAGTGATAATGCAGCATACTTTCTTCAGCTGGGGAAGGCTGGAGTTCCAAAGATTGCTAGTGTCTGGATCTTGATTTCTCAGGTAGCAGTAAGCTTGATTGCAGCATCCTTACTGAAGTACGAGTATCTCTGTCATGAAGAGGTATTGGTGGAAAGCAATGCTGTCAGTTCTGTGAACTGAGCTTATTCTGCAGGTTTGGAGATGCCCTAACCCAGACAGGGATGGATGCAGAAGAAAGGTCCACCAGAGTCAAAGTGTCATGAGGTGTTGTTGGGTTCGTCAGCCTGGAGACAGCCATTGTCCAAGGACAGTTGCCCCAGACTATGGGTTGATCACCCACCACATCTTTTCTTTCCTTTATATCTGCTGTCTTTGATGATCTGGGAGAGGGATCACAGCTGGATGCAAAAGAGGAAATGGTTTCCCATCAGCCTCTCTGGGGCTAAAAGCCCTTGCTGTTTCCCTGCTGTGGCTTAGGAGAAGTGGTGATGAGCAAGCAAAGAATGTATTGAGAAAATGCTGAAGACCTCTGTGCTATCAGTATTCCTTCCATTTCAGCACCCATATGGCTGGAAACTGCTCTTGTCTCCCCTGTCTCCATGGTAATCACCTGAGGCTTTTCCAGACAGCCTTGCTCAATGTCAGGGCATCCCTTACTATTCCAGTGACTCTCACTGATGAGGATGTGACAGCTGGAAATTTAAGGGACAGGGTTGCCTGATTTTTAATCATGACATTAAAATTACGTTAATTGGATTTACCACACAAAAATCCTCAAAAGCTTTTTATAAGAGAGAAATGAGTTTTACAAATCCTTCCATGCCTTTACAGTACAAATCCTGCCAATAAATCCTAAATATGCTTTCAAATAGAAATCCTTTCTTTATCCTTGGGCTGGAAATCACTGATTTATGAATCAAAGCAGCAAAGATCCTGAGGGTCTACCAGGTTTACAAATCCTGGCATAATTTTAAAATGGAAAATTCTGGCCTTACATTTCTGGGGTTTGTGTCACCATCCCTGGAAGAGCGTTGCATGGTTTGCATCTGCTTCTACTTCTGCAAGCACTGGCATAGGTCATGGTATTTTATTTCAGCCTGAGTTTGTCAGTAAGAAACATCCTACTGGACATGGTAGGAAGGACAGGTGTGTTTCTTCCTCTGGAGACTTTAAACAATTATATATGAGAGGAAAAGTAGTGTGATTTGTTTCTGACCCTTCTTGGCAGTGGCATGGCTCCCTTTGGCTGGTGCATTTAGATGTCATCTTCTCTCAGGACTGACAGTCCAGGCTACTCTCTTGCTCATCTCCATAAAATAAGAGGCAAGAGTGGTACAGGTGAGGATCGGCGAGGTGGGGAGCTCAGAAGCAGCTGTTGGCAGGTCAGCCTGGCAAAATCCAGGAACTAGCAGTACAAAAATAATCCTGAAAGGTTCTCAGAAGGAAAAGTCACTTTTGCCAAGACCATAGGGAATACTGATAGGAACTTAAAGTGATTTCTGATACAAGACTAAATTTACTTCTGAATACATTGGAAAATAAGTTCTGCACATAAGGGAAGTTCTTTTCTGCTCTTTGTGCCTTTCTGCACACTGCTCTGGTCTCCATCTTCTCTATGTTTGTCTTCATCTGTGCTCCCCAGGGCAGGTTGTTTAGGTTCTGACAAAGAGAGAAGAAAACATAACTGTGCAGGATAGCTACAACTGTGCGTTCACTCTGCACAGATGCAAGCTGTTGCTCAGGGCTGAATGGGTGGCCTTCTCCATATCCATCACACTTGATTGTATTCCTGTGAAGAGTTTGCTACAGCTGCAGCTTGGGTACCACGATTGAGTATGGTGGCTTGGCAGTAGCAGTGCTCACCTTGTTTCTTCTCACTTCGGGTAACTTTCTGGAACAGCTCCAGAGGCTTTCTGCATGAAACTGCATTTTCAGAGGTGTTGTGAAGGTGCAGGTGCCTCATTCAGCAGTGATTTTAGTGCAGCACATCCCTATATGGGAACAGATGCTTTCAGATGCTGACTCCTTCTTGTCCTCTTTAACACCTCTACCCCAGGACTCTCACAAAACGGAGCACTGGAGTTGCCAGGGCATGCAGCACTGCTGCAACACGCGAACTCACCTTACAACGTGCTGCTGCTCTATGCAAACAGAGCCCTTCACAGCCAAGATTGTTGTCACTGATTAGCTCCCATGAAGTAGCCATATCATCTTTCTGTCTTAACTGAGCAAACACATATGCACAGACAATAAAGCAGGAGGAAGGTGGCATAGAGAAAGAAAGAACATAAAGCAACAAGAAAATCATTGATCCCCATTGTTTGAGATTCTGAAGTGAAAGCAGACCTGATTTTAACAGCTACTCTGTTTTTAAAATGACAGTGGTGAGATGGGAAAAGCAAATTCTTCCCTCCATCAGTAGATGCATTGTCACTGACGGAAAGCTACCCTAAAGACCTCTTGGTTCTATTTCCTTATTCTGAAACTGCCAAGAAATTGTCACGTGGTGTTCTGCATAATTTTCTAGTACAAATGTTGTCATTGTACTCCTTGTACTATCATTGTATTCCACATAAGCCTTGAAAGAGGTACTGACTCAGATTAACAGTGGGGGGGAGAACCTGAGGCACCAGGGTCAACAGCTTGAATGTTTGGCAGGCCCATGTCAGCAGCCATTGTCAGCTTGACTTACACACCACAATTGACTTCTGTATATTTATCATGCTCACTATGCTATTATCTAGTACAAAGCCAAGTGTATGTTAAATCATACTGACTTCCTCAAAAACACCTTCTTGGGAACACCTTTAAAATAACTTTTATCAGGTGAATAGTAGCTGATGGGACAATTTAGAAGAACAAGCTTGTTTACAAGCTGTCTTTAATTATCTCAAAGGCTTAGTTTCTTCTCCATTTGAACCACTGCTAGCCTCTGAAAATTATTCAAACAGTTTTAAAAAAGAAGAGGGTAGATCAGACTAGATATAAGAAATGTATTTTTTGATGATGATGACGATAGTAAAAAAACTAGAACAGGTTGCCCAAAGATATGGTAGATGCTTCATGCCTTGAAACATTCAAGGCCAGGTTGGATGTGGCTCTGAGCAACCTGATCTAGTTGAAGATGCCCCTCCTCATTGCAAGGAGGTGACCTGAACTAGGTGACCTTTAAAAGTGTCATCCAACTCAAACCATTCGATGATTCTGTGATCTATCAAACCCATCTTCAGCAATTTTTCTGTCATGCAGCAGGTAAGGACAAAATTTCCATAGTCTGCACACCTCATGAGCAGACATTATAACATTGACACAGAGACAGTTGGCATGCTTCGAAGGTGTACTTTCCCTGAGTATCTGCAGCCCTGCAGAATGTGCTACCCTTACCACATGTATGCAACACAGTATGTATGCACATTTTTCTTGCTGTGAACAAATACTTGTTTTCAAGGTGATTAATGAGAAGCTTAGGTTCAAAAAGCTGACAAAGTGAAGCTCAAATGTGACAGTTTTGCCTTATAAAAGTGTGAAGAGTATTAGCAGAATGTAGACTTAAGGGTTTCAGAGGAAAATTACCATCTTGCCTCAGTTGCTTCATTTTTTGTTTTGTTGCAGCTAGAGTTTACCCCAAGAATGACTGATAAATACCTTTATTATAATGCATGGTGTTCCTTGTAATGTTTTTTGCTTGTTGTAAAGCATGCTCTCTTTCTTAATGTCATTTTGAAGGTAGTTTATGAGCAATGCAAACTAATTCAAAACTTTATGAAAAGGAAGAACAGGAGTAACACACACTGGTGCCAAGCTTTCAGTCAGTGTCCAGAAATGGTAAATAAAAACATAGTTGAGAAGTCTTTTTTTATGAGAGATGTAAGTTTTTCATTTTTCTTCTTCTGTTTACCAGGAATGCAGAGCTTCCACAATAAAGGAAATAGGTAGTAACATAATGTGTCCAACTCCAAGATATGTATTATGCATTAATAGTTTTGCCTGGCAGGCAATGCATTTCAAAAAAGGTTGGGTTTACACCACATAGATAACATTGACAGAATTATGTTGCCAATGCCATCATGGCTTCCAAAGCATTTTATGTTCATGCAGACTCAGTGCTGAGGCAAAATAACTGTTTCAAATCATCAAGTCTGGAGCCAAGAGCCTGCCTGGTTCCTGAAATGCATTAATAGTTCCTAGTTTATTTGAAGCATGGGGAAGTTGATGGAAGGATTAAAAGCACTGAACTGTTGAAAAGGGGGAAACATATTGGCAGGGATTTTGATCATCCTTGTTCTACAAAAGCTCACTTATATTTTATTACATACTTTCTTGACTTTTCTGCATGGTTCAAAATTGCACAGCAGTGCCATTAAAGATAGGGCAGCAGGGACTGTCTTCTTGTATTACATTTGCACTACCATTTCACTCCTGGTTTTTAAGGTCTGGGCATGTAATAATCAACTGAGAAATGCATGTTGCTTGTCAAATTACTCACCCTCTGCTGCAGTACCAGTTGTGTGGAAGAAGGAGCATCACAGAGATTGACAGGACCTTAGGGCTATGCATATCCCATAGGGCATGAACAGGGTCCCGTCATAGCGAAGTCTCAGTGTTGTGCTTAAAAGACTCTTCTGCAATCTACCAGGAGATTTTAATGGAAGCATTACAATCTGCTTTTTCCTGCTATTTCTGCCATGAATGTGTGATTATCTTTTTTTCCTCCACTTTTCATCTTGCATATTTATATAGGAGCAAAGTGTCTGTAAACACCTACACTTTTAATTTGCAGACTTTTTACTTTCACATGAATGTATATCGCATTAAAGTGCAAAACACTATGAGGAATGAAATGCATTACCAGATTTTTCCCCTGTTTATTAACAGATAGGTGTCTTTTCTTCCATCCCTCCCAGTTTTTCCCCCGTGACTTAGTGCTAAGTAAGAGAAGTATCATGTATTTATTTACCCAGACCTCAGGTTGGAGGCCTTTTTCTCCCATCTACATAACAAACAAGCCTACAGCACAACTCCTGCCTTGGATTCACTTGTTCTATTCATTCTCTATTTAAAGGAGGAGAAAAAAATCTGAGGGTTACTGTGCAGAGAATAAATGCCTGTAGTGTACTACATCCAGCAGCTACAGCTGCTTATCTGTAGCCCTCAATGCATATGTATTGAGCGTATCAAGGGTTAGTGTTTCAGTAAGCATCCTGTTCTCACAGAGTCTGAGGCAGGAGAAGCACCCAATAAAACCAAAGTTTGGTTTTGAACAGAGATGCCTGGATGAGATTGGAACTACCTGCAGTACGTTCTGAGGCTACATTTTGTGTGTGTGTGTTTATTGCCAGCCTTGCTTATACATAAGAGCTCTAACCCATAATTTCTTTAATTTCAGTTTGTATATATCCCAAATCCAAACCAATGGATCATGGAAATTTGCTGATAGCCACAAACTGCTGTACACTTATTTATGACTGCCAGCCTTTTTAGGTGAGAGCTCCTTGGGATTAGTGAAGGAATCCAATCCTGGAGCCAAACTGAACCACTGGCAGCCTGGCACCATTTTTTTTTTGAGCACATGTTACACCCTTTGAATGCATATGCTAAGGGAAGGAAAAGATCTACAGCCTGCCTCACACTGTATTTCTGTACAGATCTTTGTGCTCTCTGTGTTGAGGAAGCCTCTCTCACTGCTTTTCAGTACCTCTACATTAGTGCAATAAATCACTTGGAAATTACAAAGCTTTATTTTACAACAAGGAGATGGATGCCTGTGGGAAGCAGCTAATATGTATGAGGATTGGAAATCCTGGGTTCTTTTTTAGGAACTGCTGCAGTTCAACCTCTTGTGCCTCCTTCTTCTTTCCTAAAATGGGGTTGTTGTTTACTTACTTTACACGCGTACTTCTATAGAAGTAATTTGCCATCCTAAACAAGATTTGTAAAACCTAATTAGGGACACCAGCATCAACTTCTACAACTTAAAAAAATGTAATTTCTAGTATTTATCTTGGCAAACCAAACCTAGGAGTGAATGCATAAATCCATTTGTCTTCAGATATCAAAGAGAAGACAGGCACTGGAGGCAAAAGCCAGCTTGTAACCTCTAGTTTGTCCAGCCATGCTATCTCTCCATTTTATTTGATTGCTTCAGTAAAACTTACTCAGATCCTGTCCCCAGGACTGGAAGCTCGTAGGATGGGAGAGGACTAAATGTTATCCACTTTTCTCTGTTAGCCCCAGGACAGCAGCAAATCTTCCTGCTACCACTGCAGCTTCTAGGCTATGATTTTCTTGGCTGCATTTCCCAACTTTGCCCTTCCAGCACTGATTAATTTCTTTACAGCTCCACATTACAGAATGCTGCACACATACTAAAAAAAGCTCCTAAGATGTCCCTGTGGAAGGTTAGGAGGGTGGGCACAGTCTTTATGACAGGTGTGATCTAGCTTTATCTTCATAAATGTGGATGATAGGCAGTTGTTTGCTGAGTTTAGGCTTAAAGAGACAATGTGGTCCCTTTTCTTTTGTAGTGTTGGGATTGTGTCTATTTTTCTCTCTACACATTAAATCATGGACTTTTTTTTTTTTTCTGGAAGCGATGGTTAGCCAGCTACTGTCAATTTTTTTTTTTAAATGGTATTGAACTGATAAATATGGATTTTTTTTTTTTTTGCCCCTCACACTACTTTTGCTTTCAGTTTAAACTGTTGTCACTTATCTCCACTTTTTCAGTATGGCATTTTAATGAATGGCCTGTTCCCTCTGCTCAGCTCACAAAAGCTGTTCTACCTCTGATTTTATGTGATGTCAGCTTGAGACCAGAATAGGTGAGCTTAACCTCTGAGCACCTGTGTGTTACATTTTTAAATATAATGTATTCTTTGCTGGTTTGTGCCAGTTCTGCTATTTCTATAGTGACTTGCTTTGTATTTGCCCTCACCAAGCAGAAAATTTTGGAAGAGGCAGGACTTTCTACTGCCATGATTCAAAGGTCACATTAACATTACCAAAACAATACAAAAGAAAGCCCAGACATTCAATAAAAAACATGCCTCATGTCTTAAAGTGATAGTCAAGCTTCATGCAGTTAAGGTAAACTTGTTCCATTTTTGTGTTGTCTTAATAATTAAAATGTCATTTGTGGCAGTTGAGTAAGTAATTGGCAGAAAACTCAATATGTATGGGAAAAGGGGAGTGAGCAGCTAGGGATAATCCTGGGAGTTTAGAAGATCATCTCTTTATTCAGCTAAATTCTTTGACTACTGTGTCCAGCTCTGGGCTCCTTGATTTAAGAAGGACCTTGAGATACTTGAATGTGTCCAGAGAAGGGCAATGAGGCTGGTGAGAGGTCTCTCAAGCGCAAGCCCTATGTGGAGAGTTTGAGGGAGCTGGGGTTGTTTAGCCTGGAGAAGGGGAGGCTCAGGGCAGACCTTACTGCTCTCTATAACTGCCTGAAAGGAGGTTGTAGCCAGGTGGGGGTTGGTCTCTTCTCCCAGGCAGCTAGTGCCAGAACAAGAGGACACAGTCTCAAGTTGCACCAGGGGAAGTTTAGACTCAAAGTGAGGAGAAAGTTCTTCACAGAAGGAGTACTTGGCCAGTGGAATGGGCTGCCCAGGGAGGTGGTGGAGTCACCATCCCTAGAGCTGTTCAGAAAAAGATTGGATGTGGCACTTGGAGCCATGGTTTAGTTGTCTGGAGGTGTTAGGTAGTGTTAGGCTGGACTTGATGATCTCTGAGGTCTTTTCCAACCTGGTTGATACTGTGATTCTGTGAAATGACTCCTCCTGGCATAGGTGCTGGATACTTGGATATTTTGAAATATCTCCCTCTGAGTGCCTGAGTGATTAAAGAATATTAGAGTTAGGGCTCTAGATTATTAATGTGCTTGTGGTGATTTGATCTTGGATGGCTGCCAGATGGCTACCCAGCTGCTCTCTCTCCCCCACTTCTCTATATAACAAGAAAGAAAATAAGATGGCAAACCCTGTGGGTTGAGATGAGGATAGGAGGATCACTTACCATCATGGGCGAAACAGATTTGACTAGGGAAAATTAATTTCATTTACTGCCCATTATATATAGAGTTGGATAGTAGCAAACAAAGAGAGAATTAAAACATCTTCCCCATACCTCCTTCTATCTCTTAGGCTTTATTCCAGGCTCAAGCTTTACTCTTTTCATCTCCAAGTCCTGTGCCTTCCCACCCTGAGAGGCACAGGGCAGATGGGGAATGGAAGATGTGGTGTGGCCAGAATAGCTTGTCTCCTCTGCTCCTTCCTTCTCATTTTTCACTTGCTTCAGCATGCATTCTTTAATGGTCTGCAGTGTGGGCATCTGCTCAGTACAGTGATGCAGGAGTTGGAAAAACTATTTCTTCTCTCATTGACTGTAGTTTTACACAGAAGTGCAGTAAGGGTCAGTTGAATGCTACCAAGGAGAAGTTATTTTAAAACCCTCTGAGCTAAGTCCTTGGCTGGTGCATATACGCCTTTCATAGACCTACATTCTTTCAAGCCAGATGGGGATCTGAGGCAGCTTTTTTGTCCTTTGGAGAGAAAGGAGAAGCTGTTTTCCATATTGTGAATATTGTCACATGTGCATGGTGTTGATTAATTAAAAAGAGGTAAGACTCTTTAGAGGAAGCTGGGAAAGAGATGATTCTTCCTGCCTCACGCTTTCCCTCTCTCTGAGATGGTTTGTTCACCTGAGGCTGAAGGTTGAGTAATGGAACCAGAAGTGCCAATCAAAGGCAGTCAAAACTCCTATTCTGATGTGCATCTTTGGAATTCAGCACAGCTGTAAGGCTAGGAAAAGCTGAATATTTGATCATGGCTTATGTATTGAATATGCATTTAAACTCTCAGAGTCACTTCAAATTGGACCTAACTGCTTCCTGGTAGTCTAAACTGTCAATGATTGAGCATCATTTACATTTTGTTTTTGTAGATTTTAATTTTATAGGGAACTAAATAAGGTAAATGAAACAGCTTTCTATGCAGTTAATAAATGAGGAAAAGGCAAAATTAAAATATGACAGGTCCCTTTGACAGTAGAATAGGAAGAAAGGAACACCATGGTTTAAATCATATAAGCTTTCAGCTAAGCCTCTCATTAGTAGTGAAAACCTCTTTCTCTGAAATCTCCTGAACCCTGTTCTTGAAGGGGGAGGGAAAGCCAGGGAAAAGCACTTTGTCAAATTGCTGGTTTGAAATGGGAGGATTTAATTTATCTGTTTCTCTGTTTCCCAAAAGTTAGTGTTTACAACCATAATCTGGTAATGGATCTAGGACAACCTTCAGTCTCTAAACAGGTGTTTATCTGTGCATTATGTGATTCCCTTGTGGTGGGAGGATCTGTTAATCCCCAAATACATTAAAGAAATTAAGGAGTTATAAAAATATTTTTAAATAGATGAAACACCTTTCAAGAAAAGGGGCTGATAAAGGAAAGCAAAAGCACAATGGGACTGAAATGATTTCTTGGATACTTCATGTTACTTCTTTGGCAGCTGCAATATATCTTATTGTGGTGACTGTGCTGTGAGGCATGTACTGAACAAAAGTTCTAAAATAAACATCTCAGATATTAGAAAAAAGGCAGACTACTTTTTATTTTACTTTTCTGTATTAACTTTTAAAAAAATGAAGTTGCTTCTTAAAAATAATAGTGGTTTTGTCATTGATGCAGTCCTGTTAGAAACTGTCCTCTTTGGTGAATGCAGGAAATGAAGGCTGAAAGTCAAGTGATATCCTGCTGTTTGAAATCAAGGCCTTATAAAACATGCAAGCATGTATTCTACTTTGTCCATGTGAGTTCTCTGATCAGAAAATAAAAAGGAAGCCATACATCTCTTCTTTGCAATTACCTATATAATAATAAAGCAGGGTGGAAAAAAAAAGCAGGGTGGAAAAAATATCATTAAATAATTCCAAAAGAAAGCTAGAGAAATATTACAGTAATTACATAGCTAGAAAATCACATATTTCATTACTCACAATCTAGCAGACCATAAGAAAGGCACAAGTGCATTTATATGGAAGGAAGTATGTCCATTGAATTATACCATAAAGTCACATACACCAGTCGTTGTATTCTCTTGCTTTATGGGGTTTGCATTGACTTTACCTTCCATTTAGTGCTATAGACATGAGGGTAGCATTAAAGTCAGGCAGATAACAATGTATTTACCTGATTGTTAAGTCATATTCTTTTCTTTGTTCAGGCAGACATACACAGTTGAGTATGAAATAGTGAAACTACAAGAAAACCACTAAAGTGTAAGCTATCCATTGCAAAAGCCTGAAAGTAAAATTACATGATAGATCACCTTCATCTTTTCCCCCGTTTTGTCAAGTTTCTTCATTAAACACAGTAATTTTGCTTTCCTCCTTTTTTTTTTTTTAAGTCTCAGATTTTTTTTCTTTACTGCTCCTTGTTTCTTTGTGCAGTCATTAAATTTCCTCAAATACAAAAGTGGCTAATTTGATAATTAATGCAGCTGACACCTTGCTAAACTGCTGTTCTCATTCTCCATTGCCCCTTTTGCAGTTTGTGCCTGGATCTATCTTTATCATGTGGCCAAAACATGGTGGATTGCTGTGACAGAATCCCATTCTGTGACGTGGGAAAATGCATATGCCAGGTGAAACAGTCACAGGTTTCTAGTACATTTCTCATACTTGTTGGTGCTCTCGTGTCAGGTAGCTGGAATGTGGACACTTCCATCACCCTCACCTCACTCCCTCCCACGGTGTGTGCCATTGCTGTCCTGTTCTTAAAGCATGCTTGTCCCAAACCTTCAGTGTGGTGGAAATGTTCACTAATCACATAAGGGGTGAGAAGCATCAGGGCCATAGTTTGAAAAGTGATGCACAATCCAAAAGTAGAGCAGCAATGCTTGTAAAATTCTGTGTTAGAGAAATCAATGCTCCTCATGTGCTGCATTTAACTTCAGGATTGGACCTTCTCAACTATTATGTGATCTAGGCTGCTGGTACCTAAAACCCTGTTAATTCTTAACTCTGTTCCCAGCCTTCTTCCGTTTCAGCACACACGTTTCAGTATTAGATGCAGTGCATTCTGCTACAGCTGCCAAGTCCAACATACTGCCATTTATTTTTTTGTTCCTGCTTTCCACATTCACTTTAAGTGCCAGAGTCCCAGTGCCACAAAGCATTTAAGCATATGTTCAACTACAAGTGATGAAGTGTTTTGCTGAGTCAGGACCTTTGCATTCAACTCAACCTGTTTGAGTGCGAGTGGCCTTTGAAGTTTGAAAGGCACAAGGAGAGATCTTCAGTGGCACAGAGAGGACCAGTTAATTCTTTCTTTTATTAGTCTCTTTGGTTCTAATGTAGTTGCTTTTAGATTCCTGTTTTTTACTTTCTTTGCCTTGTACCTTCTGCCTTTTTGCTTCACATCACTCTGTTCTTCTTTCATTCACCACTTCTCTTCCCCAGAGTTGGGAAGCATAATTCTGCTTTGTAGCTCTAGAAATTGCTGCACAGTGCAATTAGTTTAATTGATGTGGCAGTTCAGATTGACTGGTCTGTGACATGCTTCCAGTTCCCTCAGACAGGTGACCAAGAATGCCATCCCATGCCATGAGAACTGTCCAGGGGTAATATCTCACTTCCATTTGTGCTGATGGGATAAAAATATCTGTGCTGGAGTGAATGTTTGCTCAGTACATGAGTGTTCTTGTGTTTTGTATGGCAACAGTTGATGCATGCAGTTGCTTCAGAAAGAAAAGAATGGAAGATTTAGATAAGTTTGGAATGGAGGCTGCTAATTAGACCCCCTCTCAGTCTCTGAGCCCAGAGCTTGCCCAGAGCTCTGGTGGCTTAGCGGTGACTCAGAGACATGAGTAGTTTTGATGCCTTTGCGCATTTGTCCTCCTTTATACCTACTGCAGCCTAGCTCTTAATTCAGAACTTCTGCTAACAATGCACTCCTGGGTCACTGCGACTGGGCTTTTGCTATCGCAGGCAACCCGTCATGTGCTGGCTTTCACAAATGTGCCAAGCTCAGTATTCACTCCTCTCAAGCAGCTGACCCCTGCTGCATTAACTGGAAAGCTGTTCCAGAGCCATACTCTTCTGATGGTTTCAAATCTTTTCTTCCACAAGCTTCCTCTACAAACATGTTAATTCTAGTAATACATCTCTGGCTGACCCTGCATATGCCATTTTGATTGAAAACTGTGAAACAGCTTATTTGATCTTTTCTCAAGTGATGGTTTTTCCAGACTGGAGTTGTTTTGGGAAGCTGCTGTGTGGCAGAGTACATGTCCTTGTATGTGTCACAGTGTTCCTCTTTGTTGTATTAGTTAACTCTGTAGGCTAAAGTACATTTCTTGATTCAGGAGTGTAATTCTTGTTTAATCAGTGGGGTAGACAGCTTGCTTTTGCCAAGGGACAGAATTTGGTCTGTTTTCCTGGGGAAACATTTTTCTATGTTCCCTAACCATGCTATTGACTGATTTGTCATCTCTTTCCAGCAGTTACGCTTATATCTGAAATAACTGTTAGAAACTGTGAGGCTTTGAAAAAAAAAATTGATCCCATGAGCATATCTCTTAATAAAAACTGTATTAATATGCGGTTTAGTGGTTGTGGATGCTTGTGATGCTGAGCATTTTGCAAGCCATATAACATCATTCGGTCACTCCACTGCGTTGCAAAATGGTGTAAAGTTTAGATTAGTAGCAGGTTGTAGCATAACAGCAGTTCTTAAAGCCTCAAGGAACACTTACAAAATGTTATGTTTACAGATTGTTCTCTCAAAATAGCTCAGATTGTCACTGCATCTCTATTTTGCTACCTGAGATACTTACATGGATATGATGCCTTCTGGCTTGTGGATACTGTTGTTTCACAGAGCCATGATGAGCCCTCAGCCCTGTCAAAGACCGTGAACTTTAACTAGAGCATGCAATATTGCAAAGGACACCTGAAGGTTGGCTGGGCTTTGGTGTTCCCAGTTGTGTTAAACTACTGTTAAAAGAGATAATCACAGCATGGGAGAGCCTTCTGCCAGGCTTCCTCACATTTCCAAGAGGAGGGAGCACAGCGTTGCTTTTCAAATAGTCAAGTGAATGTCAGAGCTGTTACCTTAGGCAAAACTAAAATGGGAGGATAACATTTTAATTGTCTGACAGACAGTGGATTTAGGCTTTTATTCAGCAAAGCACATGAAGTCTGTTGACTTCATTGGGAGTGTGATATTTAAACCTAGGCATATGTTCAAGTTCATTCCTGAGGTTTCCAAATGAGGCCCTTGGGGAAAGTGCTTCTAACCTTACCCGCGTGAGAGGTGAAAAGGCATTGGGCTCTGTGCCTAAAGAAATCAGGGCACTTTGTTTGCTGCATCTCATTAGTGTAAAAAGGCAAGGTAAAGTGACACCAAAACTGAGAGGAAGGGAACAAGGTGTGGGGGCGTCTCCACAGCTCCACCCAAATAAGCATTGTCTCATCTCCTGGGAAAGGGGAGGAAGATACTGGGTCCTTAGTCCAATCTCCCTTGGTGCTTGAAAGGGTTTTCCTGTCCCTCATCTGGGCTGCTTAGAGAGATGAGCAAGGATTTCATGCACTTGCAAGGGAAGTTATTGCTGATTCATAAGTAACTGGCTCTTCTCCAGTCCCACAACAGCTCCTAAGGTGGAAGAGGTCAAATCTAGCTCAAAGTTACTTAATGTAGCATGTGCACGTGCAGTGACTTCTGCATCCTCAGCATAGCTATGTTCAGATAAAGTGACTTTCATCATTTTATGGACCCTGTAAGAGCCACAGCATGTTTTTGTACCTACAGTTTAATTTTCGGGGTTTTTTTTCAGTTTTCTGACTCACAGTCCTTTTTTCTAGAAACATAAAATGATTCATATACTCAAGCACTTAACTCCTTTTACATTTGTAAATGGCACTTCATGCATACTTAATGAAGGAATTTCAAACCACTGAAACCATAATTTGATTGTGCTGCATAACAAGGTTTGAATCCTGCAATGACTTATGTAAATACTTTCAAGTTCATTGTGGGTTTTTGCAAATGATGACTTGGAGCTAGAATGTCCACTGGCTTAGGCTGAGTCTTTGTGGTCCTCTTAAACTCTGACACAGCATCTGGGAAGAAAGAATGAGAAAGAAAATGTGAATCCATGCTATAAATCTGATGAAGAAAAGAATGCAGAAGAGGCTCTTTTATTGCTTTCACAAGGGTTAGAGTTGAATATTAAAGTACATTAGAAAAAGGACATGGAAAGAGAAGATGAAAAACATTTTTTTTCTTTCACTCTCCTCCAGAATTTCTAAAATTAAAGTCTCAATGTCGTACTATTTTTATTGGAAGATATGAGGGAAAAATCCATATCCTGGATAATTCAAAGACCAGATAGATTTATTCTGATTCAAAAGATACTGTACTAGCTAGTACTGCCTTTTTAAAAAGCTATTGCACTGTTACTCAGGCAATGTATGTAATTTATGATTTTCTTATTTAAATGGTATAGCTTATGATGCTGTAGTTTTAATCTCTTAATGCAGACTTTTTTCTCCCATGTCTTCCAGGAACCACTTAAGATTATTCAATGACCAAAAAATTCCTACACCTTTCTTTATTGTTCTAACAGAGAGAATTCTAAAAGCAGTAAAATACTTCCAATTTGAATTGAAATGTAATAAATCATAAATGCATTTTGGGGCCATGCTTTGTGTTTTGAGAGTCAGATTTTGGGAAAAGTCAGAAATCTTCCTTTCAGGTCCATAAAGTAGTGTTGTTTGCAGGCATCTTTTCATTTTCAGGTAATTTATTACTTTGTTTTATTCTATGCTATCTTCACTTTTTGTTGTGGAAAAGGATTTTTGGTTACAGTCTTCTTTATTGCATAAAATAGGAAAATTCTCTCCTTCCTCCCTCAGCCTCTAAAAATTAATTAATTAATTAATTAATTAAAGGAAATCAGAAAGAAAAAGAAGAGTTAATAAGGGTGTCAAATGGATGGGGCCAGACTCTTTTCGGTGGTTCACAGTGATAAGACAAGGAACAATGGGTTCAAACTTGAACATAGAAGATTTCACCTCAACATGAGGAGAAACTTCTTCACAGTGGGGGTGACAGAGCCCTGGAACAGGCTGCCCAGGGGAGTTGTGGAGTATCCTGCTCTGGAGACTTTCAAAACCCACCTGGATGCATTCCTGTGTAGACTACCCTAAGTGATCCTACTTTGGCAGGGGGGTTGGACCTGATGATCTCTTGAGGTCCTTTCCAGCCTCTGATATACTGTGATACTGTGCTTAAGCTTCTGTTCCAGGATTAATTTGTAGCCCATTTATGTCAATGAAGGAGTACATCTGAAACAATACTGTTAGTTAGGAAAGGGCTATGAATTGCATGTCATGTGCATTGAGCTTTGCAGCTTTTCACCATCAAAGCTGTTTTCTAGTTGCAGATGTAGTCAGTAGGTAACTGGCACCTGCCCTGACATTGCTTCAAAAAGTGGGTCCCTGTACTCTCTCTCTCATGCTGCTGGTGTCCATGCAACATTCCATTAAAAGGAGCAGGAGTGTTGCTGGTCTTTCCAGAAGATACAGGGGGAGCCAAAGCCTCCAATTTGTTTATAATCTTTGGATGCTTTTCCAGTGTCGTTATGGATAAATATGGCTCGCACTGTTGGCATTGCTCTGTTCAGGTGTCTACTGTTGTCTCCCAAGACAGTACTTATTTCAGAGAGAGGCAATTTATGAAAAAACATTGTCTTCATGAAAAGAAGTTACTCTAAATGATTCAATGACCCTAAATGTTCTTTAATTTTAGACATTTTAGTCCCATGCAACTTTTAAGGCAATGAAGATATATCTAGGATTACAGAGGAATATCTGTGGTCCTCCTTGAGGGAGCATGATGGTTTCGTGAAAAATGGGTGAATGAGCAGTGTGCAAGGATGAAGGTCTCTTACAGTTCAGTTTGCACAAGAAAGAACAGCAAGTGGCTTTGTAAGATCTGGTCTATGGCATTAGCTTGGTGGCTTCTCCTTATGCACTCTCTGGTCTTCAGTCCTCTCAAAGTTCATATTTGGCTTTTGCTGCCTTTGTTGGGAGCTGATAGTGGTCTTCTTTGCAGTGACTCACCAATTATTTATTTAGGGGCTACGCTGCATCTAGGCAGAAATCTTTCAGTATTAAAATATGTCTTACTTTGCAGTTTCCTGTATTGACATATAGGTTACTTTTGTCTTCAAAGCTGACCGACCAACGAAAAAATATTTCTGTTAGCCTCATCTTTTCCATAATTGGGAAGGAAATCTTGAGTCAGCAACATGTAATTTTATGCAAAGCATGAATTGAATGCCAGATATCAACTTTGGGCTTTCTCCTCCATTGGAGTATTTGAAGACTGAATGCCTAGCCTTCTTTGGGAGCCCTGCAGGAAAACCTAGAAGGTCCTAGGTCAAAGCCTAAAAGTGCCATGTTTATGTGGCAATTAGCAAACCAAACACTAACATTGTTTTAGAATGATACTCAGTGGCATTTGGCTTCTCGAAGACAACCCTGTCACGGGAAGGATTTGACTGGCAGGGAAATAATGGGGTTTTACCTCAGTTCACTCAGTCACTGAGTTTCGGTTAGAAATATGTGGGTCAGCTGAGTTTGATACGTTTGTGCTGCCACCAGGAATGGACGGGGGAAGTCTTTTCCAGTGCTGCTCTCCTGAGCCACCCAGCCTTTGTCTCTGCTGTGCCAGTGTATGAAATGCCTGGAGGATGCCTTGCCCAGGAATCAGACCCCAGCTCGTAACAGCTGAGGAAAGTCATTCTGATTCCTGTCCTCTTTCACCCTGACACCCAAATGAAACAGAGGGGAGTGCTACTACTATTTTTGTTGTTCTTTTTGTTGTTTTTCAGAAGCTGCAATAAAAAGGTGTGATTGTCATGTTTTACTGACCAAAAGCCAGGTAGCCCTATGCAGGATGTTCGCTAGCATTCCTCATACAGACCATGATCCTAGTTTATATTAGGAATAGTGTAGCCAGCAGGAGTAGGAAAGTGATCATGCCCCTGTACTTTGCACTGGTGAGGCTGCATCTTGAATATTGTGTTCTTTTGGGTCCCTCACTACAAGAATAACATTGAGGTGCTGGAGTGTGTCCAAAAAAAAGTAACTAAGCTGGTGAAGGGTCTTGAGAACAAGTCTTACAAGGAGCAGCAGAGGGAGCTGGGATTGTTTAGTCTGGAGAAGAGGAGGCAGAGGGGAGACCTCATTGATCTCTACAACAACCGGAAAGGAGGTGGTAGTGAGGTGGGGGGTCAGTCTCTTCTCCCTAGTATCAAGTGATAGAACCTGAAATTGTGCCAGGGGAGGTTTATATTGGATATTAGGAAAAATTCTTTACTGAAAGGATGGTCAGACATTGGAATAGGTTGCCCAGGGAGATGATGGAGTCACTGTCCCTGGAGGTGTTCAAGAAACATGTGGACACGGCATTTTGGGACATGTTGTAATGGCCATGGTGGTATTAGTTTGACGGTTGGTCTTAAAGGTTTTTTCCAACTGAAACTATTCAGTGATTCTATGATTCTATAAAAAATCACATCACATGTGGGTGGCTTGGGGAAGTTGTTGCAGGTGCAGAGCTGGGCAGTTTTGACTGTTAATAGCTCAAAGATTGCAGGATCTGACAGGCAAGATGACCAGATGTCACAGTAAGTCAGGCTTCTACAGCAAGAGTTTTCAGGGAGGGGAGCTTCAGGATTCTCCTGTGTTGAGCTCATGGATACTGCAGAGTCAAGTGTTTGCAGAAGCTGGTATAAATAAAAGCAGTCAGTAAGACTATGTTAAGAATTACCATAAAGAGAATATTCCTGGGATTCCTCTAAGTGTTCTTCTATTCAGTAATCCAACTGTCAAAAGTGAGGTATTTGTGGTCTTCTTGGAAGCCTACCATATTGTCCTGACCTTTTGTGCTTTGATGCTCGAAGAGCTGGAAGTTGGGCAGCAATTTCAGTCTCTCCTATTGCTGTTGATTCAGAAAGTGTTTCAAATGGCAGGCTCAGCCAGCAATGCAAACTGCAGGCATATAAAAGAATAAAATATCCCTAAATTAAGGAAAGGTTACATTAGGTACAATTGTGCCATAATTTTCTACTTAACTCAATGTGAAGTTGGGCCTTGGATTTGTGAGCACAGTGAACAACATTTTGGAAACTGGAAATTGCATTATGGCTTCTGTTTCCTTTCCAGGGAAGCAGGTGAAGCATAGCACAGAGCAAGGGAAGGTCATTACTGCAGGGAACAGCACAGGATGTCTGAGAGGGAAAGGTGGGGCAAGAGGAGCAGCAGCAAAACAAGGACAGAGAAAAGCAGCAGGAGAGTATGAGGGTGAAAAGTGGTAACTGGAAACCTTGCAATATCTTAAGCAGAATTCTTTCACATTAAAGGTCAAAAAAAGAGAGCTTCCTTCCCCATTATTTCTGTATTTCTGACTTTTTGTAATCTCTTGTTTTAGTGTAAATATGCATTGCTTGTTGTTTTGTGGTTTTTTGTTGGTTTTTTTCCCCACATTCTGGCAATGTTCTGAAATTTTTGAACTGCCAGACAGATAGATTGAATGTTTCAAAACCAGCATCTGCATGTGTGCACATATTAGTCTTATGAAAATGCTGGACAGGCTGGAACTGATCATAGTGTATTTCCTTAGCCATGATCAGTTAATAACACCACTGTGTGTCAAGTAGTGTGCTTGCTATATTGTGGCATACCTCTCCCAGATATATTTCATGCATCGTTCCCTCTGTCCATAGATTAGTTCTGAGCCAGCCCTGTACTGAGTCTTAAGCAGCGTGGAATTGATGCCACCACTCCTTTCACCTCCTCTGTTTAGGGCAGCAGGAGGATCTCAGACCTGTTGTACACAGGGAAGCAGTTTGGGAACCAGCTGGAGTAAGAACTCATTTTCTCTACTCTCCTTTTCTAGTGGCAGCTAAGTTGGCCTTTTGAGAGTATTTTATTTAAAGCACTTTGCAGCACTACAGGCCAAGCAGCATGTCCAGCAGAGTGGTGGGAAGAAAAGCATATGGTTTTGCATAAAGGAAGTAAGCATAAAATGTCTTATGTATTTCTCAAAAGGCAAATTGTCTGAAAAGTGTGTCTGATGATAGCCCAAACCAGAACAAGGTGTAAATTACATATCCTTTTGGTTTGCAGTTTGTGTGATTTTTCTCTCTGGTTTTGCAAATGTGCCATAGTTACGCTTTTAGGGGCTCAGCAGCCTTTTAACACTGTTGCTCAGGTACTCTGTTGCTCAGGCAATGGCAATGCTATAAGACAGAACACAGTGTTCTTTAACCCTTTGTAAAATTATGTAGCTTAACCACACGGAGCAGTTCCAAAGTAATGGCCTGTCCACAAGTAGCTAGGGGAAAGGTCAGAATTGGGATGATTACCCTCAATGTTTTCATTGCACAGCTTCTGCTCAGAACATTTTGATGCTTGAGTTAATAATCTTCCAAATATAACCAGGTAGACAGGGAATAGCACAGTGGAAACTATGTGGAAGGAATTAACCATTAACAATGCACCTTAAATACAACTGACGAGGAGCAAAAGAAGAAAAATACTGGCCAAGTACAGTCTGTACTCAGTTTCAATAGGGAGGTGGGGGTTGTTTACGGAAGCAGACAACCATCTCTTTCCTCTCTGAAAGTATTTAAAGGAAGTACTAGCGGGAATTTTGTCTAAGCTTGCAAGGTAAAACCTCAAGCCTGGTTCATTTGAGTTGCTACTCTGTAAAATAATGATTTCATTTAAAACAAGAGGCAGCAGCTAACTATTTACCTGATTCCCCAGTTCAGTGGGTTTTCAGTCCCTGCTACTCAGTGTCTGCATTCAAAAGCTATAAAACTCTGTGTTGAGAAGGGCACCCTGGCTGATTCACTCCCTCCTTCTTCAGCTTTTGCCATGGGATTGGCCAGGTACCCCAGCCATAAAGCCAAAATGTCCTGGTCAGCAAAGCCAGCCACTTAGAGGATCACTCACTACATGGGTTTGTCCTTATGAAAATAAAGGGACAAGCATGGAGTGGGACAAACCACACAGAACAGATCTGCCAGCTCTAGGGGAAAATGGCACTGCTGCACTTCCCTTGTTGGTCCATGTAGGCTGGGGTTTGCCAAATAGCACAGCACCTCTACCCTCCAAGTAACATCAAGTCTGATTCAGAGTCCAAAGAGTAATTTTTTTAAAGCATCAGTGGCTGGATCAGAAAATCAAAGACCATTGATTTTACTAAAAAAAAAAAAAAAATTACCTCAGAGAATGAGTTTTTAAAAATCCCTTATCAATTCCTTTTTTAATGCCTGAAAGGAGAAAAAATTAAAGGGTATTTATTAATACTAGCAGTAATATCCCAAAATGTATTGCATGCATTATTGTTAAAATTGTTCTAGCAATACAGTGCCAGCAACTCATAGATACAGAGAGTTAGCAATAAAGTACCAGCAATTGAGGAGGATGATAAGATGGAAGAGGACAGCTGAGCAAAGTGAAGACTGAGAATGGCATGTCTTTCTTGCACTAATATGGTAATGAAATATAGTGAAGGCAGAGCAGGAATACTGATCTTCACGTCCTTCTAACAGCTTCATGCCATACTCGCTCAAATTGCTGCAAAATTGCTAACACAAGCTATTACAGGATGAAAAGACCTTTATGCTGGTATAAAGGCATCCCTGGTGAGGAGCTCTGGTGCTTCTGCAGTGCTAGTTTTGAAATTGATACACTACTACAGAAGGAGATGGGCTTTGGAAAAATGAGGGGCTTAAGTTTACCTCTGCTAGGTTTAGCTTGTGTTGCCCAATAGAGGACATGAGTCCAGGCACCACAGCAGGAAATTCACTGCATAATACACAAAGGGGAAAAAAATAACCCAAACTCCCATAGGAATTGATGGGCTCTGGGTTGACATTACTTATTACTTATGGTAAATAGTGCCATCAAACCTTCGTTTCCAACTGTTTGACAGTCAAGAAGCAGCAGATCCTAATACCATGGGTTATTTAAGAAGAAAATTGAGAAGTACGTTCTTCTGTTGCAGCTACCAGAAAACAACAGGATGAGAAAAAGTGTAAGGAGGAGTGGCCAGGGTGATCCAGAGGTATGAAGTGGTCCCTGCACACAAAACAGCCAAGTAGGACATAGCTCCTGCACAATGGGGAAGAGCTAGCTACCCAGTGTGATGATAAAGGTCTGTAAAATCACAAGCTGTGCAGAAGGGTAGCTGGAGATGAGCTGAGAGCTAGGAGGTTCAAGTGAAATTAACTGGGCATTGAGTTCAGAATACTTCTTCAGATACATAATTAAGCTGGGGAGATCTTTGGCACATGAGGCTCTGTGTGGTAAAATTTACATGAGCTGACGATGAAGCTGGGCAGGTTTGCAGAGGAGAAATTCACTGAGCAGCACAGTTGAAAAACAAGCCAACTTGTCTGGTTCAGTAAGTTGCTGAGCTGTGAATTATTGAAAGAGGCCAGGAGAGAAAGTTTTCTCCTTTTTCTTGTACTCTTCTTGAGGTGTCTTTTTGGCTACTTGCCCATCGTGGCTTCTCTAGTTTAAGAAAGCATTTAAAGGTGTTCCAGAGAGGGACAGGGCTAGAGGAAAACAGAAATCAAGAAAAATCATCTGCTTCTGAAGGAAAACAAATGCCAAAAAAGGGTAGGGGTGTGAAGGTCACACAACCCAAATCTGAAGGGTTGGGAGTATGAGGACAACCAGCAGAGTGCCACCATGACCCACTCCCTTCCAAGGCACCGAGGGAGCAAGGAGTGCTGCCAGGTGGAGGTGCAAAAGGACACGCAAATAGAAACTGCCTTCATGGCATCATGGGAGAAGAATGGTGCCGGCAGGTGGGGCTGTCATGGTGCACTGCAGAGATGCAGGCGTGGAAAGGCATGAGGGCAAACGTGAGGGGAGAAGGGCAGCTTAAGCCTCAGCAGGAGGGTTTTGTGGGGAGGCTGAAGCAGCACTGGGATGCAAGGACATGGCTGGAGGTGTCTAGTGCAGCAAGGTCAGGCTGGCAGACATCTGTACCCCTGTGCCTGATGTGGTTTGCCCTAACCCATAACTGGAGCATGTCCCCATAATGAAGATACCTCAGAGGCAAGAGGAAGCCAGGAGGACACGATGTGCAGCATCCCCTCAGCCACAGTGATGCAGAGATTTTAGGACATGCACTTTGCTGAAGATCTCTGGGTAGGAAGGAGCAGAAGGAGCAAACTCAGGAGGGAATGTTCCAGTGGCATTGGGATTAAAACATTTTTCATTACAGTCTGTGGGCTCTCTGGAAAAGCTGACTGAAAGGTTTTTTTCTTTGCAGTTTTGTACCAGTAAACCAGACTTCCCAACAAAGTTTTATGCTCCACAGCATACCACATGTGAAGGTGGGGCACAACTCAAGAAGGGCCAATGGACGTACAGCAATGCAGGCTATGTATACCTGGCTCCCAAATTTTGCCAATGGCAATGCATTTAAAAATGTATGCCTATTTGGTAGTCATTCTCCCTTCAGGAAACACTAACCTATTGAGCCATAAGATTTTTAGGCATCCAAGATATATTGTCCTCAAAGTGGAGATGACCAAGGAGGTGGCATTTGTCAAACAACTTTGACATCTGCTTTGCTTGCCTAACTTCCAGAGTAGCAGCCTTCTGGAGGGGAAAGGCACACTACATGAACGCTATTCCCACTCATTAATACCTGAAGGAGCAGGGCTGCTCTTCAGTCTCTCTCCCATTCTCCAGTCATCTCAACTCTAGCCATTGCATTCTGGAGCAACCGCTCGTGTAAAACACGCAAGTTACCAGTGCCCCATGGGAGTGGCTCTCTGACTGCAGACCCCTTAGCCACACCAGCCACAAGAGCAGTGAGAGCCCTGCTTGGCATTGATGCCACCCAGGGAAAGGCCTGATCCCCTGCACAGGGTTCGGCTCAGCCAGAAGTGTGAATGAGATTCATGTTCTTTCAAGCAGGTAGAAAGCTACTTCTTTGAATATCTAATTGTTAAGCCGACAATGTCACTTGACATTTCCACAGCTTTAAAATTGCCCTTCCCCCTCCCTATATTTACTTTTCTGTGTGGTTTTTTCCATGGTATTCTTTTTCTCTTCATTGTCATTGCCTCTGTAAAGGACTTAACACAATGTTTTCCTTCATATTGGTCCATTTCAAAGTTTTCCCTTTATTTCAAGCTTCCTATTTGCTATGTTGCTCTGGTGTGTACTTTCTAGGTTGTCTTTTGCTTTACAGTGTCCATTTTCTCTCAGGCACTTTCTCTTGAACAACTCTGCAGTGATAATAGCACAACAAATTGCTTTATCCCTCTATGTCTCTGTACAGAAGTCTAAAATACCAGTGAGGGTTTTTTTAATATAAAATAAGGGATATTTACTTACAGGATATTTATTTTCAAATATTCCCTAATTGTGTGGAGAGAAGCTTTTCCATTTTATAAAAAGCATGCTTATTTTTCTTCATACATTCTAGTCATACCATAGTCTTTCCACAAAAAGAGCAAACTTTGGTTTTTGTGCAGTATGCTCACAACAGCTACTGCACTACCAAGGGATGCTTAGAGGTTGAGTGCTCCTAGCTTTACTAGAGGCCTTTGTGAGTGGCAGGGACTGCAGGTCTTACAGTCAAGATAGATTTACACTTTGACTCACCATCAGAGAGTTGTAGAGTGTTATACATATTCTGTTGTACATATCTGCAGGAGTACATGTCTTGAAGTCCTCTCAAATAGATCTTTTTCAAGTCAAGCACCAGATTCCTGGGACAGTTTGACATGCATGGCACTGGGTCTGGTCTGCAGCTCACCAAGACCAGCGAGCACTTTTCTGCTGGTGCTCACTCAGGCTGTAACTGGATTTACAAAGTGACCTACATCTTTTGCTCTGTATCTGAGGCTCTCTTCTCATAACCGTCCATAGGTGGTCTAAATTTACCACCACACTGTGAAAACCTGAATCCACAAGTAACCATGGGTCTAACTATTTAAACTGCTTTTTTTGTCCTGGTTTCAGAACCATAAGCAAGACTTGCACTTGCCAGTTTTGTCAGCAAAGCTAAGCTGATGAATATTTTCTTTGGTGACCTTTTTTGTTTCTGATTCACGGCTATACCAGCAGAGCCAGCAGACTATACCAGATGGAGACTAGCAAAAGAATGCTTTAGCATATATTCCTTATTTTGCTTACTGACCTGGCTTCACTAGCCTGGTAGAAGTGTTGCTTACTTTCCAGTACAGCTGTGTTTTGACTTTTTCAACTTGGAATTTTGCCAGTGAACTTCTGCCCTTTTTGCATTTCAGATGCAAGTAGATATGGAGGGGCTTCTTATACCTATATCTTGCCCTGCTGCTTTTTGTTTTGCAAAGGTAAGATATTGCAAGTCAGACAACACCACTAAAGGGTTACTAGGAAAAGCTGTAGGATTGCAGGTGAATCCTTGGATCTCAACTCTGCCACCCAAAGCAAGCTGGCAGGTGTATAAGTATTTGCTTAATACCTCAGGAAAGGTAGAAACTCTTGTTGAAGATGGTATCAGCCCTTTTGTCATCTTTTTTTCTTTCTTCATGAATACCTAGGTAATGTTTCATGGAATGGTCGTTTAAATAAGTGGAGCAATATTGCTTTGGAGGAGTTGATGTTCATGCAGAAGGGGAGAGTGGGCTTTGGGTGTGAGGCCAAGGTCTCTCATAGGCACTGGCTCATGAACAGTGCACCCCATTGCTCAGGGCAGATGACTGAATGGCATCTGGCTGACCAGTTCTGGAATGGATGGGACACCTTTGCCTTTGGAGATGGCTGAGGCAAACACTATTTAAACTGTGTTTAAAATAAACTTGATTAATACAGAACTTCTAACTAGTGCTGAGGAGGTAGCATGCTGTTTGTTACCCACTTCTGTCTACCTTTAGGATGGAGGTTTGGTTTTCCTCAGGGTGCAGCTAGCTGGAAGCGCAAAACACTGTTGTGGCTTCTGAGGTTTGAGCAGATCAGCTAGACAGAGTGTACCTAGGATGCAGGAGCTGTGCAGCCATGTACAAAGCAAAAATGCAGTGCAGAACCCAAGGCCAGTGGCTGGTTCTGCTTGTTTCACTTGGGAGAGAGGCTTTTTAATTCTGCATATCAGAGTTCCCTGTGACTCTGTGCTCATCGTCTAAGTGGATGTAGCAAAAGCAGCAGCAATTCGCTGTTGTTGTAATAGGGACACCATTCACTATGCCTGATTTTTTAATTGTGATATTGTAAGAAAACTTGCTGGAATGAAGAGAGTATTGTGTTAAATTGTTTCCTGAAACTGTTTTCTAATATGGCAGTTTTCTCTCAAGGTAGTGATAGTGTCCCAGAGAGACCAGAATGGCAAAACTGAAAGTCTCTTGATCACATCTTTCAAGAGCATCAGACTTTCCTTTTTTTTAGATGCAAACATATCAGGGATGAGGAGGAAGTGGGGAGGTGCTTCTCAGTTACTCATGGTGGTTAATAACAAAGCACTTGATCACATCAATGTTTTGAGCTACTGGTCTTATGGTCAGCTGTTTTCTGCCATGAGTTAGGGTTTTGTAAATTAGGCCTCTATATATTCTGCAAAATATTAACAGCTTTACTCTTCCTGCACACTCTCTGTTCACTGCTACATAACAGCTGAGAGCAATTTAGCTCCCTGGCAGAATATTTTAGTAAGACAGCAAATTGTCTGTGTTTACTTAGGCTACACAGTTCAGTAGTTGTACTGCAAATCTTGGTCAAATTTCTGAATAGCTGTGGGCTAAAATAAAGTGCCTAAATTCATATTTGGGTTCCTAAATAGAAGGTCTGATTTGTCAAATATTCAATTTGTCCTGACTCTTGATGACTTTTTGTAAGCCAACAGGCTATCAGCATTTTGAAATTGAGGCTTACCATCCACTTCACTGCCTGTGCCTGACAACAAACCTGAGTGAACTAGGGCTCATCAGAAAGGCTGATTTTGCCCTCAGTATTATTGGGAGTTCTTCAGTCCTTCATGGAGAGGTTTTTCTCTGATGTGTCAGTGTAATAAGACTTCCTTTCCCTTCTCTACATAATTTCAAGGAAAGTCTGATTCATTAATTTGGGGGTTGAGCTAAATTCTTTCCTCTGGACTGTCTTAAAAGAAATCTTTTAAGTCTCAAATACTTGTGCTGGCTGCAGCTGCAGATGTCTGAAAGAGTGGGCATTCTCTTTGCTTCTTGCTGCTCATCCACAAGAAAAGGAAGTTCTCCTTAATCTGGGGGCTCAGAAGCACAGCAGAAGGATTTCTTGACCTAAGATAAAACAATGACAAAACTATGTCTGTGGCAGCACAGCGTGAAGGCGCTTTGGGATGCTTCTGGAATATATTACTGGGGATAAGTTACTCTTTATTTTCAAAAGAAAATTACACTAATGCCTTTAGGGGGAAAAAAAGTCTTGTGTGATGAGGGGAAGAAATTATTCTTGCTAATATGTAAGAGTTGTTAGGTTGAAGTGTCTCTGGAATGGGGGGATTTAATATACATTAAATCAGGTATTATTGCAAAGGTAAACCTTGAAAGAGTTTCTCGTTTTGGTCTTTGAGATCTTTCATTTCTTTTATTCAGATGGACCAAAGTTTGCAGCATTTTCAGTAACAAAGAGGTACTTTTTTTCTCAAACAGAGGTCGCTCCTGAGAGAAGAATTTTGTTTTCTAAACGTTATTTGGCTGAGACTGACTGCATGTTTCCGTTTCCTTTGCAGAGGCACGGCGATAGCTGGAATTGTTTTTGGTATAGTATTTATAATGGGAGTGATTGCTGGGATTGCCATCTGTATCTGCATGTGCATGAAGAACAACCGTGGGACTCGAGTAGGGGTCATCAGAACTACACACATTAACACTATCAGCACATACCCAGGTGAGGAAGCGAAATGGCACTCCTGCAAGAGCGTGTGTGTCCTTGATAGGAATGTATCTTTGGATAGTTATGGCTCCACAGGAAACAGGGGATGTGAATACAGCAGGAGGCCATTCTCATTCTGAGGGGAAACGGCATGATGCCCTGCCGAGAAACTCAAGACAGCTCAGCATGCACAGTGCTCATCAGTGCAGCACTCTAATTTATTCAGCTACTCAGTGGGGTAATGAGATCTGGGCAGGTGCCATATTCACACAGCTGTATGGCTTGTGGTGCCCACAGCAGCATGTTGACACCTCACGGAGCAGTGCTGCATTGTTATGGATAGACCTTCTCCCTGTGCCAGAGGCTTTCTGGCAACAGATCAGTTGTTATTCTTCTGTGTTCTGGTTCTTGTATTTGCTCTTTTTCACATACAGTCATCTCACGTTCATCATCTGATATAATGGGGGCCCAGCATACCACAGAGGGGAAAACCTGGACAATAAGATTAGTGGATCATAGTGTAAAGACTTCAAGTGATGCCTTGTGGAGTCTAATGCAGCCTGAGCTGGCTGGTACTCAGCCAGAGCTCACAAGCCCTGCTGAGTGCTGCATGATCCCAGATAACTTCTACAAAGGCATACAGACGTCTTTGCAGGGTGCTTTCTGCTGTGCATCCCAGGAGGGACTTCTGGCATGCAGTGCAGAGCCTGAGCTAGTTCTGCATCCACCTGGCACCATGCCTGAACTGATGGGAACTTGGAGCACAGTGCAGAGATACCCATTATGCCTTGATCAAAGTTAGCTGAGTGCTGGACGTGCTTGTCTTTGGGTTAACATTGTTTTGGTGTAATGTTTTTTTAGGCGTGGGGCAGCACCAGAGGGGACACAGAGCCTAAGTCAGATCTGACACTGAGCTAATAAGCTGTCACAGGCTGTGGGGCACCCTTGGGAATAGTAGCCCCCCTCACAGGTCTGTCCCAGTGCAGCTGTGCCCATACTGAGTACATCAGTTCGGTTTGTGCAGAGCCACTCTCTGCACCACAGTAGTCAACGCATGTCATGTAGGATTGGGCTACAGGAGTACCAAAGGTGTATCTACACAGGGCCACCTGGGATCTGCAAGGCTCATTTGTCTGGACTTCCCACCACATAAAAGTGGCCATATTGTTGAAGAGCAAACCTGCCCCTGGAAACAGCCTAACAGTGGTTATGCAGTGCAGCTATGCCTTTGCTTCAGTGACATTGTTAATTACAAATCCAGGAGCAATTGCAGTGGGATAACTTAAGACCTCACTGTAATAAAAAGCAGTAGTGTCTCATAGATGAATTCCCCTCATCCCACTCTTACAGATCTGCTGCCTTTATGTTCCCTCCTCTTGCAAAGGTTGCTGCAAACCCCAGGTGCACTGTGTGTATGCAAGTGATACAATATTTATTTCTTATTTCTTTATCACATTTACTGCTCTCAATGTCTGTTTTTCCCTCATGCTCTTACTTTACAGTTAAGTTAAAACCATCTATAATCACCCTTATTGTTGCAACGTTTCACATAGACAAGTAATTGAAGAAATATGCAGTATTTTCAACCATAAACTGCTGGAGAGCTACTTCAGAATCTAATAGTCATTGCAAGCTGTAAAAACAAGAGCAAAATGAAGACGCCAGGGCTGTAGCCTTTCTCTCCCCAGCTCTGCTCCTGAAGTGACTCACCCCTATCTCTCCACCTCCAGGCAGTTTGACTCTGCATGCTCCTAGCTCCTGGTGCAAACAGTAGTTTGAACAGTTCTTCCTCTCAGCAGCAGCAGGTTTTGGAGGATGGGGAAGCTCTAAAATTATTTCTGCATTTCCCGCTGTCATGAACACTTCTGGAGTAATGATTGACCTGGCTTTATCAGCAGGGTTTGTGACCAACACTCCCTGCTGCCTTTACCTGTTTTGGACAGGAACAGCAAGCCTTCCTTTGGCCTCAGCCACAGCAACAGCTGGGTTCTCAGAAAGCAGGGAGTGCTTTTCGTAGCACATTGGGATTTGAGTCTCTTCCACCTATGACGAATATTCTAGGTTTCTGTTTCCTCTCTATTCAAGCACTATTTCACTGCCAGTTTGCTTGAGTCATCTAGGGAGGAGGGGATAGGAAAGCATCCATGGCAACATAAGCAGAGACATGAGCAGACTCTGGACATTAAAATCTGTAGAGTTTGCTCAAATGGGGTCTCGTTACAGAGCCTTCAGTTCTTACTCTGCTGTTGTTCTGCAGCATTTCCTGTCTTCTCAATCACTGCATTAATCCTTCTTCTCTCAGGTTAGTAGAAGTCATCACGAAAATATTTTCAGCTGTTTGTGAATATTTTTGTTGTTTCCTAAATGCCTGACCCAGTTTACAGATGCTGGCCTCTCCTAAGATATCTCAGTTGGGGTGAACAAGGCAAAAGCTTTGGTCTTATTCAGCCCAAGCCCTGGGAACATCCCATGAAGATGTCTGGTATTTGCCCTGGGAGGTGTGATGCTGCTGTGCTTGCCCTGGCATGTCACACATCTCCTGGGAATCCAGAAGGTGTTTGAGAGGTCTGTAGTCATAAATCTGTATCGCTGCTGAAGGAAGTGGAATGGAATTGATCAAATGAAAACCCAATCTTCCTTCCCTGGGAAGTTTTCACTCTGCCACATCACCCTGGTATCATCTGCCATACATCCACTCAAACACTGTTAGCAGCACAACATGTTGGTGGGCACACAGCTAAACAGTGAAGGAAAGAGCAATAAGCAAGGACTTGCACTGACATAAAGTGATTGTGTGATGACTGAAAAACAAAGTGAGCACATTGATAGGAGACTTTACATCTGTTGTATGGAAGTCTGAATGTCAGCTAGAGAACACTTGGGGGCCTGCATCTGAAAAAAAAATGTTTAACTGTGTCTTCTTTTATCTCACATTTCAGTGGCTCCACCGCCATACAGTTACGAATACGAAATGGAGTACCCAGCTGACCTACCTCCACCTTATACTCCTACCCCACAGACTTCCATACAGTATCCCCCACCCCCTCCATACCCTGGATATTCAGGGAAATAGTTACATGGCTTCACATGGATATTACCTGCCTGTTGAAACAGCCAACACCAGTGGGACAGATACTGTTGTCTCAGGGACAAAGAGCATCTCACGATGGGGTCTGCATCAATACATACATCCAGGTATTGAAATAACCTGGGAGGGTTGCCATGGCTCAGGACAAGAAGAATACTGTCTACTCCAGATCATCATGTTTATGTTCATCATGATTAAACAAAGCATGACCAAAGAAACAGTTCCTGGAAGTTAGTGCCTGACAGGTAGTGCTTAGCACCAGTGCTTGGCTTCAGCTGGGGCCCGTTACAGCATGTGTGAGTTGGGGTCTTCCCATGTAAGAAGGTGCAAGTGCCACACATGGTTCATCAAGCTTGTTTCAAAAACATGAGAGGCATCTGCTGGGGCTGAACTCTGGGGTGAAACTCCAGCTGCTACCTTCAAGTATGTGTTACTCCTTTCCTTGAAATGAGAATAAGGAAGAACAAGGAGGGCTGAAGCTGTTTTTCAGTTTATACTTCAGGCTGATAAACCCCAATGATCAGCTGGACATACTGGTCTGATAAGCTTTTTACAAAAAGAAGGGCTGTTGGAGTTATTCAGTAGCCAAAAAAATGATGGATATTTTTGTCCAAGTGCAGGTTGTTCTAAGTGCCTGTTTTTAAACAATTTAAGAGTATTTTGTAGCCTAAAATGTAAACATAAAGAGCATTTTTGTATGTGAAATGCACTAATTTATAGCTCATTTACTTTTACCTGGACTTAAATACAGTATACATTGGAAATATGCTACAATGACTTTTTTACCACCAATTGAAAACTTTAATATTTTTTCTTCAATATCAAATCAGGAAAACTCATAAATGGGAGAAGAAATACAAAGAAAGTATTAAAACACCACAGATTTATCTTCAATTGGTTTACATAAAGACTTTAAAAAAAATCCTATTGTTTACTAGTGATAATGATCATCAACCTAACCAAAGAGATGAGCAGAGAGACTGTGAACATCAGATATACTTTTGAATGTTACCTTGGGCATTTTAAAACTGTAAGTCACCAAATAATACTTCATGCATTTGTCACTATATAAAGTACAGACATTCATGATTTAAAATGTTCTGTGTACTTACGGGGCTAACTGTAATTCAGCAGCAGATATGTGACTTCAGAGCAGAGTATCCCTTTACCTAAAGCATCATCCTTCAGTAGTAAAAGTAGTATTTTTCTCAGTTTCATATGCAAACCACAATGGCAGTGGTTTTCTTCAGGAATGTAAAAGTGCTGAATGCCCTTAGTTTGAGCTGGGTGGCTGGGTCGTTTGAGAATGCTACAGCCAAAATAGCAGATCACAAAAACAGGGCACCTAGAGTCCAGGACAGCTGTCTGAGAGGGAGAGACTGCAAGTTGCTGCTGATTCTCAGAGATCAGAACACTCTTAAATGTTTTCCAGTAAAGCGCTCATCTTCTTTTCAGGTAAGTGGATGTATTAATGAATAAAAATGCAGCTTGCAAGAGATGGTACCATATCCCAGGGATGTCAATTGACAATTGACTCGTCATCCTCTAAAGTCTGATGGTTTTGGCATTCTGTTCTGATCCAAGGAAGAACTCAAGAAACCAAACCTTTCGTCCTTGAACACAAAAGTTATTCAGAGGCTTTCTTGTAAACAAAACCTAATTGGCTGTTCCTGGTCAGATTTTGTAGTTGTTTCCAGGCTGACTGAGTTTATCCTCTTGAAACTCCACTTGAAAGTGCACGTAGCCCCAGATCTTGCCAGTGTAAGCTCAAAAAATCTGTGGTGTGGCAAACTGAGCAATGAATCACAGTCCCATTAGCTACTTAGAATCACAGAATCATAGAATCAGTCAGGGTTGGAAGGGACCACAAGGATCATCTAGTTCCAACCCCCCTGCCATGGGCAGGGACACCTCACACTAGATCAGGCTGGCCAGAGCCTCATCCAGCCTGGCCTTAAACACCTCCAAGGATGGGGCCTCAACCACCTCCCTGGACAACCCATTCCAGCCTCTCACCACTGACTTAGTGTAACCCGGTCAGAGGAAAACTGAGTAGTGTCACAGGTTTTGGTTGCTGCTGGTTCCTTCCAAGTCTTCTCCAAGAAAGGAATTCTCATTCCTCTTTTGCTGTTCAGAAGTGACAAATTCTGAACTAGGTTATCCTTGCAATTACTTTGACTCTGGGCTGTATCCTGCAACATTTCAGCTGGTAGCCTGACCTCTCAGAGGGTAGGTATTCCTCAGCTGAAATCCTCCCATGAAGTGGAAACTTCTGCATGTGGTGTTTGGGCAGTCCTTACTGAAAACCACCTGCTGGTGTATTGTTGTGCCTGCCAGCATAGAGGCCAGCATGTAGAACAGAACAAGCATAATTTTCTCTACATGAAATCCTGTTTCTGCCACATTATTCTGTGCTTGTACCTCAGCACTTTCTAACTGATCACACGGGATGATACTTGTGTGCCAAAAAATCACCTATAGACAAAGAGCATTGTCATTTTTTCACATTCTTGTATTTAATTTCTTTGTGGTGGATGTGCAGACACACGAATCAAAGAGCAGTTTGTATTTGATGAATCCAGTCTTATGAAATATACAGCTATCCTATAGATCATAAATCTTCCTGTAAAGGAAGAATTTCTCCAGCAGTGACATTTGTCAGAAAAAGTTATAAAGCAAACTTGTTAAATGAGAAGGCATTTCTGGAAAATAAAAGTCTTTGATTGCAGAGTCCTCTGTTTTTCATCTTTGTGATTATGTGTCTCCTCTGATGACAGCTGCATAAATGTCATAGTAACCGAAGTACCTACAATGCATGCATAACTCCTTCCAGGGGAAAATTATGGAAATAGGAAATGGAAAAATTAGTGATAGAGAGTAATTTGTTTGCTATGAAAACACCAGTGAAGATGTTGATTTTAATATGTTATTTAGTGTTCTGCAGATCCACATGTATTGGACCGTAACAGATCATTATTTTCATCTCAAAGGACGCCACATCTCTTGTCCTTGCTAAGGGAAGATGTTGCCCTTCCAGCAAACCAGGTTCAGTGCAGCCTATTTTCAGAAAGAGGTGATGATTGCATTGGAAAGAAGTAAAACTGAGAGAGCCAGAGAGGATGAGGAGTCTGAAGAGATTTAGAAGAATAAAAGAACAGAACAAAGCAAATGGAAGCATTTGCTAATGATAAAGTTATATTAGTTGAATTTAGTTGAAAAAGTTGAAGTGTTCTTATGTCTTGTGTTATTTTCTTTGTGTGGAAACATGTAATTTCTCCAACACTTCCACATTCAAAGTTCCTGCAGTGCAGATACTGCTGGCCAGTAGTCAGTGACTCTGTTTCACATGAATAGCTTGCAGATGAGTGAGTTAGTACAAACAGTTTTTACTTAGTCATGCTGGCGTGTTTCACTTTCATGCCCTACATCATATTGTAAAGTAAGAAAAAAAAAGAAGAAAATCTAATCCATGGCTAAGAAAGGTCAAATGATCTTTTGCTCTTCTTACTTGGCAGTGGACATCATCACTGGTTAGGTTGGTGACTGTAGTGTTGCCTTGGGCAGTTCACATACTTCGACCAAATGCTTCTGATCTTCTTGTGGTCTCAGATTGCTCTGCCTTTGGTTCATGATTTCTAGGCTCAATGGGAGGGTGCAGAGAGGGAAGGTCACCATGTCAGGAATACAGAACTTGACCCCATGAGCCTTTCTCCTTGGTTTCCTAGTTTAGCACATTAGATGGTTGCTTGGTTGCACAATTGCTGTTATGGGTTGGAAGCAGCAGAAGTTGCAGGAGCTTACCAGGGTGCATATGCTTGCATATGTTCTCATGCCAGTCCTCTTTTGTGGAGGAAAAAATTTCTGTGTGATGTCTTAGTTAATCATGTACCTGGAATATTTCAAGCCATGATTCACTTCTTGAACTTAACCAGACATTTCTTTAACTTTTCTTTTTTCCACCCCCCAAAAAAAGAGCTGCTTCAAAACCAATTATCTCCCTGACAGCCTGCTGTTCCTGGAGTATATACCAAACAGCAGGAGAAACCTATTTAAGAGCTAATGACCCATTTGGGAGACTTTACAAATTAGGTAATAATCAGTTGGAGGAGTTAAAAGGCCAAGGCAAAACCAAGGGAAGTTAATATGCTAGGCTGCCATTACCTAAATGACATACTCCAATGAAAGGATCATTAATGCTATTATGAGCCTTTTTTAATTAATGAAAAATGTAACAATTTTTTTTTAATGTTGGTAACTTTGAAAAATGCAGTTGTACCAGTGTACAAGACCAGACTCTCAGTAGTGCCACAAGGAAAGGATTATATTGCTCCATAGAGCACCTGGATCAATAAATATTAAGTGCTCTTGGTATAGTAGAAATAGAGTCTTTCAGTTTAAAGCAAATGTTTCAAGACTCTTTGTGAAATCACAATATTTTTTGGATGTAATGGGATAGTTCATAAAGCACTGATGGCTGTCTATTAGAGTAGTAAATGTTTGGCATTTCTGTATTTGCTTTCATTCTAGAAGCTCTCCAAATACTTTAGTAACTGGAGAAATAATATTTTAGTCACCTTGATTAAAATGCAGCAGATGTTTAACAGCACACAGTAATATTATGTAACACTCTGAGGCAGAAATTGCACAAAAGAATTAAGGGAAATTGAATATATTCCTTCAGGTTTACTAAAACATCACTGCTTAGACAAAATACCTTGAGAAGATAATGATCAGGTCCATTTATCAGGTGGTCCCTATTACTACTTTCCAATGGGTAGCCACCAGTCTAGTGGTGGTTTTAATATTGCAGCAGCATCTGAGGTCTGGAAAGCAGAGCCTGGACTGTAGTGCACAAAACATCCCTCCCCCTCTGCAATGAACAAACAGAGGACTAAAGAAAGGAGGGGTGGTGGTCCCTCACTTTGCTAAAGGGAAAGAGATAATGGGGAAAACCAAAATGGTCAGAACTTTTCAATATTGTGTGACCTACTGTGGCAGTTTGGGCTGGGTGCCCCCTGCCACTGCTGCATGAGATACACCTCTGGTGTCCCAGGTACCCGCCCACTAGGGGTGGACACATCCCAGGTACCCACCCACAGGGGTGGACACAGGAAACGGCGTATTTCTACCCATAAATCCTGCGCCCTATAAAGCCATCTGCAGAGTCATCCTCTTCCTCTTTCTTCCCTCTCTGCTCCCATGGGAGATGTCTTCTCTTATCGGGTAATGCCGGGGGAGTATCCTCAAGGCCTCTTAGGCCTGACTAGGCCTAATGCCAGGAGGAGAATGGAAGGGGGGGGGAAGGAAGAGCCCTGAGGGATTGGGTAGACCCTCAGGTGGGAGGAGGGAAGGATTGGAAACCTCTGGGTACTGTGTGGGGGACTCTGTATGCTTTGGGATTTTCTTTTCCACTATGCTTTGTAGTTTGTAGTTTTTCTGTATTTTCACCAATCGCTTTTCCACTTAAACTTTCCATCACTCTCCAATCCGTTTGTGTGAGTCTCATTCTTTTGTCCCTTTTGGGGCAAGAGGTGTTCTGGCTGGCCTCAAACCAGCACACCTACAGAGGACAGCTCACTGGTGCTGCTGCCAGTGACTCTCAGTGTAGGAAGGGTGAAAGCAATGAGCACAGATTGTGCTGAAGAGCTGCCACACAGTCAGAACGGCCCAGAGAAGGATCCGGGGAGCTGCAGCTCAGGGAACATGTAACTCAAGGTGCTGGAGGCAATAAGTAGAGCAGAAATGTTTGTCCAGTTTGCTTTATTTGATGTTCAATATTTACACAGTACTGGAAATGCAAAATGTTAATTATTTTTGTTATCCTATGCACCATTAGTATTTTTCATCCTTAGATCAGGAAATTGTGGGCTTTGGATGCCATTGCTACCACAGTGATGACTAAGAATGGACTAAAGCCAACAGAAATAAAAGGAAAGCCAAACACTTAGGTGTTTCTGAAGAAAGTGGGGTTTTGTCAGCCTATGGAGCATATGGAGCCGGTTCCTTCATGGAGGCAGCTGGCCTGCCGCCAGCAAAGGCAGCTGATTTTAAACAGCTGAAGCCTGCAGGAGGGAGGCCGAAGTGGGAACTGTGCAAGGCTGATTTTCCCCAGACCTGAAACTTCTGACCCCTCTGCTCACTCACAGGAAACCTGCTCAGGCAGAGAGTTCAAGGCAGTCCTGTCTCTGCATTGATGCCAAGATGGCCATCTTAGCCCATAACCTTCACAGCACAGCCATGATGTGTTCATTTTCAGGACACAGGCAAGACTGTTTTTTCGTGGCCAGTAAGCAATCTCCAAATTTCTCTCAATAGATCCCAGGTTGTACTGATGGGAAGTCCTCCATTACAGGAACTAATCTAAAGACTGGTACTATTATTTGTCAGTTTATCCAAATTGCCCCATCTTTCTTATATTACAGCCTATTTACTCATCTCACTGCCCTTATTTTATGTGCTCACTCAAGCCCCCTCAGGGCTGTGTCCTTATTTTACTGCTGCTTGCCAAAGAGCTTTTCCAAAGAGTGCTGATCACAGGAAAATATTTTCCAAGCAGACTCCTTTCCCTGCCGCCCTGCATCACCACTGCCAGGAGCTGCCAGGGGAGGTTGGGCTCAGCGGGAGTCATCCATGTCTTGGTTTTAAACATCACCTCCTCTGCAGGAGAGGAAGGCCAGCTGTTTGGCAGCTATCCTGAGATCACCCTCAGCCCAAGCTTTGCTTGTGATGAAATTCAACTCGCTCTCTCTGTCTCTCTTTTTGTGTCTCTCTCTTTCCAAAAATCCATATGTGGCCACTAAGTTTAGAATGAGGAATATGTAAAAGTCTTGTCCACATCTGCTTTCTGGTTTAGCTCACCTCTGAGAGATGTCTTTCTCCCTGTGTATTGCCAGCTATTTCAACGTTTCTGTTTTTCTTCACTGTAGGGCATCTTTAACTGGAGGTGAGGCTGCTATGCACAGCCATGCAGCTGCAAAGCCCAAATGTTTCCTGGGGTTGCCTTGTGATTTCGGTACCTGTAGCCCTCTGCTTTACATCTGGACCTTTGTGAACAGTCACCCAACTGGGAAATTGTTTTTGTTCTTTTTGTTGGAGTATAATCGTAAAACCACCCAGGTTGGAAGGGACCTCTAAAAGTCACCTAGTCCAACCCCCATGCAGTGAGCAAGAGCATCCTCAACTAGATCAGGTCACCCAGAGCCCCATCAAGCCTCACCTTGAATATCTCTGGGGATGGGGTCTCAACCACCTCTCTGGGCAACCTGTTCCAGTGTTCAACCACCCTCATTGTAAAGAACTTTTTCCTAACATCCACTCTAAATCTGCTCTTCTCTAATTAGTGTTGAGATATCTGATACGCCCTTACATAGGCAGTACCATGTTGGTGACTGGACTGTGCTTAATTAAAATGTTAATCTGTGGCTGGGAATCCAGTGAAACCATGTAATGGGACTCAAACTCTTTCATTATATCTTGAAGCCTGGCTAGTTGGCAACTACAGATTATATAGATTATACAGCAGCATATGTAGAACATACACATAGAATAAATCTGCATACTTGCAACTAGCCCTTGTCTGAGGCTGAGTATCATAGCAATGAATCACATTGTAATACACTTGGGCTGGTTGGTTACTTGCCAAGGCATAAAGGGATACCAGGCTACCTGCTGTTTGTTGACAGCTAAGAGTCAAGGTTGCTTCTGTACCAACTACCTCACATAACAAGAATTTATGTAATCATCTGGTTGGACTGCTGTTGTCAGTTACCATCATCATTATTTGTTTGTTTAAAAAACAAGGTAGAGTTATTGTGGGCATCTATCAAAGAAGTGCTGTGGTAGGGCAGTCTCCACTACTATGCCTTGAGATTCAGGAATGAAAATAAATAGATTCTGCATTGCTGTTCCTCATTTGGTGGTGTTCTTCCTCTGATGTGGATGGGGAGTGATCAGACACCTGATTCAGGACTGGAAAATCAGCTGATACATGTGAACTTGGAGATAAACCATCACAGCTGGGTAATAGATTTGGACTCCTTATCAACAAACTCTGAACCTATGTTTAAGAAGTCTGCCACAGCTATGCTGTCGCTGTGTATCTATCTTCATCATCTACAAGAGGCTATAGCAAGGTGCAAATAGTCCCTTACATATCTGAGACATTGGTATAGTAAAACAGTTTCCACCAGCTCCACTGTGTTAGAGAATCAAACTAGGGCAGTTTGGTAAGCCTTCCCTGCTGGGAAGGGCTCCCTTTCTCCAGCCTGAGTCCTTGCACCCCACTGTACAAGGAGCTGCTCTGTAGTGTACAAGCCCTGTTCTGCAGGGGTTGGTGTGTGGCACCCACAGAATGACAAAATGGGTGACACAACAGTAAGTCAGCTCAGCAACAGCCAATAGTTACTTTCATTGAAAGATTTATTAAAATTCATGTTTTGTTTAGGTTGCTGGTATTGATTGCTGATTATAATTTCTGGTCAGCCTCTGTGAGTGAAACTGAGGATGAGCTGTGGCTAGTGATGTGATGCAGAGAGGGGATGCTGTATGTCTTAAGGATTGGCGTCCTGCAGAAAGGTAAGATTGACCTGATAAGAAACCTGGAAGAAGTCAGACAAAATGTGCAGGTTCACTGTTTATCATTAAAGTGAGAAGAGTAGCATCCTGATGTCCCTACCCTTTCCACAGCTTTAATTTTTTGAAAAAAGATCAGCATCCTAACATAAGTTTTTTCTCTAGCCTTTGAGTACAGAGAAGTTCCTTTGTAAGACAAAATCTACTCAGTGGTGCTTGGACAATGAGCTTTCTGACATGAACAAGGATAATAAAAGGGACTGATTCAGATCTTTGATCTTGGCCTTGGGAAGCGAGGGAAAACTAGTTGGAGATCAAGACTCACTGCAGTTTTAAAACACTTCTCCATCCCTGGATAACAGACTTACTTGGATCATGATAGACAAGGTACCTGATGAGAGTTTTTGTAAATGAAACAGAGCAGCAATGATCAGTTGTCTATGATGGAAGAACACTCCTGGTCTAGGCAGAGCAAGTGTGTCCTGTTCCCTGTACCCTGTTCACTGTGACTCATGTAAGACTTGCAAGTGTGGTGAAGCTGGACTAAGCAAAGTGGGATCTACAGTTACTTATTTTGTATCAGATTGAGGAGCTCATATTTTCAACCTTTGCAAGCAAAAAGGGCAATTAAGTCTCTGCCACTTGCTTCTTCCATACTGCAGGAGTAAGAAAGGGAAGTACAGGCTGCCCTGAGCTGTGGCAGTAGCTCTGCCCATCCTTGCCCTCCTGTAGAGCCTGGTGACAGTGTGGACAGAGGGAATGGACACAGATCTGAGCATCTGCATCCAGCCTTGAGAATGTTCAAGCAATTTTATATGGCCAACCCTGCAATCTCTAGATGGTTAGATTTTGAGACAATATAGTTACTTTGTAGAAGTTGTCCAAGAGTTGAGAATATTTTGTTTGACTTCCCATCCTCCTTCCTGTATGAATGATACATTGCTATGAAAGGCAGTGGATCTAGGAGCTAAACAAACAAAATTATCAATCTTCCTTGGACTTCACCTGAAGGCTTCCGCAGTTTAGGTCATTACCTCTAGTCCAGCCTGGGTACAAGGGCTGGAAAATGACAGCTAAGGATTTCTGCTAAAGGGAAATTCTCATGCTGGGCAGTGGGAGTGCCTTTGGTGCTGCTGCTTTAAAATACATATAATGCAATGTGTAGTTTGGAAATATTTCATTTTTTCTGGTTACAAAAAGAAAACAGAATAACAGGAGTTAGGGGAAATTCTCAAGTGCAGATAAATCTTTCTGTTCTTCATATCTTGGAGCTCAGTGTTTAAAAGTAAGAAGGTACAGATAAAGATTTTCAGCAATTTTCAGTCTGCTCTTGCCTATATATTTCCCAAGTGGCTGTCAAGTATTATGTCTTCCTGGTTTTGTCAGCTTCTATTGCCTGGTACATGATATATATTTTAATTGACAACCATTCCAATCACAGTGAAAATGGTATTTTATAGCCATTGTAGGTGGAAGTCATAACTTGAGGACATGTCAGTTACTAGTTGGAAATATGAATAATTGATACTGAACATAGTACCTTTTCACAGTCTCTATTTATTAGAGACAATGCAATCACAAATACCCTTTTTTTCTTTCTTTAAGTGTTTTCCTTTATATATACTTTGCTAGTCTGTGTAATTCAGGATGAAAATTACTCAGCATCTAGTTAGGGAAGATTTGAACTTACCAATGTCATTGGGTGTGACAAAATATTCAGGTTTGCCCATGTAAATACTGAGTACAGGGTTGGCAAACTGTCTTGCTAGTATTGCTCATTGAAATGTGCTGACAAGACTTCAGTTAGGCCTGCATGGCAACATGGAAGTGTAATTTTCACACATCCTACACCTGGGAGGGCAGCAGAAAGGACACAATAGCAGACCCACAGTGGTGAGGTACACAGAAGCTCTCAAGAGACTGCACCACACTCCAAGACCACTGGCCCTTGCCCCCATGACTTTGCTGCTGCCATTAGCCTTGTGGTTACTGGTAAATTTGAGTTGGGTTAAGTAAGATCTGATCTCACCAAAGGCAGCATAAGAACAGGGTATCAGCAGGAGAGGTGATGCCTTTTAAAGGAACCTTTTGGTGTGAGCATCCATTCTTACGGAAGATGAAACTTCAGTGGTGCATTTGGCTTCACTGGTGCTGAACATGTTTTCTAATACCTGTGTGGTATTTCTGAGCTAGGCTAAGGCTCACCATTGTCTCTGTCACTGGTAGTGAGATTTATTTTTTTCATGGGCTGTAGTGTGATGCAGAGATTCAACTGTCTAAACCTTTTGCTGTCACCATGCCACTGACATCACTTCTTGTGATGACTGCAGGCCACCACATCTGCCCTAAGCTCCTTGGTGGAAGGCTGCATCCTTACCCCTGTGTACGCTGCAGGGGTGTTGTCAAGACCAGAAGGAATTTAAACCGTCTCAGCGGGTTGAGAGGAATCCCTTTTTTTTTTTGTACCTGAAGTTGTAGGTTATACAATAGAGAGCCTACAAGAAAGTTGTCTTTTGATAAATGAAGGGTGAATACTAGTCGGATAGGACAATTTAATTTGGTTTATCCTGAAATGAGCAGCTGGCCTGTGGCTTTGGGAAAAGAAGGAATTTTTGTTCTCCAGTCGTTGTTGAAAGCTGAATAGAACTCCAAGACCTGGAGACAAATACAGGAAACCTTTCCACCCACTCTGGGTTGGTAATCTGCTTGGGCTAAAATGATTTTGTCTTCAAGATTTCATGGTGTTTTTTTCCATGTGTCTCCCTTATTTACCTAGAGGGATTTTCTTGGCATATTATGAAGACTTTCCATAGTTTTGCTGAGAACATGCAGCAAGTCCCCTGAAGCCACTATGCAAGTCATAAGATGAAAGGCTGTTGCCTGCCACATGGGCCTGATGCGTCTGGGAAGGGGCAGAGAGGTCTTAAGCTCAGATGCTGCCAATAGTCTTTTCCTTGTGGTAAATTAATTTGAATGAGATTTACTGCATTTTTGCTGAGCTTTCCAGAAAATTCAGATTTATTGCTCATGCATTCATATTTCTGTCCAGGAAATCTCCAGCCTTGTATTAAAGTTTCTGGGGAAAAAAAAAAAGGAAGGGAAAAAAAAACCCGAAAAGACTACCACAACTCATAACCAGTCCTAGTTATATTATTGCAAAATCAAGTGGAAATGAAAATCAGAGTTGCTTGATTTAATATTGACAGCAACTTTCCTCAGCCACACGCTGTAAATAACAGGCGTCACACAATTTTTCAGTGAAATAATTAGCTATCAGGTTTAAAAAAAAAAAAAAAAGCAAATACCCATCTTTCACATAGGGAAGATAAATTCTCTCAAATATCTCATCTGAGCTGAAGAGCTCCCTTCCCTGAGCAGAGGCTGCAAGTTCAGTTTTTATACACCAAACAGGATGGATCCTGACAGCTGCCCTGTTGCAACAAGGCACAGCACCACAGAGCCTCACTCTCTCAGACAGTGCCAGCGGCAGCTGCATTCGGTGTGGACCCTGTGCAGTGAGGGAGGCAGGGGGAGATGGTGGAGCTGATCTGCACTGCCATCTGTCTCAATCTGAAGGTTGGGAAGGAGACACAGTTCTTTTTTGGATATTCCCATGAGTGAAATTAAGGCACAGATGAGGCTGTATAGCAAGACAAGACTATTTATTGAAGAGAGAGAGAGAATAAACAGAACAGAGAAAGGAGGAAAAGGGAGAGAGAGGGAGAGGGAAAATAGAGCAGGAGAGATAGTTACCACCCCATGGTCCTTCTTGTGGGGGTTGGCAGGGAGAAACATTCCAGGTTGAAATGTCAATGGTGATGTTCCCCCAAGTAAGCTGGTGTAGCTCAGGGCTTTTATACTGTTCATTGCAGCTCCACCTGGCCCGCACCCTGGTCACATTACAATGCATATGTGTGACTTCCAGGTGTGCTGTCTGGGTGGGCAGAGCTGACACATCAGGGCTTACCTTTGTTGAGACATTTCTCAGTTCTTAATGTAATCACCACCACCACAAGGTGATTTGCATGTTGAGAGAGGCCTCTCTCACCAGCACGTAGCCATGGAGTGGGCTGGGTGCCCCCAGCAGTCCCTGCCTTTGGACTGCCTCTGTCCCAGGTCGCTGGCATCTCATATCCAGCTGGGATGTGACAATTTCTTCACAAAACATTGCCATAAACATAAGCTTAATGAGACCAAAGTCAGCAGGTAGCTTGACAAATTATCTTTTTGTGATTGTAATTTATTTTCACACATCAGTTCACTCTCCCTTTCCTCAGCTGCTGTTGAGCAAAACTATGAGTATGTGAATCAAAGTCCCTTGACCCCAGCTCTTCTGATCTGAGTGTAGTTCCTCCTCTCAGCAGGGTGAGCTGCTTTGAGCTCTTTGTTTCTCTTTTTTGGGAGAGGACAGTGAATACATTGACAGGTAAAATCCCAACACAAAATGGCTGAATCTTCCGCAGATGTGGTCCTTCATTGTCACATCAAAGCAAGGACAAGAAAATAACCAAAAACCCCTCACAAACAGAAATATTTTGCACTGAGACCTGCGCTCATTTGCTGTCACCAGGCAGTCTTCTTAGGAGAGCCCAAGACCAAATCATGGCAATCCTCAGAAGAAATGACAACCAACATGTTTGTTCTGGAAAAGACCCCTCCACTTCTGCAGAGCAGGGACCGCTATGCAGAGCATGTCTATGATTTGGGGGGGCAGGGAGGGGCAACCATCCTATGGCATTCAAATCTCCATCCCATAAATATCTTCTTTTTGACTTCCTGCTTTATCTTGATCTGAAATATTCCTATTTTACTGGAATAACTGCCTTAGTAACTAAGGTAAATATTTCCCCTTTTCTTCATTTCCCAACATAAAATCAGGATCTCTGTTGGCATGAGGGTGCCTCATTTGGCTACCTTGCACTGTTCTTGCTGAGTGAGAGTAACTGTAACTTAAAAAACAAAACAAAGCAAAACAAAACAGTTCTTACCCATTTTTTAAAAGAATGGATGAATTCTTTTCAGGTGGCATTTCCCAAAGGCCAAGAAACAGCAGGATGCTGTTTCTCTGTTCTATGAGGCTTCAGAGAAACCCCTGGGCCTAATAGGAGTTCTTAACAGAAACACTGTGACATAAATGGGCATGGGTGAGGCTTGCCCACCACAAGGGCACAGTAGAGGTGCCTTTTGCAGGGCAGAGAACAGACAGTGTACAGCATACCCACTGGCTCCGAGTAAAAACCTAGTACATTTATTTCAGTCATCCTTTTAGGATGGATGGTTAAATCCATGACTTTAAAAAAAATCATCTCTAAAGTTTAGAGGATGAAGAGCTTTTCTCATTCTTGATCCTGTTCTCATCACCAAATAATAACAGTGCATTTCAGGATCTCTGCAGAGCTCAGCAAAGCAAAGAGTTTTTCAGCTGACAAAAAGGTGAGCCATTTCCATGAATGCCACATAGGTGTAACCTCATAAAACCTCACTGTATTTTCAGGAGACAGCATTTCAGAAACACCTTTTTTAATTTCTTCTTCTTTTTTTACTTTTTTTTTTTTTTATTATTATTTTTAATATAGATTCCCTACAGGGATTCTAGGATAGGAAAGATGTTTACAAGCAAACTGCTCATGACAGCCTTCCACATGTGTGCAAGAGGTTTTGGCTCCAGGGTAGACTGGTGGTGTGGTACTCATCTTACCAACCCTAAAACATCATAGCTCTGAGGCCAATATTTCTGCTCCCTCCCACCAACCTGGCCTTACAACTGGGGCTGCCTGCCTGCTTGTGCTCCTGCTGGTGCACCTGCTCACCGTCTGGCACCCCATCCTTTGAGAGCAGCCTCCCACCACCCCTTTGATGAGCCAGTGCTCCAATATAAGCAGTCCTTCAGGTGCTCCGGCATACGTAGAATGTGTCTCAACAACGTGGACTGAGTACTTCTGATAGGTTCCTTACTCTCCCCAGCAAGCTAGAGAAGAGTGTTAAGTCAAGGTTAAGGCATTCAAAGGCATGGGTAACTACTGGGTTAGTGATGATTTCAGGAGGAGCTTGGGAAGATAAGTGCAGACTGACACACTCTGGCACTATGGACATTGTTAGTTTTCTTTGCCCTTGACAGAAAAAAGAGCATTCTTCAGTGGCTGCCTGCCTCCAGAGCCCAGGGTCTTCACAAACCTTGTTTCCATTGGGGATGAAATGTGTATCCATTAATTAAAGAACTGGCTCATGAAAGGCAGCATTAGTCTGAGCAGGAGAAGGGCCCAACCCCCCTGGCTTGTGCTGCCTTGGGGGTGCTGTGCTGTTAAGGGTCGTGTCCTGGTTTGCACGGGGAGAATAGCTGAGTCCAACAAAATCAGTGGAAATATTCTCACTGCAACATGTAAAGCATCTACCTTGGTCTTTTGTGTATGAGAACCTGTGGCTGCGACATTCCTTTCTTGCTGGCAATCTTATTTTACATCAATTATTTGAAATGTATCATCCTTCCAGCAAAGTCCTTTCTCCTCTGTGTGGCATTTCTCATAGTTTCAGATCAAGAAGCCCTCGTGATAAGCAGGTATTTGTTACATGTGTGTTATGTGCTGATGGGAAGCCTAATTTCTCCACAGTGCAGAGAAGAGGTGGAAGAGTTAATATCCCCTCGCTCTGAGAAAGGCTGCAGAGTAATAACATGGGAAGCTGAAATAATCATCCCGCCATCAGTTGTTCTCCCTTGGGCCTGCCCACAAGAAGTCATCTGAAGAACTGTTAGAGGCAGGCATGGCTGAAGATTGTCTGCTAATTTTACTCTCTGTAACATAATCTGTTTATTCAGAAGAAGCATTCTATCTTCTGTGCTGTGATTCGGAAGAATCTTAATCTGACATGATTTCTTTCATTCACTCTCCTTAGTAATTAATACTGCTGAGGCTTACTCTTTATTGCAAGCAATAGATTATGAAGTGATTCTTCTTGCTGAAGAAAACATAATCTATTCTTTATTATTAACTCTGTAAATCTGCTTTTCTTTTATAATAATAGTGTTGTCTTCTGAGATGGTAGTTAAGTGTCTAGATTTTTGGGTTTATTGCAAAAACAGAAAGCAACTTGATTAAAATGGGAGCAGGAATAGTCTAGGAAAAAAATATAGTTTATATAATTATTTAAATATAGCCTGCCTTTGATTTTCAGCTTCCCAAAGGTGAGTATCTGTTGACAACCCTGTATCTGAGATACGCAAGGGACGGTGGCTGTAGTTTGTTTTGCAGAGTGGCTGGGTTTCCTTTTTTACCTATTGTGCTCCAGTTGAGTTTGGTCTGAGTTTCTGGAACTTGGATAAGAAATAACTGAGACTCCCCCAGTGAAAAACTGAGTTGAGCTTGCAGCCTAAGGAAACCCATCACCAGCAAGCTTGATACGTGGGTCAGTGCCCTGGGCCAGGTAAGTCTCTGCCACAGTGAGTTGTCCCTGATCAATTTGAGACTGGTACAGTCAGATACCTCCTCAAAAAACATTTTTCTCCTCAACACTTTGGGACAAGCAATTATTCTTCTGCATTTTTAGTATGTTCTGCCTAAGCATCATAGTGGCAACATCTGAGACTTAATATTTCAGCCAATCTAGGAATAAATTACTGTTCAGGACTCTAAAAAGGGCAAAGATAGATGGTTTAACAATAACTGGTACAGCTCTGCAGGCCTTTTGGGAGAATTGCTCAGAGGGGAATGAGAGATAGCCTTCTTTTGCTTCACCTTAAGGGTCCTACAGGGGCCTTTTTTTTTTCCTCCTTCCCTTAGCCTTATATTATTATTTTAATTTTCTTATTAATTTTCCTTCAGAACCAAAGCACTCTGTATAAATGATGGCAGGACAAATAATAAAATCAATTTTCTGTGGGACATACAGTCTAGTGAGTTGAGAATTGCTCTGTAACTGTATATTAGCACTGCAAAATGGTTTGCCATGTGACTGTGTTGGCTTAAATCACCCAAGGGGTCTGAGGAAACAGGCAGGAAGCGAAGAAAAAGGCCACTAGATTCTGGTTAGGTCTTCCTCTGAACCTGCAGGAACTCATTCCTTGATAGTCCATCTATGGTAGTTTTAGACTATACCTTTAAAATTTTTCACAGATCTTGAGCAGAAAGTAGTAAAAATGTAAATAAATCACAATTGGGTGTAAAAAGGAAAACAATGATTATTCTAAACAATTCCATTGGAGGGATATCTCCCATAAGTTTTGGTTCCCAAAACAATTTCTCTCTTCTTGCTGCTTCACTGGGGAGATACTAACTGGCTTCTGCTTGACCTTGGCTGCATTGTTTGATATTAACTTTCTCTGCTTCTTTCTCTCTTCCCTTGTGTACAGGGGGGCCAGGGGGAGGCAGGGAGAGAGAAGCCATTACAGCATCTTCCCTGATTTTTGGCCAGGGGGTCCTAGTGCTATTCATAAATTTTAAATACCTGTAAATATTGTAAATACTGTATATTTGTACATATTCGTTGCATTTCATTATAGATTGTAATTTGGCTTGTAAATATAGCTCCATTTGCTTCCAAACTGAGCTAGTCTGGCAAAGTTAATGTTGGGGGGGAATTTTCAACCTACCACACCATCCAGAGAACAGAAATGGGGAAGAAAAAGATTTCCTCAAGTGAGGTTATCAGAGTGTTGTGTCACCTGATTATGAGCTTCTAAATATAAGACAGCAGTTTATGTGCATGGTTTGTTCTCAAGTCCATTCTCTGTATATCAGAATGGGTCGATCCTGCTTTTCAAAACAATTTTTAGACTTACACCACACTGTACAGGGATTATTGAAGGAAGATCAGGACAGATCTGAAGCAGATCTGAACTCAAGCAGATCTGTCGGATCAGCACAGTTAATACACACCACACTTGTGTCAAGAGCCCAGCCAAAGTGGTAACAAGCATGAGGTTGCACCAGGAGCAGATCGCAGCAGTTTGCTGGAGGGGAGAGATCAGAGTCAGCACTGCAGCAGTGGAGTTACACCCACAGCGATGCCAGATGGGTCACTGGTCTATGCAGGTTGGCATATCTCCTATGGAACCTCATTTCCAAGATAAATGTTGTCAACAAGAAATCTGAAATTCATGTAAGCCAGGCCGAAGTGGTATAGCCAGCTCAAGTCTTAGAAAATACAAATGAATATTCATGCAAAAAAATGTTTTCTGCTCAGCCAAAAACCTTGCTCTGACTTTGTGGTTCTCCTTGATGAGAAAAATGGGTTGCACTAAGCACAGTATTTCAGACTACAGTTTCCTACATATGTGTCATTCTTAGGACTTGTAATGAAATATTGAAGAGACAAAGAAGACTTGGCAGGCTGTCATACAATGCTCTAATGTCATACAGCTTCTCTGAAAGAAAAATATTCTGAAACAGATGAGATAAAGTACTTAACTTAGAAAAAAAAAACAACTAAGCATTCACTGGACAAATAGTCTCATAATATTTTATCATCAGTACAAGAAAAACAATACTTCTAAAACATCTGACTGTGGCAATGGCAGTTGAAGGTCCATGTTAACATTAAACTGGATTTTTGCAATGGAAGTTTGAGTTTTCAAGGGCCACTATTTTTCTGTTTCTCTCCAACCAAATTAGGCTCAAAACAGTGGGAAGCCAGCTTGCAGACATCTCTTGAGCAGTGTATTCCTTTTATGCAGTGATAAGTAAGCTTTTTCAGGTTCTCCTAGCTTTTGGTGAAAGGCCATCTTTTCTTCTCCCTCCTATTACGATTTTCAAAAGAATCTCCAATAAAAGTGTACCAATAGAACTACAAATAATTGTATCTGTCTCAGTAAAAATAAAGGGTTGCTGCCTGCCTTTCTCAGAAAAAGGAATAAACTTGGTGCTTTCCTAGAAGCTTTTGATTATGACTCATCAGTGTATCCCTGACCTCTCCCATTTGCCTTCAAATGAAGATTGTTGAGACTGAAAGAATGAATAAATAAATGCAGATTTTTTTAAAAGTTTACAACTACTTGAAACACTCCTGCCACAAGCAGCCCCCAGATAGAACACTGCCAGAAAATTTCAGTCCACTCCATCTAGCTGGTCTTAATTCTTCACACAGCTTAATTAGGGAGCTAAAAACTCCAAAATCTTAATTCTCGGTAAAACATAGCTTAAATTTGCATAAAACTTCCTACCCTGGGATTCAACAAATTTGTGTTCTTGGTAGTTTTATGCCTTTTCTCAGAACTGGTTTCCTTAAAAAAAAAAGAAAAGTGCTTCCTGACTTTTGCAGTCAGGAACCAGACTCTGACCTGCACAACCACTTACAGCTAAGCTGTTGTCCCTCCAGCTAAATGCCTTCCAAGTACAAATTTTCACCATGCTTCCCATGCTAAAGGCTACCTTCCAGGTAACACTAGGGAGGAAGGCAACTTCCTCTTCTTTTAGGTCCTCACTGACCTGAACAGCAGTGGATGGTTTATTTGCATGTTTATGCTGTGTGAAAGTTAACCTGCTGAAAACTCAGTTGAATAGGACAATGCTTACACCAAAGCTACTTTTGCAACTTTTTAATGACTATAAGATCAATTTCTTGGTTTTGGCAACATTAATTAAGATCACTGGTGCCAATGGAAGTGGCTATAGTTAATAATGGTCCTCCTGGATTTTTCTGATTATGAGACCTAAAAGCCTTTTTTTTTTCTTTACATTCCAGAAATTTCATGTCTAGACTCTCTGAAATTGCATCAAGCTCAATCCTCTACTGCAGCTTGTCAGTGTTTTCATAAAGAGAAAGTTGCTTCCTGGGGAAAACAGGGAAAGTCGTGGCTCTTGTTTACAGAAAGGCAGGCAGTTAACAAGATACTAGTTCGTTTTCAACCAGAGACAAAATCCAGGTCTCAGGTTTATCTCTGTGGATCCAGAGAACATGGGCCTTGTTAGAACAACTCAGGAACCTTGACTCTGGCAGCCTTCAATCCCTGTACGATGCCTCTGATACAGATGATGTACTCTCTGAATTATTTTCTCATAATTCAAATCTAAATTTGAGCTTCTAATACCCTATCACTAAACTCTCATCTGAAGAGAAGACAGTGTTTGCATGACTTCTGTTCTGCTCTATAAATTAAAGCAGAGCAAAAGTCAGATTCTCATAGTCAAAATGACAGGCAGTATTTATAGTACTCAGCAATAAGGAAAATTTTATTTCCTTATTTTCTCTGATTTAATACATTCCATTTTGAGGCTAGTCATATTAAGTAGCTTAACATATTATAGGCATGATGGCAGGCAAGCACACATAAGTCTAAAACCCAAATTATTTTCAGGGAGACAATCCATTGTGTCACTTACTGATCCAAGTGTCCATTTATATTTACAATGCTGTATAAAAAAATTATTTAATTTCAACATCTGATTTCTTTTAGCCATAAATGATTGTGTGATAAACATATCATTTGGAACCTGAAAGAGTGGTATCATTGTAAATATCTCTCTGTTTCTCAGCTTAGTTAATAAGGGATGTCAAAAATCTGAGAAAGTATGACCCAAATGGTTCCTTCAGCTGCTTGAGAGAGAGGATATTTTTACTACATTTCCAAAGGCACATATAAAGAGAGAATGCTATTAGAAGTCATCCTGCTGTTCTCTGTCCTCCCTAAAGTTGTACTCCATCACAGGTATTTTTATGTTCTTGCTTTGTACTATAAGCCTTGTTTTAAATTCACAGTCCAAGGAATGGAGAACTCTTATGGCAAGCCTTTGCTTGGCATTATCTCTCTAAAATAAATAACTGGGCTTCTTTTCTGAGTAAGATTTCACAGTTATACCAGAAGGCAGCATCCTCTTCATGGAACACTGCAGAACTGATTGATGTTTTGACAGTAAAGAAGAACAAAATCTTGTGAATTCAGGGTCAAAGTAGTGTAAAATAACACAGGCTCTTTCTTAGCTGTGTCTTCATTAAATAAAACTCTTCAGTGTACTGCTTCAGTGCACTTCTTTAGTGTAATAGTGTCATGGGTTTAGCCGATTGAGTTGGTGGCTGAGTATTCAGTGCTATGGTGACATCATGAAAGTGCTGTCCAGAGCAAAGCATCGTGGGGCTTGAAGTTCAGATTGTAACAGGAGAGGCTTCCTGTTTCTGGTCACTGCTTCTGCTATCCAGTTTTGGGGTGTTGGTCCTTTCTGCTGGGCTGGCTGCAGATTTGAGGAGCAGGGAAGGTCATTTTTTTGGCTGGCTTCTGCTGCTGCTTCTGCCTTTGCACTGCTTTTCTGCAGAATAGGTTAAGGTAGTTGTACATTGTGTTATTTCCAGTAAACACCTCAAACACAGGGCTTTGTGTTACCTTCCCTTCCAACTGGGAGGGTTGCTTGTGAGAGCAGGATGTCTTAAACCAGGACTGTCTACTTTGGCACCCAGTGTGGGGCACAAAAAGTGGTTGAGATAACAAAAAATGAGATAATGAGAAGATTCAATTAAGGGTTGTTAAAAGAATTTTCTATACCTTCCACCCCCCACACCTCCCCAGTAGTATGTTTGTCATGTGGATGCATTTGCATTTTGGGGGTGGCTGGGGCTGGTGTGCTGGGACCCAGCCCTAGTTACATTACATAAACCCTTATGCACTTGTACTCAATGTGTTCTCTCTGGTGGTGCTTATCACCTTGAGGGCATGAATTAGTGCTGTCGTGGCTGTACTAGATACTGTCATATTATGATATGATTACTCTACTAGCTACTTGGTTTAGATGTAACCTCACACAGCTGATGGGCCAGGTCATCTCCAGAGTGATGCAGGTCTTTCCCAAGAATACCACTTGGAGATCCGCCCCAAGGCTAGATAATTATGAGTGGCAGGGTGTGTGGGAGAGTATGGGCAATTATCAAGGACACTGGTCGCCTCTGGTGGTTTGGAATTTCACCCCAGAGCAAGTGCAAAATCCTGACAAGCTGGTGCAGTGTTTGGGAAAATTCTATTGTCAGCCTGGAAGTTCTGACAGACAAAAATCACTGCAATGTGCTGGGGCCCAGCCCATGCCTATCAAGCCTTTCTCATCACTGTTCAGAGTGCTCAGGGGCAAGAGAAGGTCTCTGGACCTACAGGCAGACAAGCAGGCGCCATGGCTACTCATACCCCAACAGCAGGCATGGGAGCCAGAGAACCTGCCTGTGCCAGTGTCAGTTGCCCCTGTATGGAAAAGAAACATGCAAGGAAAGCAATTCATCTGGCAAAGGATGAGGAGGAATCAGGGTCATCATGGGAACAAGAAGAGGAGCCAGAGGTGGTCACTCAGTCTTTATCCATGGCCTTGAAACTAGGTTTATTTGACTGTATGGATCCAATGGCTTGGCAAGTTGAACCCACGAAAGAATAAAGCTTTAGTAGATACAAGTGCACAGTGTACTCTGATGTCATCAAATTATGAGGGGTGGGACCCACCAATATTTTTGGTATGATAAGGGGAATCCCATCAGCTGGATGTGTTGGAAGCTGAGCACCAGAATGAAAGCCACAGTTTGCTTTCATTTGGAGGTGTGAAATGAGTCATTGGAGTCAGCTGTCCCAGGGGTGGACACACAGTCCCACCATTTGGACTGATCCAGACTGTACTGGAACAGGGTGGAGCTCCAGAGTGAGAAGCCTGCAGTAAGAGCTTCTGCAGTAAGAAGCCTGCAGGGAGAAGGTGATCTCATTTGAGTGAGAATGGACAGTGAATGATGTATGACACACATTGTTTGATGTTAATTGCTGCTGGGCATGGCATGGATGGCATAGAATAAGGAGTGGAGAATGTCATGGGTTGAGCCAAATGAATTTGCAGGTGCCAGCTTCAAAATGAAAGTGCTGGTGGGAGCAAAGTATCAGGGGGCTTGAAATTCAGATTGTAACATGAGAAGCTTCCTGGTTTCAGTTGCTGTTTCTGGGTTTGAGTCTTGGGCTTTTCGCTGGGATGGCTGCAGGCTTGAGGGAATAGGGGAGTAATTTTTGTCTGGCTTCTGCTACTGCTGCTTTTGCTGTGCTTTTCTGCAAAATAGGCTAAGGTAAATTGTACACCACGTTATTTCCAGTAAACTCCTTATACCAACCACAGGGCTTCTGGTGTTATGTTCCCTCCAAGCTGGGAGGGGAGGGCTTGCTTCTGGGAGCAGAGCAGGCTGTCTTAGATCAGTACAAATAGTATTTGCTCCCCAAATCCCAGTGTCAATAAGAAAAAGTTCGGTCAGTACAGCTCACACATGAAAGTCTTCTGTGGGCTGTGGTTAGCATCCTCACATATAGCAAGAGTGAACATTCTTGGGATTATTAGTGTTAAACAGGAGAAGCAACTATAGAAAAAACTCATGAAAATGCTTAAAACAGCACAAAGTGTTCTTGAGATGCTAGCATTTCTAGAAAACATTAAAGAGAAATGTGGGTCTTTCTTAAGCTCAGCCAGGGATTTAATTAAAAACTTCATTTGCTTTATCTCACGTGTCATCTCTTAAGCACAGGCAGTATCTGTGGTCTTTTTCTCTAGCTCTCTTTCAGCTGTAGCCAACACTGAATGTCTGAATACTGATGCAAATTTTGGGTAGCAACCAGCTGAGTAAAGAATCTCCTGTTTCTTCAGCATACAGCTCTCTGTCTTTTGCACAACTGGATCCTCATCTTTCTCAGCAAAATCTCACTGCTGTACTTCCAGGTACTTTTGCAACAGCTCCCTTGCTCCTGTTGCAGATGCCTGGGTCTTGTGTACAGCAGATCTGCAAGCACCAGGGCTCCACACCAGCAGTTTGCATCCTCTTCATCTCTGCAGCCTTTCCTTTAGTATGTGGGCCAGAGGGGCACTGAGTCTCACACCAGCCTGAATGAAGAGTTCCTGGATACAACTAAGGGAGTTAGTATGGATTAGGGAGCCCATCAACAGCCTGTCTGCAGCTAGGCTACATGGGGAGACAGGGCTCAGGGTACTTGATGTGTTTAGGGTGCTAGATGGCTCCTGGCCCTAGAGCCAAGCAATAGGTTTGATTTACTTGTACAACTCCTTCCTACACATATTGGCTTTGATTTCAAAAATTGCCATATAATTTGGGTCTGTGGCACATCCTTTCTCCAGTATGTATATATATGTACTGAGCAAACAAGGATTTTGCTTTTCTCCACAAAATTTGAAGTTTATGTGTCCAGGGGTGCATGATAATGAAAATCTGATTTCATAATTGGTTAACAAAATAATTGGTTCCTGACTTTAGTTCAGGCCACTGTCAATTTGCCATCTTGGGGTTTCTTTTTATAGGCCAATGAAATGGCCTTCATGCAGGCTGCAAGTCAAGCTGGTGCCATTAAAATAAACAAGAAAACAAATAAAAGCTTCATCTGTCGTGTTGCCTAAACTGTATTGATGAGAAGGGAAACTAGACCATAGAAGTGATTATGTGTGTCAGATAACTGGCAGCCTATGCTGCCACTGCTCTCTGACTTAAATACTTGGCTAGAAAGATAACAATATTGTCTAAAAAAAAATCATCTGAAAAGGAGGTATGCCCTGTTTTTGAGGGTCTGGGCTTTTTTAACTTAGGCTTTTTCCCTTCTTAAAATTTTTTTTTCTTTCTTTCTGGTTTGTTTGTTTGTTTTCCTTCTTACTATCTTTAAGGTAGATAAAATTGAAATCCACTGACCTTCCTAATAATATCAAGTATTAGCACATCTCTTAAAATATGCCTTGTTTAGGCTATCTGACACTGAGCTCCTGAGGGAAAAATGTGCCTGTTACACGATAGCTGTTAGATAGCTGTTAAGTTAGATGAATCACCTCCTGGAATCACCTTGTTCTCCTCATTGCCTGCACGTGGATTCTAGATAAAATGTGTAGTCAAAACACGGGGATTGGATTCAGTTGCTTAAAGATCAGTCCTTGTGTGATTTCAGTTTGTTTAGGTTCTTCAGGAGAGCAGTTTGGTGTTGGCAGAGATGACCTTTTGCTGGTGGATCTATCTATCTTCTGAAGTAGCAGGTAGGTTAGGCTGGGGGTATGCAAATGACACTGTAGGCTTGTAGCTTTCTGTTTGTTTTCTACCTAGAATGACATAGTTATCAGAGGGAAGTATTTGCCTGGTTTTTCTCTATGTGTTTTGGGTATGGCTGAGCTGGAGTTAGTCCTTCCCAGAGCATCTTTTGTAGTGCTGTAGCTAGGTGTTGATAACACAGCAACATTTTGTCTACTTCTGAGCCAAGCATTAAGGCTGTGCTTTTTCAAAGTTTTCCCCCTAATGGTAGGCTGGTGGATGGGCAAGATCTCGAGAGGGGACATAGCCAGGCCAGCTGACCCAAACTGACCAAAGGGGTATATGACATCAGCTCAGATAAAAAAACTGAGTGAAAGAAGGAAGTGTGGAGACATTTGTTGATGGCATCTGTCTTCCAGAGCAACTGCTATGTGTATTGAAGCCCTGCTTCCCAGGAAGTGACCCAACATTCTCTGATAACGGGAAGTGGAGAATTACATCTTTGTTTACTCTTGCTTCTGCATTCAGCCTTTGCTTTTGCTTTTTGTCCTATTAAATTGTTTCTATATTGACTTTTGGTTCTGTTTTCCCTCTCCCCTGCCCAGTTAAGAAAGGGAGTGATAGAGCAGCTTTGGTGGACATCTGGCTCCCAGCCATGTGACAGCAATGGAAGTGGCAAGGTGGGGGAGAAGGTGTATGTATCTATAAATTGTGGTCATTCTTTGTCACCCTTGATCTCCAGACTAGTGAAGTTCTTGTGATTCCAGTTCCTGTTCAAAGAAACAAAACATAATTTTAAAATCTGACCTTTTGCTGGTGTCGTCTTCTCTGGAGATGTTTAAAATCTGCCTGGACATGTTCCTGTGTGACCTACTCTAGGTGATCCTGCTCTGGCAGGAGGGTTGGATCTTTCAAGGTCTTTTCCAACCCCTAAGAATCTGCAAGTCTGCAAGCAGTGACACTAGTAGTATCCTACTGATCAATGCTTTATTCTGGAGTTCCTTAACCCTATACACTCTGGCTGTGGTCTCATAGAACCATAGAACTACAGAGGTTGGAAGAGACCTTTGAGATCATGAAGTTCAACCACTCACCCAGAGCTCACAATCTCACCACTGCTGCTAAGCCACTGCCACTGAACCACATCCCTCAGTACCACATCCATGCCTCTTTGAAATCCCTCCAGGGATGGGGACTCATTAAGACTTCTTATTTACACACCACTATAGTAAGTCATTTATTTAGCATACACCTCTAATTACTTGTCAGGTTTTGTTTTCTGATAAGTAACAGAATCTTTTTGCTTTAGTGCCACAGAAACAAGATCTGTTTTGTGTGTAAGTGTGTATATACACACGCATGCAAGCATGTACCTCTGTGTATGGGTGTATAAAAATTCTACTGGGAGAGGAAGACACAAAAAGAATTCCCTGTTGGAGTAATTCAAAGGGACAGGAAGATCCCTACAGCTGGGAACTGAATCACTTGACAGTACATTACCTTCTGGGTCTTACATGCTGAGGAATATGAAGTCTGCTCCCTCCTCAGCACACAAGGGGAGAAAAAGTTTAAGGAATAGGAAAACAGTTTTGTTGTTGTCAGTACCATTTTCTGTAAGTTATTTTTCATGCTTCTGTGTTTCTGATGGAAATAATGCTAGTGATAAAAATGAGAGCAAACAAAACCAGAGGGTGGGATAACGATGGAACAAATCCAGTAGGATCTCACAAAATCTGGAAAACAAATCCAGTAGGATCTCACATACATCAGGAAGATGTATGCTGTGACAGTCTTTCTCCCTCTCTTTTCTAAATTCTTCAACTGCCTAGTGTTGTTGCTGAGTATCCTTAATACACTCACAGGAGTTTGGGGGTTTTTTTGTAAGCAAATATCTACCGTGTGGCAAAACTCCAACCTCCACAGAGTGTCAGTGCTGTACCCTATTGCAGACAGCTTCATGGGCTGAGACTGGGAGCTGTATGCCTAAACAGGGGCAAGTCCTCAGCCATCACAGAATGCATTGAGTTGGAAGGGACCCTCAAAGGTCATCTTGTCTAACCTGGCTGCAGTGAGCAGGGACATTGCCAACTACACCAGGTTGCTCAGGGTCACATCAAGTTTGACCATGAATGTCTCCAGGCATGGTGCCTCCACCATATCTCTGGGCAACCTGTTCCAGTATTTCACTAACCTCATCGTGAAGAACTTCCTAATGTTCAAAGCTTCTGCCTTATAGATCTCTGAGTAATTCAGCTCCCTGTCTGATAATCATATTTTGCTTGATATAAGTTCTTAATTATACCACGAACATGTGAGGAAACTGCTCATCTCTTTGGCGTGTGAAGATTAAAATGAAAACCATCTCATTTTCTGTTATAGTGTGGATGTCAGTTCAACAAACTAGTATGGAGCAGACAACTATCAGTTGAGACGTCAGGAAAGGCAGTCATTGCAGCAGCTCGAAAGGCTGCAACTGACTTCATTGCTGAAGGAAATGTTTGCTTAGTCTGTGTCTGTGGGTAACAATGACTCCATTAAAATAAACTCCAGATTCGTTTCCTGGCACTCCACATTTCTTGAGTGCCTAATCTCTTTATAGTAAATGGAAATGTTGTTTGGGTTTGAAGGATGAAATGTGAACAGGTCTCCTAAGTTGTTTGTTTGTTTGTTTGTTTTTAATAGTGTTTATTAACAGTAGCTGTGAGGGAACCCTTGTTCTTCTAATCAGCCAGGAGTTGCTGTAAACATTTTGGATCTGCTGTGTTTCAGGAATCCAGTTACTGCGTGATCACCACTGCTTTGATGTTCTTGGTGTGTATTAAACTAAGAGGAACCTCCACTTTTTGGGGCAATAGTGTGCTAGAAAGTAGAAAAGGAGTGGAGGATAATTTTATTCACATGCTCTCTGGAGGTAAAAGCACTGTTCTACAATGAAAGAAAAGGGAAATACAAGAACTGTCAGTGTATTTTGGGGCATGGCTTGGAATGCAAATAAGGCATATCCTTGTATATCCTGCATTCAGCAGAATTGATTTAATTCATGTTTACTGGTTAGTCATTTGACTTTTATTTATATAAGAATGGGATCTAATTATAAGATCTCTGGCATTAGAGATGCCAGGTGTTCTCAATATAATTTGTCTTATAACTAGCCCATCTTCTCACTGCTAAAACACCTCAAAAGAAGGAGACAGTACTTGCTAGCTATAGTAAGTAAGTGTAAGACTTGATGTGGCCCTGGGCAGCCTGACCTAGTTGAAGGTGTCCTTGCTCGCTGCAGAGTGGCTGGACAAGATGACCTTTGAGGGTCTGTTCCAACCCAGTGCAATCTGTGAATCTGTATCTTCCCTCTGATTCTTGACAAACAGCTGTTTGGCCAGAGAGTTCTTCTAAATGACTACTGGAATACATGAGTTGGATGTAGCTTGGATTGTTAAAAGATGAATCTTCCAGAGAAGTGAAATTCATACTTAACTGAATTTTCTCCACTGGTCAGGAATGAGTGGCTATTCCCAAAAATGTGTGAGCTGCCTAGAGTATCTATTTAATTACAGTCAAAGTGCTGCTAACACCTTGAAGTGCAAGGTTGCAATCTCTGGACTGTGGAGGAGGCACTCTGACCCTCTAGAGCTCTGTTATGAGTCATCGCTCCTGCTTACTGGAGAAGCAGAAAATATGACTTGGGCCCTGCAGGTGTTTTCCTTTTGCTGCCTCTCTGGCACCAGCCCTGGCTACATGCTGCCCCCCAGCAGGTGGGGATTGCAGGAGGCTAGCAAAGTGGATGATCCCTTGCCTGGCTGTCTTGAACTTCTAGGAGATATCCTCTAAGGTGTCTCTGCTGCTTTTTGGTCATTTTTGGGATGACCTGATGGAAAGTGTCTCCATGGAGAAGGACCTTGAAATTCATTAAGAAGAGTGTGTCCATCAGGTCGAGGGAGGTTCTCCTCCCCCTCTACTATTCCCTGTTGATACCACATCTGGAGTATTTAATCCATTTTTGGGCTTCTCAGTTCAAGAGTGGCAGGGAAATACTAGAGAGTCCAATGGAGGGCTACAAGGATGCTTAAGGGACTGGAACATTTGTCTTATGAGGAAAGGCTGAGACACCTATTTAGCCTGGAGAAAATAAGGCTGAGAGGAGATCTTATTGATGTTTACAAATATCTGAAGTGTGTCAAGAAGTAGCCAGTGGCCGCCAGTGATGGGAGAAGGGGCAACAGGCACAAACTGAAACACAGGGAATTCCACCTCAACATCATGAAAGATTTCATTACTGTGAGGGTGATGCAGCACTAGGACAGGCTGCCCAGAGAAGTCGTGGAGTCTCTTTTTCTGAAAGCTTTCAAAACCCATCTGGATGTGATCCTGTGTGGCCTGCCCTAGGTGATTCTGCTGTGGCATGGGGGTTGGACTTGGTCTCCAGAGGCTCCTTACAATTCTGTAATTCTATGTCTGGTTAGAAGTGGCCTTTTTCTTCTGTACCCCTGTGTTTAGCATTTCACTGTTTCAGCCCTTGATGATGACTTATGTGGGTACTAAATTGGCAGTGAAAGACTGGAATAGTCCAAATGTATTTCTTTCTAGTCGCAAATCATCTTGAAGTGGAATCTGGTGCACAGGCCATTAACCAGCTTTAATCAAATGAGGCCCAGTCCAGCCCCTTAATTGCTGGGGGATGTCTCTTGTACATGTCATGGTTCCACCCCAGCCAGTAACTAAACCTTATCCAGCTGCTTGTTCATTCCTTGTAGAGGGATAGGGGAGAAATTTGGAAGGGCAAAAGTGAGAAAAATCCTTGGGCTGAGATAAAGCCAGCTCAGTAGACAAAGCAGAAGCTGTGCACACAAGCAAAACAAGACAAGGAATTCGTTCACCACTTCCCACGGGCAGGCAAGCATTGGGCCATCTCCAGGAAAGCAGGTTTCCATCCCATGTAATGGTTACTTGGAAATGTAAGCACTGTCATTCCGAGTGTATTCCCCTTCCTCCTTCTTCTACCAGCTTTATATACTGAGCACAATTCTTATGCTAGGAAATATCCCTTTAGACAGTTGGGGTCAGCTGTGCCAGCCATGTACCCTCCCAGCTTGTGCACCCCCAGCCTACTTGCTGATGGGGTGGTGTGGGAAACATAGAAGGCCTTGACCCTGTGCAAGCACTGCTCAGCAATAATGAAAACATCCCTGTGCTATCAACACTGTTTTCAGCATGAATCCAAAACATAGCCTTATGCTAGCTACTATGAAGAAAACTGACTCCATCCCAGCCAAAACCAATGCATAAGTATAGAGTTCGCTTGTAACATTTGTACATCAAAATATTATGTGACTTAATGAGAGAGGCAAAGAAACTACTGCAATACAAATAACTATGGGAGAACTTCAATAAATGGGAATAAACTCCAAATACTGCCTATGCACAGTGCTGATAATCATGGCTAGATTAAAAAATATGTGTATTGTGAATCTCAAGTCTATCCTAGAACAAAAATTAAAGAGTCTTCTGTGTAGATGGAGGGGAAAATCTGTTCTTCTCTAAAAACAAATTTCCAGACTTACATTTTTGATTGGACAAATGTATAGCATCACAAGTTTGGGGGGAAGAGGGTGTGTATTTGTGTGAGTATATGGGTGGCTTTTTTTCCCAGACACTGGTTAAAGAGCTCTTGTCACATGATTTTAGTTCTCACAGTGCATAAAAAGGATGGTTTTGAGAAGAATTTCTAAATGCAAAGCTGTTATGATGTATTGATCAAATGTACTTCCTGACATGTTGTCTTTGAAGAAGAGAAGCAGCCAGTATGCTGCTTTGAGGGACTTAACTAGAAAATATGCTGAGCCATTTTCTGTATATAAAGATACTCAACTTAATCAGACTTAAACATCTACTCCAGGTACATGCTTTGATGTAGACATAGCACTATAGAAGGATTCCCTGGTTTGGTTTTGTGTTGTTTTTTTTTTTTTTTCTCTCCAACCATCAAGATTTTAAATTTGAACTTAAAATTTACCTACTCAGTCAAATGAGGCTTTGGGAAAAGAGGAAATACTGGATTAAGCTGAAAGCACATTAAATATTGAAGAAAACTTGAATTGCAAATGCCTGGAGGAAAGACCAACACTTTAGTAGGACAGTTATTTAAGAAAATTTCATGTTATGTTCAAGATAAGAAATTACTCAATAATCTGGATCCTCTAGAAGCAGACTAAAACCCGATGTTTAGATAATCTGAGTCCAACTCAGAGGAGAGATACATTTCAGCTGGCTGTCTTTTTCTCTAGAACATGAGTCATCAATGTGCTTAGCCAACAGCACCCTGGCCTGCATCAGGAATAGCGCAGCCAGCAGGAGAAGGGAAGTGATTGTGCCCCTGCACTTCGCACTGGTGAGCCTGCACCTTGAATACTGGAGTCAGTTTTGGGCCCCTCACTACAAGAAGGACATTAAGGTGCTGGAGAGTGTCCAGAGAAGGGCAACAAAACTGGTGAAGGTTATAGGAGAACAAGTTTTACAAGTAGCAGTGAAGGGAACTGGAATTATTTAGTCTGGAGAAGAGACAGCTCAGTGGAGACCTTACTACCCTTTACAACTACCTGAAAGAAGGTTGTAGTGAGGTGAGGGTTGGTATCTTCTCTCTAGCATCAGGTGATAGGAGGAGAGGAAATGGCTCAAATTGTGCCAGGGGAGACTTAGATTGGATATTAGGAAGAATTTGTTCACTGAAAAGACGGTCAGGCATCAGAGTAAGTTGCACAGGGAGGCAGAGTCACTGTCCCTGGAGGTGTTCAAGAAACATAGGGACATGGTTTAATGGTCATGGTTGTGTTAGGTCAATGGCTGAACTCCATGATCTTTGAGATCATTTCTAAGCAAAACGATTCTATGATTCTGTGATAAAAGTTTGTCCTTGAATATTCCCAATACCAACCTTTGGCAACATTGTGATTGTATCCCCTTAACCTTGGCATAACTCTTCACTCAGGAATGAATGCTACTGTTTTATTTGATGCCAAGCTTCTTGTTGCTGGAAAGGATATGGTGATGTTTGCTATTCTAACATCTGGAGTCTGAGCTGAAGTATTTGGCAAATGGGGCATGGCATATGCGATGCTTATTTTGATATGCTATTGAGTCATTTCCCCAGGCTTTAACTGATTCTAGAGGCTGTCTTCAGAAATGATAGAAGATGGCTTATTAATGGCTGATTTGTGTTCTCTTTTATTATGGGTACCACAGTGCTACATCAAATGTACTTCTATTTCTGGTTAATCCATTTGGGATATTCTTGTTGAATGCAAAAATTTGCTTCTGTCTCTCCAGCACTATAACCTTTTCTGATTTTCTTTTGATCACCTTTTGTTTTCATGAGAGGTGATAGTAGGAGATTTTGTGACTTTGAAGCGTTAATATATTTTTAACTGGAGGCAGATTAAAAACATGTTGATATGGTGCTACAGCTGTGCTCTGCAGTTCACCCTCAAGCCTCACTCCCCAAGTGAAATGGGGGGTTGGGAAGAGATGAAGTAACAGAGAGGGGTTGCTCTCCTTGTCCTCATGAACACACTGGACTCTTCTCAGTAATCTGCAGTGAAGTCTAACACACATGATGAACATCAGATGCAAGGGTGTGCATTCAAACCTAGAGCTCAGCAGATGCTCCTAGTCCCTTCAACTTGGAAATGGATCCAGTCAGTAGGGCCTGTATCTTGATGGTTTCAGGGTTGGGTCCACATGCATGTAAGTGGATTTAACACTGGTTTGAGACATCCTCTCAACATGCAGAATTATCTCTTCCCCACCGCTGAGCTGGTGTTACATGGTATCCCACAGGGACTGTGTGGGTGATATTAAACAGCACAAAATACGCTTGGTGTTCTGTCAGAGTCAAACACCAAATAGCCCAATATGTCCTGGAGAGAGACTAAAAGATGATTTAAAGCTAGAATAACTAACTTGCTCAGAATTGCCAGTTTGACGTTGCAAAGGTGAATGGGTCAATCCTTGCTATTATGGCTTTAAGGCACTGGGATGTCTGAACTGTAGAGTACAGACCTCCAAAGGGCTAGACAGGACCCAGGAAATTGTAAATTGTTATTCTATCCCATAATTCTGCTCTCTGTTCATAAGGTGGCTGTACTGCCAGCTCTTTCTGTTTCCTCCCTTCTCTCTCATCCTGGGAACATGCAAGAGCTTCTCTCCGATATGGGGGAGGACTTCAGGGATGACATCAGTTAACAGATGAGGGGAGAGCAACTGACATCATTTACCAGGACCTGAGCAAAGCCTTCGACACTGTCCCACACCACATCCTGGTCTCCAAACTGGTGACACATGGGTTTGATGGGTGGACCACAAGATGGATAAAGAACTGGCTTGATGGCCACACCCAAAGAGTGGCTGTCAATGGCTCCATGTCCCAGTGGAGACCAGTGACAAGTGGAGTCCCTCAGGGCTCAGTCCTGGTTCAACAAGAACAAGTGCAAGGTCCTGCATCCGGGTTGAGGCAATCCCAAGCACAAATCCAGGCTGGGCAGTGACTGGCTAGAAAGCAGCCCTGAGGAGAAGGACTTGGGGGTGCTGGTGGATGAGAAGCTCAACATGAGCTGTCAATGTGCACTTGAAGCCCAGAAAGCCAACCAGATCCTGGGCTGCATCAAGAGAAGTGTGGCCAGCAGGTCAAGGGAGGTGATTCTCCCCCTCTACTCTGCTCTGCTGGGACCCACCTGGAGTACTGTGTCCAGTTCTGGAGCCCTTATTACAAGAGGGATATGGACATGCTGGAAGGTGTCCAGAGAAGGGCCACCAGGATGATCAGAGGGCTGGAGCACCTCTCCTGTGAGGACAGACTGAAAGAGCTGTGGCTGTTCAGTCTGGAGAAAAGAAGGCTCTGAGGTGACCTTATTGTGGCCTTCCAGTGTCTGAAGGGGGTCTACAAGAAAGCTGGGGAGGGACATTTTAGGATATCAGATAGTGACAGGACTAGGGGGAATGGAATAAAGCTGGAAGTGAGGAACAAGGCTGGATGTGAGGAAGAAGTTCTTCACCATGAGAGTGGTGAAAGCCTGGAATGGGTTGTCCAGGGAGGTGGTTGAGGCCCCATCCCTGGAGGTGTTTAAGGCCAGGCTGGATGAGGCTCTGGCCAGCCTGATGTAGTGTGAGGTGTCCCTGCCCATGGCAGGGGGGTTGGAGCTAGATGATGCTTGTGGTCCCTTCCAACCCTGACTGATTCTATGATTTTATCTGTAGCCTTGAGTGGCCTGGCTAATTTTTCCTACACAATTCTGGCCTGGTTTGGCCTAATGTAGGGAGGCACCAGGCAGGGAGAAAAGAGCACTGAGGCCTGGGTATTAAGATAGGGTTGTGGGGGGGAAGGTTTTTCTCGGTATGTAATATGTATTACAGATTTGTGTATTTTATATGCTTGTGCTGTTTTATGTAGTTACTGTTGCAGCCACTCGTTTGAGGGCTGGACGCATGCAGAGTGCGTGATTCCTGACCAATTCCTTAGCATGCTGTGTAGAGCAAAACAATAACATTCCATGTGTGCCAAGAGCATCCTCACTTTGGCACCCTTTGATTGGAACATGCTGCAGAAACCACCTCCTTGACGTGCTGGCACCTCTCAAGATTTTTAGCTTATATATGTAGTTGTAATTTACTGGTTAGGGGATTGATAACAGAGTATAAAAACCAACCACTGAGCAGTAGTTATCTTGGGTTAGGGACTTAGGTAGGAACGGCTTTGGTTAGGGCTGCTAGGGACTTCTGCTTCTGGTAACTACTTCTTCTGGCTAGGACTTCAGTGTAGGTTTGCTCCTAGGGATATGCTTGGGACTTCTATTGGCTGCTTCATCTGTTAAGGGCTTCTGGGACTTCTGCTATAAGTGGGACTCTGAAACTCTGTAATGCTAGGGATTCTACAACGCAGGAATAAAAGACGTGTGGAATTCTCTGCTCTCTGAACTTGTGGGATCTCGTGCTATACGGCAACAGGGTTAGTGCCTTCATTTGTCACCCAATGGCAACCCAAACCGGGAGGAAAAACAACAGTTATGAATAATACTTCCATTTAAACTTCTAATTCATTCCAATCCAGTGTGGAGTGTTTTTTTCTTTAACTTCTTTTGGAAGGGTTAATGAACATCTGTCTTGCTCCTTAAAACAAAGACTCTTGCTTTTTACTCTAGGTGTGTTTTTAGCTTCTCTACAAACTCAGAGCACATCTGTTTATACTATTCCATTTTAAGTTTATCTCACACCACGTGGATGAGAAATGTAACTTCAAATTAAAGCCAGCTTGTATACTAGAACACATTCCTTTGCCAAGAAGCAAAATTGATTTTGTGGTAAACTTTACAAGCAGGAAGTCTCATGATAGGGCAATGAGGCTGGTGAATGTTCTGGAGAACAGCTTTTATGAGAAGTGGCTGAGGGAACTGGGATTATTTAGTCTGGAAAAAAGGAGGCTGAGGGCAGTCCTCATTGATCTCTACAAATACCTAAAAGGAAGTTGGAGTGAGGTGGTGGTTGGTCTCTTCTCCCTAGCATCAAGTAACAGAACAAGAGGAAATGGCATGAAATTGTGCCAGGGGAGCTTTAAATTGGATATTAGGAAAAAACAACTTAACTGAAGGGTGGTGAGGCATTGGAGTAAGTTGCTCAGGGAGGTGGTCGAGTCAGTGTCCTTGGAGGTCTTCAATAAATGTGTGGCACTTCAGGACATGGTTTGATGGCCATGGTTTAATGGCCATGGTAAGGTTGTTAGGTTGACAGCTGGATTCCATCATCTTAGAAATCTTTTACAACTGAAAGAAGTTGATCATTATAACAGAAGCTGAATCTAGTGTCACCCTAGAACTGGTGACAGTAGTGTCATGTTGGAGAATGAAAAGGATATGGCCTTCTAACCTCAGAAGATAAAATCATGACTATGCATCAGGGTATATTTTACAGGCAGGGAAAGACACAGAGCTGATGGTTTTAAGAACCATTCCAGCTCTTAGCAATTTTTGCCCCACATAAAAATTATTTCCTCTTTGTGTGTCCAAGTACTTCCATGTGGAAATGCGGGATTGCTAGTAACAACCTGTAAAGCTTCTCAGTGCCTCTCTTTCATGGGCCACTTGAAATTCTGTCCTACATGTTTGCTGCAGTCCCTTTGGCTTATACGAGGAGGAGCAGCTCTAGCAAAATAGGCATATGCAACTACAAATTGACTTTAAAGCACTTGTCAGACACCTAGAAAACACCTAGAAACCCACAGCTTCTGTTATGGAAACACAAAGCCAACAGTGAGAAACCCTAAAGGCAGCCAGAGTTACAAATGTGACTGATAGAGCTATTCCATTGAGATACAAAAGCACTGTGTTCAGAACCCAGCCTGCCATCAAACTCACAGAACAGCTCAGTGTTTCTGCATTATAATTCAGAGGATTTCATCCTTCTGAAGGAATATTTGTATGACTGCAGAGAAGGGAACCTCTTACCTTCATTATAAGATGTTATAAATAACTCCCCAGAAAAAAAAAGAACCTTTGCTACATCCAGAAATCTAATAAATGTAATATTTTAGTCTTTTTGACACAGCATGGCTTCAGCCACTGATTAGATCTGTTCCCTGCATATGCATGCACAAGATGCAGTGACAGAGATGAATAGGCTTTCTCAACTGAAATAATATAAAATTTTCTTGATGCTAAATTATTTTAAGTGTATAGTTCAATAAGCTTTTATTTGGTTTATCTTAATTGTTGAAGCAAACAGACACAAAATCTGTGCCAATATATCGCCTTATTCCTTTTATTTTTTTTTTCTTTCAAGTCTCTCGGAACATTAATCTTCCCACTGACCATGTCTGCAGCTCTCTTTCTGAGCTCAGCAGGAAAGTGAGATGTCTGCTGAAGGCCTCGTTGGACCCAAAACTCTGTGTTTTGAAAATGTTAGATTTACCAAGGGCTTTCTCTCGTGAATTTTTATTGCAAATAAAATGATCCTGGGGGAAAGGGGAAATACTGAGGGGCTGGAAAATAACAAAATCATAATCCAGCATTCCTAGCAGCGCTCATAAAACTGAAAAGAGAAGAAAGGCTATAAAACAATACCTAAAAGAAGTATTTAATTACTGTGTTAACCATTCTTACACACTTGTTAATCTAAAGGATTTTTTTCCCAAATACCACAATGTAAAAAAAAAAGGCTAAGAAACCCACTCCTGCACAAGCTGATGTGATTTTGTATACCACTTTGCACCTAAAGTGTTGCACAGAAAACCTACTTTATTAATTCAAGAAAATGTTTTGGTGTTAGCATTTCTGATTTGTTGATAACTCCTTGATAAGGAGCAAAGGCTTCAACCTATTATGCTGTAATAAAAAAAAAAAATCCACTTTAATTCAGAATGAGGGTGACTATATAGCCTTGTCACTTGTCTAAGTGAATTGGTTTCAAATCCTCCTTTAACTTGATCCATAGCAGCTTTTTCTCATAGTCTCAGATACCAGCTATTTCTAGAAGTAATTAGGCAAGGTTTCTTTTTCTGTGGGAAGGCATTGTACTTAATGGTCTGAAAATTATTCCTTCAAATGTGTATATTCAGCCTCCTAAAAGAGTGTGTTAAAGGATGTGATGTGGCTGTAATAGTGTTTGTTTCTCTTTCTATACCTATTAACTCTTCAAAAGCTGCAAAGAAGAATCTGATATACATGGAATTAGGGCTGGCACATAGTGAGTACAGTTGCTGGGTACTTTTAAGAGAGGAAAAATTTGTGCTATGTGTTTTCAGCTTTCACGAGCTAACACTCCACTCATGCATACCTCCTGCTCTGTGACCAGTGCATACCTGAAAAAAATCAGTCTAGTTTCTCAATCTGCTTGTTACATGGGGGTTCTTGACAGCTTGAAGTGAGGAAAACCAAGAGAATGTGACTTATTATTCCTGGAAATCTGTACCAGTCAGCCATCAAAAGGAAGATTTCCAGATTTGTAATCCTGTACCTAAAGAGAAACCTGACTGAACTGTTGAGTGCTTTTCGAGGACTTCATGGCATTTCAGTACAATATTTTTTCATTCTGTCCAGTTCTATGGAATGTTCCTACTTGTTTGTTGCTTTCATAAAACAGCTTGTGTTAATATATATGAGTATGGCTGGCTTTGATGCTGCCCTAATCTATACTAATGAGAGTACGAAGTGAGGTGAAATCTTCGCTGTCCAAAAAACTCCTACTCCATTCCAAAACTTTCACTGAGTTTGCTGGAGTCAGATGTTTCACACATAAATTCTCTAGTTAAGCTAGCTATGAGGGGTGGGAGTGGAGGGCAGAGGGCTTCCAAAATTCATAGGTCTTGTAAGTAGCATTGATGGTTAGATAGTATTGATTTACTGTATTGTAAATCAGCATGGAATCAATGTTCTTCTGTGACATAAATGCTCAGCCTATGTGGTGTTTCTGTCACCATTACAGCCAAGGAAACATAATATTTCCCTCTAATTCTGTCCTTTCTCCCATGCCTAAGAAACAGTAGTCATTAAAATCTTAGCTACAAATCATGCTATAACTTTGAAAGAAAAGTTGATGTAGCAGCAGACCATGCTCAGATTGTGAGACACAAAGCTGTCCCTTACAAAGTAGAGCTCTTGGGAGCTAGTGGAAGATCTATCTAAATAAAATCCAAAGTCCTATGGATTATTGAGGAATGCTACTTTCTGCTGATAAACAAGATTGTTTCAACATGTGGTGGAATAGAAGAAAGAAATGAGGAGAGAATCATGAAAGCTTCAGAGAAAGAATCTTACTTTGGATTTTGGAGTGCAGGCTGGGATGGAGAGCGTGAAGAGCTGACCTAGAATAGAAGCATATTATAGCAGTGTGTACTCTCTACTCTGTTCATATACTATATTATAGAATCATAGAATCAGTCAGGGTTGGAAGGGACCACAAGGATCATCTAGTTCCAACCCCCCTGCCATGGGCAGGGACACCTCACACTACATCAGGCTGGCCAGAGCCTCATCCAGCCTGGCCTTAAACACCTCCAGGGATGGGGCCTCAACCACCTCCCTGGACAACCCATTCCAGGCTCTCACCACTCTCATGGGGAAGAACTTCTTCCTCATGTCCAGACTGAATCTCCCCACTTCCAGCTTTATTCCATTCCCCCTAGTCCTGTCACTACCTGATATCCTAAAAAGTCCCTCCCCAGCTTTCTTGTAGACCCCATTCAGATACTGGAAGGCCACAATAAGGTCACCTCAGAGCCTTCTTTTCTCCAGACTGAACAGCCCCAACTCTTTCAGTCTGTCCTCATAGGAGAGGAGCTCCAGCCCTCTGATCATCCTCATGGCCCTTCTCTGGACACCTTCCAGCATGTCCATATCCCTCTTGTAGTAAGGGCTCCAGAACTGGACGCAGTACTCCAGGTGATATATTCTTTTGCTTGTAAATTATGTCACTTGTCCTGAATGACAAGAATGTGGACGATGTCCCTGAAGTGCAGACAGGGATAGTTAGCAGCTTCAGTCATTCCCTTGCCCTTGCCCTTACAGAGCCTTGACTTCCTCTAACACCTGATGGTCTGTGAACTGATGGGAATAATTATGTTGGTCAGTCTCCAGCTAGAATACTAAGACCCTTCATGACTGTCTCCTGCTACGCAGGTGGACCTTCTGCTAGGCCATCAATGTGTTCATAGGAGATTTACAGCGTTTTATGCTACTGTGCTCAGAGCTTCACTGTAACTCCCAAAGACGCTGTCACAAAGACTAATACAATGCGAGGCCAGAAGAATGCTGGTAGCTTGTCAAAATCAAGAGAAGATGGACTCTATGAAGTGTTGGAGGCAGAGCTCCTGGCTGCTGGGATATATCTTGCTGGCGGGAACTTTGTCACAAGCTTGATCTGTTCTTCCTGGGAAATGTTCAGGTTGCGCTTGCCCTGTGATATCACTCTGAGATGTTGCTGGCTGTTGATGTCTGGTCTGCCATCACCCTGCAGCAACCACGGTTAATCCATTGCTTGATGCTGGAGCTCACTGGAGCCCACAAATACAGAGAACTTGCATGATCAGCCCTTCTGTGTTGCCTTTGTGGGTTTTTTTTAATCTGCTGAAATAGCAGCTGATCTTTGACAGATGTATCCTGGAAATGGAAGTATGATTAAGGAGACAGGATATAGCCAGAGATGATAAAGGGCTTTATTTACTTCTCAGTGAGTCCTATTTAATGAATATTTTAATCTTCTTTTATAGTATAGGTATAAAAATAGAGAGAACCACCTTACCTCCAGCCTACAACTTTAAAAATGCTATAAGGACTAGTATTTTTTTTTCAGTGCTTTCCCTTGCAACCCTCCAGTTGCAAAATTGCTAGGCTAAGTTGATGATCATATTTCCTTAAGTGCCCTTTGCTAATCAAAGGTAATTGCAAAGTTAGAAGGGTTTCACTGATAATCAGTTAAATGCTTCTTCAGTCACTTGGTGTTCTGTACCCTCATTCTCATGAGGCTGGGGAAAGCCAGATGAAATGGAAATACCAGACGTTTTGCAAAGGCTTTTTTGGTTGTTTGTTTTGCTTTGCTGTGTTTTTCTAAAAACAATTTACCCTAATCCCAGTGCAGAAAACCTAACTTAATGCAGCAGGAAGGTAATTTATGTTGAAACTTTGATGTTCAGTAATCAGATTGTTGATACTGGATGATGGGATTATGTGCCAAGGGTATTTTCAAGCGAGAGAAAGAACATTTTGACTGATAAATTTCCTTTTTTCCCTTCAGCTAACACTTTTATCATAGAAATGACTTCCAGTATATCTGACTACATAAAGGAACTTAGGACTGTTCCACAACTATTTTACCCAATTATTTAAGCTATGTAAGAAGCTTTTTCTTCAGAGTTTACTGAGATGAATCCAAGGATTGAAAAGCTATGATGTTTGTATATATTCTTGGCTCAACATATGTAGCTTTGAGAGACCTGTTTGTAATTTCCCAATTTTTATTAAAACTACTGCTTTAATCATTTTCAAATAAAAATAAAATGGCAGGAAAAAATGGTAGGAAAAAAAAGGAAAAAAAAAATTTAAAGATTGTGTTTTCTTCCTGCATAAAGACCCAACATATGTTTTTAACTTCTAGAAAATAATTTGGAAAAAAAAATTTTGCAACTCTCCTTTAAAACACCAAGCTGCTAAGGTACTTATTGGGATCAGTGTTTCTGGGACAGCAAAATGGTGACACTGGCCTAAGGGAATATTTGACATCAAAGCGTACCTATGAAAATATAGTACAGTCGGCCTTGCAATATGAAAATCACACTTATTTCATAAGTGAAATTCATTAAATTGTTTTTCCTCCTTTTTTTCATAGAGCATAAGTACTACATCTGTATTAAAAAAAAAACCCTGCTTGCTTCAATGAATTCAAGTGAACTATTTTTCATTTTTAAAATTCTGTTCAGTGCTTGCAGACCTTCAGCTGCAGGGAGTGTCTACTCAGTGCTTTAAACTTGAGCTGTGGAGGTTAGCTGGGATTGATCTCAAAGAATCATCCTTGTTTCCTGACTGATCAGACAATGCCATTTTGTTTCTTTTGCCAGCTGCATGAGTAGTACCCTGTAATCACAATGAGGGTGCTGCTGCATTTCTGTTGAGGAGAATGTCAGCTGATTAGGAGTTGTTTTAAAATCAAAAGTCTCTTCCTTTCAACTCCCACAGGTCTTGATTTTGTGCAGGTTAGGCTAATTTAAGACTACTTGCTTCAGGGACAAATTTAAAATGTAAGGAGGGAGTCTCATTGCATTCAGATAAATATCTTGGTAGAAGTGCATAGGTGCCTGGAGAAAACGCCGATTGTTTTAAGGGAGCCGCTGTGAGATTTTGGCAGAAGGCCTGGGCTGAGTGTCCCCCACCAGAGCTGCAGTACTTCTCCCTGCTGAGAAACCCTGGCTGCTCAAGTTTCGCTTTTTTTTTTTTTTTCTTTTAAGCAAGGCAGTTTATTCGTAACAAAACTACCCGCTTTGCACTGCTTAGAAGAGCTGTTTGGGGGAAAGAAATTGCAAAAAGTCACCTATATGCAGATTTCCAGACTTGTCTGACTTCTCTGAAGGCCACCAGAAAAAGTTGGCAAACTTAAGTGCCTGCAGCTGTCCCTGCTAGATTAAATGTACCCTCAATCACTTATTCTTACACAATGCAGTGAGGTGAAGACAGTATTGAGTGCAGGGATTTACTATTACAGCACAGTCATGAGTCTGTAACTGCAGAAACTACCAGACGTGAACGTGATCCTCCATCTCAGGAACAGAGGATACCAAGTGCTGAAGTCACAACAGTGTAACAAGGACTAGGAAGGCACAGCTTCCACTGTCATGTTTATATTCTGAAACTTAATAACTTATTTCTGTCTTCCAAAAGTAGTCTTTTGTCCTTCAGAAAACTTTGATTTAAATGTCGAAAAACTGACACTATGCTCTTCTAACCTATTGTATCTGTCATCAAGCTTTACTCAGAGTACGTCTGTTTAGCACAGAAAATAGTTGTCTCAACTTCAGCTGGTCTTGGTGATCTTTGCTAGCACATTTCTGCAAGTTTTTGTTTTTGGGAAACTGTTTTGTGAGGCATGACATACCTTGACACTACCAAGGTTGTCTGCAAGTGTATTTCACATTGATGTGGTTTTTAAGTCTTTACTGTGATTTCGTTACTGTTTTACTGTTTTAGCCTGCATTGATAGTCTCATGTTCTTTCAAAGGAAGCGCTCAATAGAACTGAAGCAAGTAACAATAAGTATCATGCATCAGGCATACTCATAAAACCACCCAAAATTTGTTCTGCCTGCTAATCAAAGAAGTGTCTCAGTTACTTCCTCTTAATGCCCTTCTTGTGGGCTTTGCCTGTCTTATTCTGTCCTCACACAGACATGGATCATCAAGATTTATACCAACCTATATTGATTTGCAAAGCAAAGCAGTGGCCCATCCATATTTGAACTGCCAGTTGAAAAATTGCTGTATCTGATAGAATAGTGTCAGTGTTATGCACTAGTGAGAAATTGAGAGAGGAAGAAAACAGCCAGGTGAGCAAAGCCTTACAGAAGTGTAAAATTACGGCTCCCAGTCTCATTAATATTGTTAGAAGTTGCTGACCTCCTTATAGTTACCACCTCCTCAGCTGAGGAAGCTGGGCCTGCACATCAGCACAGCTGAGGTCACATTGTAAACTTACATTGATGCAACTTCACTGACTTAACTAGGAATGACTGAGAACAGCATGTGGCCAGCTAGATCATAGGATGACTTAGAGGATAGGCCAGGCCCATTCTTTCAGCAGCTGACTCTAGACCTCTCCTTGAGGAAGCTGCTTGTGGGTTATAAACAGAAGAGAGGGAGAAACCTCAGTGTAGCCACAATTCGGGGCAGGGGTGACATCCACAGGAGGACAGAATTCAGATGCACAAATATTTCCTGTTCTGTTCTTTAGACCACCTTTGAAGCCTCTGAATTGCAAGCAAGAAAACTTACATTGAGTCAGCAGATGATCCATCTACCCCCACTTCATGGAGGCTGTGCAATCCTGAAGCACTTTATGGGAGGGTTTTTTTGAACACATCATGTTGCCACCTGCAGTAGACAAAGCTCAGAGGCTTCACTAGCAACTCATCCTTCCCTGTAGGAAGTAAAAATGGAGACTGAGAAGGGTGTTGTGGGCAGTAAAGGGTACCTGTGTCACTTCCCATTGCAACATGCAATAGTCCCTTGCCAAAAGGCAGAACTTGGTAGATTTGCTGCTTAGCTCTGGCCCCTACTCTGGATAATAAGACCCTAAAATCTGTGGGTGTGAACACAGATGCTGAGTTTGATCAGTGATAGATTATTTTCAAAAACTAATGATAAAAAGGCAATATAGTCCAGTAGTCTGTTAGAGATTTCTGCTCCTCTATCTGGGATAATGGAATGATTTGTGAAATAATTCAGAATTATTATCTGAGTATTAGAGTCCAGTGAAACTGGTGTTGGGTTAGAATAAAAATCTCAGAATGATGAAAAGCAGATATCTTTATATAGGAGATACAGGTATGGAATGGAATATGCAATGTCTGTATGTGAAAATTTGCAGCACTGTGCTGTCCATACCCTTGCTTGGGTTCTCAGCTTAGGATTTCAAAGCCTAATATGCCAGAGTGATTGTAAAAGACATGCTGTGTTTTGTATCATCATTTATGGTTGTGGATCTCCTTCCACCTCTAAACTGCAATTAAATGTTCCTATCATCCTGTAAATTAGCCTTTCTCTTTTAAACATCACATTTGCAACTCTATGTTCATATAATCCTGTAATTATGTAACTATTTTCATTTCAGCACTGATTCAGCAATGTACTTACGCATATGAATAATCTCTTTGAACCCAATGGGACTCCTCACATGCTTAAAATTAGGCATGGCTTAATTACTTCGCTAAATCAGCAGCTATACTGGTATACAGGAATGGTGATAAAGGAGATAGCTTGCTTCTACTCTGTAAACACCATTATTTAACTGGACACTTTTAAACTCTAATTCTACCTTCCTATTTTACACGTTTTCAGCTGAATCGTAGTACTGGAGCGATCATATGTGAGGTATTCAGATTGGATCACATCTTTTAAAACTGTATTTTCTCTAAAGGCAAAGCAGTTTTAAGAGGCTTAAAGCTCTCCTTTGCTCTGTGTGCCCTTTCAGGCATCCCTTTACAACTGATTGCAGATCAGTCCCAGAGAAGACTGCTTTTCCTGTAAGAAGTGGATTGCTGTGCTTATCAGGACTACAACATGGTCTCCTATCGCATTGGTATGTCTGAGACCATGATAAACCTTGATCAGTGCACAGGAACTAATAGTGGAGATGGGAGGACTTGGGACTACCTCAGACCACCACATGATTCAAAAAAATATGTGTATATATATCGACAACCTGGCAAATTTCTGCTGTGGTATTTTATCCTGAAGTTGTATATTGTCTAGGACCTACAACATTAACAGTTTAAGCTAAAACACATGCCCATGCACTTACCTTGTGTGAACTAGGAAACCTGAAGCATAGCCACTGACTTGGAAGTACAGCTCTCCTATATTCAGAAAGAAATAGGACAGCATGAAGTACTCTTGAAGAAAGCATACTCAAAAGAATGAAATGAAACATTGCAGGCTGTCTTTTTTAACACAATATGAAAGTCTATATCAAGTATCTCCAGTTTTTACGTTAGGGAACAGAGGCAAGCGGGCTTAGTTCTTCAGAGTTAAGTAGAAATGACTGAATTCTCTGGAGCTGAATGTGGTGATAATCTTAAAGAATTTTTCATACTGTCATAATGTCTCATCCCAGCATAGAAGAACTTTCAGAGAGCAATGGTCTTACCCCGAATCAAAACAGGACTGGTAGATTTGCTGTCTTTGATACTTAAACAAATATTATTTTACAAAAATATCACGACAAAATCAAAATTCACTTCAACTGAGGAGGCAAGGTCAGAATTCTGTCCCAAGTCAGAATTTAATCTTATTGCACAAAGAACACACACACAAAAAGTAACAAAATATGCTTAAAGACTATTCTAGAGACACAGAATCCATATAACAGCTATTAAGGTATATGTTTGCAGCTTAATATTCACTAATGGAGATGGAATTACCTGAAGCTGTGAATAATGAGAGACTGACCAGAAAAATATTTGTGGAACAAAGTGTCAGTCTGTAGGGAGCCTGAGTCTTAACTAAAAACCCAGAGCACAGCCCCATTAAAAAAGAGGACAAAAACAGAGAAGGAGAGAGATTTGTAGTCCTTGGCTAGGAGATCTAGTTGGAGATGTTCACAGAATGAATGGGAATAGACCCCTTATGAGGAAAAAAGGCTTGAGAAAGGATCAAACAAGAAGGGGTTTGATTTTCTCCTTTCACAGATTAGGTTGTGAAAAATAGATCAGTCTATAAAGAAAAGACCTAATTATTGATTTATAGCTGAAGTTCTGTTTCATGCTGGTTTTTATGGCAGTGGTCTGGTCATGACAATGCTGCTGCTAGCAAAATGACTAATGCCCTGGATGGCATTACTGAAATAATTTGCTTACAGAGCTCAGTCCATAACTTGACTAAATATGTTTCGGCAACAAACCCTTACTTTCTGCTTGAACCTTTGACATTGATTTACAGACCTGCTTGGATAGAGAAGCACATCTCCCTTCATGCAGGGAGATGTGCTTTTTTCCTTTAATTTCTCTAGCTTCAGCTACCAGACTTCATACAAATCAGGTAAAGAGGTCTTTTTATAATTCATTCCACCAAAAAAGATCACTGTGGTGCTATATATTATATAGAAGAACTGATTTACTTTCTGAAGTTCTAACAGCAGTCATCTCTGACTCCAGAAGCTAGGCTACTGTAGTACAGAGAATCCAACAGCCTCTGTATAAGAAAAACATAGCAATATATAGCACTTCAGAGTGCAGTTAGCTACCTAAAAGCTATTCTATGCAACTGAAAATTGGAATTATAAAGGATAAGTGCAGAGTCCTGCACCTGGGAAGGAATAATAACCTGCACCAGTAGAGGTTAGGAGGTGATCTGCTGGAAAGCAGCCCTGTGGAGAAGGACCTGGGAGTCCTGGTGAACGAGTTATCCTTGGGACAGCAATGAGCCCTTGTGGCAAGAAGGCCAATGGTATCCTGGGGTGCCTTAACAGGCATATTGAGGGAGGCTGAGGTTCTACTGCCCCTCTACTCTGCCTTAGTGAGACCCCACCTAGAATATTGCATCCATTTCTGGGCTCCCCAGTTCAAGAGGGACAGGGACCTACTAGAGAGAGTCCAATGGAGAGCTACCAGGATGATTAAGGGACTGGAGCATGTGCTTTATCAAGAAAGGCTGAGAGACCTGGGGCTTTTTAGTCTGGACAGGGGATCTAATAAATGTATATAAATATCTGAGGGCTGGGTGTCAAGAAGGAAGGGACAGTCTCTTCTCACTTGTGCTTTGTGATAGGACAAGGGGCAATGGGTATGAACTACAGCATAGGAGGTTCCATCTCAACATGAAGAAGACCTTATTTACTGTGAGGGTCACAGAGCACTGGAACAAGCTCCCCAGAGAGGTTGTGGACTCTCCTTCTCTGGAGACTTTCAAGACCTGTCTGGATGTGTTCCTGTGAAACCTACACTTGATTATATGGTCCTGCCCTGGCAGGGGTATGGACTCAAAGATCTTCAGAGGTCCCTTTCAACCTCTAACATCCTGTGATCCATTTCTATTTACCTATGCAGACTAAACATGAACACTGTTTTGCATAAAACCCTGCATTTTGCAAGTGAGAGGAGGGAACACAGCCTTTTTTTAATCTTATCTTTGCTTTGTTGTCAAGCACTGAGGCTGCCACAGTGAATTTCTATGTAGTTGGGGTCACTGCAGTAATGGTTTGTGCTGGCTTCTCACATGCTGTAATAGAAACAGCTAGGAACCCTAGCTGTTCCAAAACCTGGTACCCTAGCAGGATCCAAAAACTATACTGCTCTGTGGTCTGTGCTCTGCCTACATGTAATCTTAAAGAAAATGAGGATAAAAGCATCTCATGAAATTCTGCCTCTTCAGGGCTCTGGAGTTTACTTGTGCCTCCATGTCTTCCTCTATTTAGGATCCCAAGTCTAACATCTATGTTTAACAGTAGTTTTCTTTGTTTCCTAGTAAGAATACATCAAGGACTGTTTTCTCTTTTAAAACATCACTCAAGAAAAGGTTTTGTGTGTTCTGTTGCAAGCTTTAACTGCCAGTTGTGGGAAGTCTTTGGCACTGTTCACTGGAATATGGATCCTCGTTTTCTATGGGATGACTATTTTGGACATATAGGTACTCATATTATTTGCTTTTTCAGATCTTTCACAGTTCCAGCAAAAGGAATAGAGATTATGACTTGTTCCTATGTTTCCTTTTTCATGGAATCTCTTTGGTGGGAAGGGCCCCCTGGAGCTCTCTGGTTCCACCTCCTGCCCAAAGCAGGACGAGCTCTACACCAGGCTGCTCCAGGTTTTCGTACACAGATCTTGAAAATCCCCATGGATGGAAGTTTCTTTTTCTTTCTTGTCCCGTGGATGACAGTCATTATCCTGGTGATCAGACCATTCACTTGAAGTAAACAGGCTAATGAGGCCCTAGCTAAATGGGATTTGTGGTGTTTTATGAAACAGGGTAGTAGCAGCCTCCACCTTTTCTACCGAGCTTGCAGCCACTACTGCAGTGTCTTCACACATCCAGATCTTTTAGTTTTTGTCAGGTACCTTTTGAGAGGTTCTTCTGGAGTATGGATCTCAGGATGTACAAGTAAGAATTGACTTAAGGGTTGTTTTAATGGCACTATATGAAATACCTTCTAGTGATGTTTAACTGTGTGTTTTTATTTACAAATATTTATGTCAAACATAGTTCTCTGGAATGCACTCTTCCCTTGTCAGTCATCTTTTCCCATCTCAGCTCCTTGATTTTCTCAAAACATCCTTCAAAAATTGTACTCAAGGTACGTTTTTGGCAAAATGCTTTATCAAAATTAAAGGACAAAAGGTTCATTAATATTGATGAACAATGAATCATAGGATGTTGCCCTTAGATAAACCAGTCATAAACATTAATACAAGTGACCATTTAATGTAAACACAAGTATGATGTTCTAATCTATTTTCTGTTTCCTTATGTTTGCTAATTCATTGATGTATTAAAGTGCTTAACTGAAAAGAAGACTTTGCAAATAACAATTTCATTTGTTACACACATAAATGTTTAATGTTAATAGTTTAGAAATCAAAGAGTGGAAGTCTGTTGGAATGATGCTACCCCCTGTGCAACATTATTTTCCCAACTTGCCCTTATCTTCTCAAGATTTGGATCAGCACAGGGCTTATGATAATCTCTGAGTTGTGTGTACTCTTGTCTGTGAAGGACAGGGATGAAACAGCTTAGAAGAGCCTCCTACCTACCCTGTGTCCTATCATCTATGTGAGTAACTAGTGTACTGAAGGACTGTATACATCAGAATTTGTTTGTTCTGTTGAATTGTTTGCTGTGTAAGGCACAAAAATGTTATGCTTGGTACAGCTGTTGTATTCTTGCTAGTATTGCTCTGATTTGTCACTGCTTAGTAAGAAATTACTCACACTTGTGATGAGCATCATACAATGATGAGTCATATAATAATTTTTTATGCTACATCTTTCCAGTTTTCATGAAGCTTTATGAAAGTGAGTCTGAGTAGCTGCTCAGCTCCTGCTTCTTCTCCTTTACTTAAATTTCTCATGACCTAAGTTTTCAGATGTTTGATATAGAACTATTATGATGTAACTCATGATCACATTACTGAAATGATTCATTATGAATTATAACATTTTACAATAGGAGGGAGTTTTTCAGTTGAAAAGCTTCAGTGCAGCTAGACTCCAAGCAGTTACCTCCATTTTGCTTTGCTCATGGAATACACTTGGAGTGGAGAAGCTACCTGATGAAAGCTCATCAATGACACAGGGTTTGTGAAGTGTAAGCAAGCAGGTATCATGACCAGCTCACAGAATTAATCTATTTTCCTGTTCATTCAACACATAAGAAGGAGCAAGCTTTTCCCTTTCTTAAACTTTGCTTAGGACAGCCCATTTGCTCCTTTTGTTAAAAAAAGAGACTCCTAACGTTTTCTGTTAATTATCACTCCATGTTATGACTCATTTGACTTAATAAAGTTGTATCAGTAATTAATTTGATCCAGTCAATTTTAAAAACAATATACTGTTTCCTAATTTTCTCCTACATGTACTTGTTTCTTTAATTTTTTTTTTCTTCACAACTTGCAGGGTGGTAACAATCTTATCTTGTACTATGAATACATGGATATTTATCTTCACATGCTTGAGGATCATTCATTTACCACATCCTAATAACTGCCCTGATTACCATAAGGCCTTGATTATAACCCATAGGCAGTACATTGTCTTCACCCTTCTGTGTAAGAATACCCTTACATTTTACAATGTTATTCATAAATAGTAAATTTTACCTTTTTTTCTGTGTTTTGCCTTGTTAGGAGTCATTGTCTCTGCCCTGTGGCCAGTGTAGTTTGCCTCAAGGGATTTAAAACATGGATAAATCTGGCTTAACTACTAGAGCCCAAAACTGCCTTAACATCTTTTGTGAAAATACCTTCCAGGGGCCAAATTAATCTTTGGAAGAGTTCAAAGGCAGGTTGGATGGAGTTTTGAGCAACCTGGTCTTGTGGAGGGTGTCCCCACCCATGGCAGGGTAGTTGAAACTAGATGATCTATACAGGTCTCTTCCAATCCAAACCATTCTATGCCTCTATGAAAAGGGTAAATTAATTAATTTCATACTGCCTACAAGAGAAAGGAATGACTTAGTCATTTATATAAAAGCACTGGTATATGAAATTAAGAAAAATGTGACTGTTGACTTTTGTTCTTATGTACTTTCGAATTATCAACCTAAGAAAAACTTCTGTAATGTTTACTCTTCTACTTAAAGTTTTGTTTTAATTAATTGTAGCCTGCCTTTACAATATTGTGACTGCTGCTCAGGCCTTGCAGGTAACTTTCTATTTACTGTCAGCACTCCCACAAAGTTCAAAACTGCTGCCTTGTAGCATAGCCACAGGGGTATGAGTTTTCAGACTAGGTATGCCATACATTTTCCATGAAAAATAATGGAAGATGTGTGTCTTGTCTAGAAAACCTTAGCCAGGACATTTATTTCATAGACTTACCTGGTAAATCATTCAAGGCATGTAATCATTTGAGATGCCTCATAGACAAGAGATAAGTGCTGCTACATACAGGTGTGTTGCTAATATTGAGGGTCAGATAGTAATGGCTTTGCTATTACTGGTAGTGTGATGTATACTTAAATACACACCTTAAGGGCAGAAAGCAGGGAATGGTGGATTTAGAAAGATAGTTTCAATGACATCTTTGCTGTTCTATTAAATTCATAAATTCAGAGAATGGTTTTGGTTGGAGAGGACCTTAAAGATCATCTAGCTCCAATCCCTCTGCCATGGGCAGGGACACCTTCCATTAGACCAGGTTGCTCAAGGCCACATCCAGCCCAGCCTTGAACACTTCCAGAGAGGGGGCATCCATGTCCTTCCTGGGCAACCTGTTCCAGTGTCTCACCACCCTCACTGTAAAGAATTTCTTCCTAATACCCAGTCTAAATCTACCCTCCTCAAGCTTCAATGCATTCCCTCTCATTCTGTCACTACAAGGTCTTGTAAAAAGTCCCTTCCTGGCTCTCTCATAGGGCCCCTTCAGGCACTGGAAGGCCATTATAAAGTCTTTCCAGAGTATTCTTTTCTACAGGCTGAACAGCCCCACCTCTCACAGCCTGTCCCCATGAGGGAGGTGCTCCAGCCCTCTGATCATCGTTGTGGCCCTCCTCTGGACCTGCTCCAGCAGTTCGATGTCCCTCTTATGCTGGGCACACCAGAACTGGATGCAATACTCCATACCACAGGTGGGGTCTCATGAGAGCAGAGGGGGAGAATCACCTCTGGTCCTGCTGGTCACACTTCATTTGATGCAGCCCAGGATTTAGTTTGACTTCTGGGCTGCAAGCACACATTGCTGCTTCATATTGAGTTTTTCATCAGCTGACACCCCCAAGTCCTTCTGCTCCAGACCACTCTTGAGCCACTCCTTGCTCCACCTATGTTTGTGCTTGGAATTGCCCCGACCCAGGTGCAGGACCTTACGCTTGGCCTTATTCAACTTCACAAGCTTGGCTTCAGCCCACTTCTCAAGCCTGTCCAAGTCTCTCTGGATGGCATCCCTTTCTTCCAGTCTGTCAACTAGACCACAAAGCTTGGGTTACCTTGGCCTAACTGCTCTGGATGTCTGTTGCACATCCTCCAGGAGGCACCAGGTGCATTCCAACAAAGTGTCTCTGGGTCACTACTGCTGTGCAAAGCCCCCACAATGTCCTCCAGTCAGCTTCCTCTGCCCTGTGCTGCTGCTTTTGGGTTTGCTCTTCTTTGCTAGCCTTGTGCTGCAGTCAAGGGAAGGAATATTTATTAATTACCCTCACAACAATAATTAATAAATGTTAATTTATTTATTAACATTAATAATTTATTAATTACCCTCACAACAATAATTAATAAATGGCAAATGGGTATTAATAAAAATAGTAACCCTTTATTAATGAAATATGCCAACACTCGTTAAAAGGATCGTTGTATGGTTGGAAGATATATTTGCAAATGGAATCATGCAGTCTTAGGGCAAATATAAAGTATTCTATGCAAATTAGGAGGCAACAACTTGGAAAGAGAAAGTCCCCGAGAGCAAGTAGTGCTCAGTTACAACAGGGAGGAGGCTTGATAAGAACAGTTAAACCCAAAGGGCAGTGAATTAGTTACTCACAGCTAATTTCACCCATATAGGGATGCTGCTGCTGTGTTAGCTTTAGGGCACTCTCATAAGGTGCAGCATGGCAGATTGCCAGCAGGAAAGGTTTACTGTGTGGTCCCAGGCTGCTCTGGCTTCAGCGGATGGCAGGCAGTTAATGATGCTCTTGGCAATGGGCGCTTGTGTGGTTCCTGGGTAAACTGAGGCACAGCATGATTCTGGTGGCAAGGGAAGCAGGCTAAGGAGGCTCTGGCTTCTAGGCTCATGGCTTCTCTGGCTTGCACGTGTATGGCTCCTGGCTTTATCCCAGGCTCTGGACCAGGCACTCAAGGCAGGGCAGGGCAACTCGAGGCAGCAGGGCTTCAGCAAGCTTGAGCAAGGCAAGGGTGACTACCAAGTCACTTGTGTATATATACAAATTGCCAGAGATCGGTTGGTCCGATGGGGCACTGAAGCTAATGTATAGCTGCCAGGCTGTAACCATAAAAGGCAGAAGCAAGGACCTTGTATCTGGGGGAGCAGTGGTCAGCTTACATGCTCTTACCCCAGATAAACATCTTGTTTACCAGGCAGGCAGGAGTCCTGTCCCCTTTGTTCCTTTTCCCGCGTTGCCCTGTTTTCCTGCAGGAAGGAGGGGAGAGAAAGGGACCCTGTCTAGACATCTTAAGGCCTGTCTGGATTTGTACTGGGCCATGTCATGGCCCTACCAAGACACCTTGTAGCCCCACAAAAAGGGCCCCCTGGGACCTGGCTATATCCTGCTGCCTACCTGCCACAAAACTTCCCTGTCCTTTCTCCTCACTTCTGAGATGCAGGGGAGAGAAGCAATGCTCAGGGCCTTGCTGTGGTGTGTGTCCTGTGCTGGAGGACACCTTTCCTTAACAGCTGGGGTCCCTACAAAAAGGCAGATACACAGTCTTTCAAAGCTGAGACACTCTGGCCTCCAAGCAAAGACCTACATCTTGAGGAGAGCCTGCTCCTGCCTTTGCCCAGATTGTGGTCCCCAGGTGCTGGTTCATGGGCCATTTAAAGCCAGGATAGTGTCTGAATGGATACTAGGCAGGACCAGGAAACCTTTTCCCGGGATAGCCCCTGTGGTGAATGTGGTTCTCCCTCCAGTTGTAGCACAGCCCTGGGGTTGCTGAGCCATGCTGCTACTGAGGGTGTTGGAATCCCACATCTCCATCCAGGCAGAACATCCACCTCGGCCAGTGCCACACTGTGGGATGGAAGGGAAACCCAGGCTGCAAGGGAAAAGCCTAGAAATGCCACATTTGTTCTCAGCTGGACCCTGGAGAGAGATGTTAGAAACAGTGAAGGTGGAGCTGCCCAACAGCCCTGCAGGCAGCGTTTGCCTTTCCTGTGCAGACTCTTTCCGAAAAGACTGTGCTGAGCTCCTTGGGGAAACTCCTGTATGAATCAGTCAGTCAGTGAAAATGTCATGAACCTCCTTAGAAGTGTACAGCTCAAGTGAGAGAGGCTGAGTTTTGCTACATTAGCCCTTATGCTCCCTGTCCCTCAAGGCAGAAGATTACCATTTCTCCCACGTGCAGAGATTTGTGCTGTATCTTTACCCTGGCAAGAGTCTTAGCCTGGATAAATCAGCCCATTGGCACTGGCTGGGAGGCTGGCTGCTGCACAGCCGTGGTGCCTGCTTTTTTTTTTTTTTTTTTTTTTTTAAACTTTAGCTAAAATTTATAAATAAATTTAAATAAATTTAAAATAAATTTGAAATTTATTTTAGTTGTGAATACAAACCGAGGCATATGCTGCATCTGCTGTCTCCTGATCCGTAAGCTGATGTGTAGCTGTAAAGGCAGGACACTTAGTATTTTTACTTCTGTATCCAAGCATACCATGACCAACGAATAGGCCCCTCTTGGCACACTGCTCTCTGGGAGATCATAGATGTTGAATGTTTTCCAGTGAAAAGATATATCTGGCAAAATACCTGGGTTTTGTTATCCAAAATGAACAGTGCGTTACAGCCAAGTCAAAATAGTTTGCTCAGGGTGGGTGTGAGAGGGAGGGGCAGAAATGGAAAACAAAGGAACTACATTTGTAGACTTGAGGGGAATAGTAGTGTTACCTTTCCCTCTAGTGCCTCAAATTTCCCTCTGAACGCTCTAACCCTTTGCTTCTGGGTAATGCAGAGGCAGTGGAGTGCCCCTATCTATCTAGGAATTCAAACAGAGTCAAGTGGCCTGTTTTGAATGAAATCAAATGTACTGTGGAGGATTTTCATTGCTATAGAGCAAAGATCTAAAGATTTAAATTTTATCTGAATTATACGTGCATGAAACTTCTTGCTTCTCACATTATCCAACTGCAAATAAACCTAGCTTTTGCACATCTCTGTTATGGACCAAACAGAAGAGAGAAAGGCCTTAGATCCTCAGACACTTTCAATATATGGTTTGGCAATATGAGACTCTCTGGTTTGCCTCCTCATGTAAATGTTTATGAAGTACCTAATCTAAAACGGATAAAAGACAGAGATGCAGTTCTTGGAGTATGACCTTATTAGGGCTTCTATAAGTGTTCACTTCAGAGGAAATCTTGTCTTTAATTTTCAAATTCCAGTTATAAAAATGAAACCACCAAAGTATGATTGAAGTGAATAACTTCAGAATATTACTGACATTAAAAAAAAAAAAAGGCCTAAGCCAATATGAGGAGTAAAAAATCTGCCATCCCGTTTAAACACAGCATAACATGTTTCTTTTCACTGAAATAGTTACAATCATTGCAGGTGCTACCTGTTCCTAGGTATTGTGCCTTCCTACCTCTCTGACCTAAATCTGAAGCTCTAGAGAGCAGGTGGCAGCGGAAGACCAAACGCTGAGTGTTTCTAAATATACACGTGCAAACGTGCTAGGTCTGAACCAGAGGGAAATCCGGAACTTCGAGGGAGAAAACACTCCTTTGCACATGGATTTCATTTCTCCTTTGGGATCATTCTAACAAACTGTTTTCAATTCAGGTGGAAAAACCTATCTGCCCTTCATTCCAGTTCATTTTAGTTCTCCCATTAGCTGCTGCTAGGAAAATGGCAGATAAGGAGGGCCTGGTGAGGAACGGGAAGCAGAGGGCAAGGAAAATGCTGATTTTAACAAATACTACAATTGCTTGACTAGCACTGTGCATGTATGGTTGGCTTAGAAGGCACACTACAGGGAAAAAGATCAATAAAAGTTGTTCACAGGGGTTTGGAATTAAAAAATTATGAAATGATGTTAAAAAGCAGATCTTGCCTTTACATTTTTCACTAACCAAACAGCAGTGGAAATTTTCATGAGACTCTTTTCAACTTGCAACAAATGTTTGTGGGTTTGTGGGTTGGTTTTTTTTATTTCTAGACAGGATTTTCAACATTGGCCAATGATTTTGATTGGGGAAAGACTTCAATGTGCCTTCAGGGTAACAGCTACAGAATGATGAATTCCTATATTGTAAATATGTAGATTTTTATTGGTGTCACAAGGCAGATAATTTGATGACTGATTTTTCTACAAGACATTAAAAATAATGCACTCAATATAGCCTTGGAATGTGTTTCCTTTAGCATCTGTCAAATGCCATTTAAAACATTTTCATTAATGCAGTACTATATCTTTTATTAAGTCTGTCTCTGCTTAATTTAATTAAATAAGTTCATTAAGTAGGAATCTGAGGGGCTGCAGATGAGAAGAATTTTATTCCATGAGCTGTCCTTTGAGTCAACCAGTATTACACTTGACCTTGCTAAGTGAGTATGGATATATGTTTGCACAGCAGCAATGCTTTAGATTTTATTTTGACAACAGAAGTCATATCAGCATCAGGATGAAAAGCTTCCTGCTCATGCTTGTTGATTAAAAAAAAAAAAAAATCACTGGGTTCCAAAGTAATAGATGAATCCTTGAAGCATCTGATTACACATAAGAAAATAATGTCCTGTGACTTGGTTCCTTTGACTTTTAAATATGTACCCAGGTAAAAAAGCATATCCAAATTTACTTTCCTTGTCTCTGCTGCTCTTGATGTTCTGACTGTAATACTGTATATGCATTCTTTCAAATATTATATCTGCCCTATTTAAAATTCAGCCTTGGTTTGGATGCTTACAGGCTGAAATCCACTTACATTTATTATACACAAAACTGCTGGGATAATGGATCTCTTATAGTGTCTAAAGTAAACTGTACAGAAAAGTGAAGCAGAGCATAGAAGATGAAGGGTTAAGTGATGATGTGAGCAAAAATTCAGCTTGAATTTGGAGCTGTTATAAATGGAGAAAACAGCATAGCTTCAAGGTGGTTTATGGCTTGAAAAGCTATTCATTCTTTCCATAACATAACCATTAGTTACCTATGTAGGTTGTATTAAAATAAACCTGGGAGTTAACTGAACCTTACATTTTATAGGGGAATGTTTAATTAAATTGCATGTTTTATCTGTAGTAATAAAACACAAGACTCATCTGAGCTAACACACACTTTTAAGGCCTGAAACATCTCCAGCATCTCCATTCAGGGCTGTTTGTTATATGAGCCATAACATCCACTGTGGGAAAGTGCTAATCTCCAAACCTTTTCATTTGCAGCTAGAAAGCTATCCTGCTCATCGTGCTGATGCTGTATTAAGCAAGTAAATAAACCAGCTTCCTGTTCTGGAATGAAGTGAACCTACAAACTCAAAAGAAAATTCTCCTAATCACTGTAGAGCACTCAGCTTTGCATATGATTTAAATGTAAAAGCACCAACACAGATAATACTGTAAAAATGTATTCAAGCCATGGTGAAGGGCATGAGATTGTTTCCTGTTGATGTATGAGGACAGGGAGGACAGTTTTGTATAAGGTGATGTTACAAGAGAAACCTTTATCTAACCATCTGTCCTGTTCTTGCAGTGGTTTGTTTCTACCCTTTCTTGACAGTGAATAATCTTGGTTTGTGTGGTGATCTTTGATTAGTGGTGGAGTGGTAACTGGGGTTTGTGTGATGATCTTTGGTTAGTGGTGGAGGGGTTACAGGGATGGCTCCTGTGAAAAGCTGCTAGAAGCTTCCCTGCCTTCAACTCAGACCTACATCTGGCCAAGGTCAAGCCAATCAGTGACAGTGGTAGTGCCAAGATAATTTATTTAAGAAGGGGGGAAAAAACCCAAACCTGTTGGGGAAGCTGGAGCTGGGGAGAGGAGTGAGCATATAAGAGGAACAACACTGCATCCTCCAAGGTTACTGAGGAAGGAAGAGAAGGAGGTGCTCCAGGTGCTGGAAGTGCTGGAGTAGATTCCCCCACAGTCCTTGGTGAAGACTGAGGTGAGCAGGCTCTCCCCTGCAGCCCATGGAGGCTAACAGTGGATCAGATATCCACCTGTAGCCCATGGATGACCCCCACACTGGAGCAGGTGGCTGCACCTGAAGAAAGCGTGGCAAGCTTGTGCTGGAGCAGTCTGTTTGTGAAGGACTACATCCCATGGAAGGGACTTGCACTAGAACAGTTTGTGAAGAACTGCATCCCTTGAGAACGATTCAAGTCAGACAAGTTCGTAGAAAACTCTCTTATGGGAGAGACCCCACAGTGGAGCAGGGGAAACATGTGAGGGGTCCTCATCTGAGAAAAGAGTGGGAGAAACTATATGTGATACTTCTGGAGTGGGAAGAGAGAAAGAAAATCTGGAGCAGAGCTGAGGCAGGGAAGAAAGGGATAGGGGAATGTGCTTTTAAGATTTTCTTCTATTTATCATTATCCTATTCTGATATTATTGGTAACAAACTCTTTTTTTTCCCCTGGTTGAGTCCATAATTGGTGGGTGATTCTTCCCTTTGTCTCACCCCACAAGCCTTTTGCTATATTTTCCTCTCCCCATCACACCAGGGATAGGAGTGAGCAAGGAGCTGCATGGTGCTTTGTTACCAGCTGAGCTTAAACCACACCACTTTATTTATCTGTCGGTTGGACTGGATGATCGTGGAGGTCTCTTCCAACCTGGCTGATTCTATGATTCTATGATTCTATTTCAAATATAACCCAGAAAAGGACTGATTCAGTATGTCCTGCTGCTTCAGTTTTGTCTATAGCAGAATGGAACTTGCTTGATGTGTGCTTCTAGACTGTGATTTTGCAAACTGAATTTTCAAAACTTTAGAAGGAAAATAAATTACCTCATCTGTCACTGCTCCCTTATTGTAGCACAGTCATGTGTCCCTTATTCTTTTGAAAACTAAAAAGGCTCCAATCCACTTCCCACTCAAAGTGGATTGGAGATGAGGAGTTTGCTAATGAGACTGACTCCATTTGGCAAAGCTCTTGAGTTCAGCTCTGCGAGCAGTCCAGTGACATTGCATCCTTCAGAAGGAGACTGGCAAGTTATGTGCCTTATCACTGCCGTTTTCATCCTGCATATTGGAGCTTGAGCTATGCAGGCACCTGCCAGGCTCTGTCTCTCATTCCCCTGGCTGCAGCTCAGACACACCACCTGCTACCATCTCCAAAACAGGTTTAAAACTAGAATATCCATTGGTGAGTAGTTATAATTCATGGAGGCCATTGCTGTGCCTCCTTTGCCTGGGCTGCACGACAGAGAGCTGGGATGTGTTAGTTATACTGAACATCTCAGTTATAAGGACATGTTGGACTTTACCCTACTTTTACATGTGCCTGGATGAGTCAGGACTTAATGAGTGGATTCAGATTCCTGCCAGTCCATTCAAGAATAGATGTGATGCATCGCTCGAGCTCTGGCAACAGAAGTTGTATGAGACTTTTATGGTAGAATCAGACACAGTTAAATGTTATTTGCCTATGACTTAGTCAAACTTTTGTAAATAAGGACTGACTTGGACAAAGCAGACCAAAAACATTTCTGCTGAAGTAGGGCACAAAATTTCTTTGTGGAACTTAAGTGTCTATAAACACCCATAAAGAGTTTCATGTTGAGGTAAAAAATGGTTTACAGGGACAAGTCATCTGAAGCCAATTTATCTCATTTTTTCTATAGAATTTGCTGTATTTTGGATGTCCTCTGACTGAGCTGGGGAGAAAGAAGGAAACAAGATTTTTATTGTTTTATTACTATCTTACAATAAATTTTCCAACTATGATAGACTTGCAGTGACTCATGGAGCAGCTAAGTTCCCTAGAAGCCAATGGAGCCAACAAAAAAACTGCAGAAAGAAATCACTACCTGTACTCTGGAGATCATCCTTGATCAGTAGTGGTAACAATCTGTGTTCATCAGAGGGCAGAACACATCTATTATGCAGATAGTTTGTTCTTCTCTAAAATACTGCTTGTGTGTTTGAAAAAGATCATTGGAGGTTCTGTGTTTTGGAAAGCTTTGGCAAGCATTTCTAGCTGCTCATAGTCCTAGTCCCTCAAATACCAGTTTCTGTTTCCTAACAATGCTTGCTGCATAGGTATACAAAAATGTGTAACACTGTATTCTTGATTGTAATCTACAAACACTGTATTCTTGATTGTAATCTACACTGGAAACACAGCTTCTCAAGTTTCTAAAGTTCTTTCTAAAGTTATTACCAAGCAATGCTTTGTACAATCATTCCCCAAAGAAGCAGTAGTACACTGGTAACAGGGAATTGTGAATAATTTATATTAAGGTTTGGTCCTTCACTGTAAATTCTCTTTGAGCAAAGATAGTATTCTTTCATCTCTCCATAATACTACCCTGGACTTAAATTTGAGACTTTGGGGTATTCCATTAACATATACCTGTAATAATGCATTGCATGCACATTTACTGGGCACATACACATCTGGGACTTGCATGTTTTTCTATGTAGTTTACACCCCATAAGAAGTGAGGAAACAAAGACTATTTCAAGAAGAAATATTGTTATCATGCCTTACCAGCCTGCCTCCTCTCTGCAATGAAAGGAAGAGCAGTGAGTGTTGTATGCCTTGACTTCAGTGAAGTCTTAGACACGGTTTCCTGCAGTATCCTTCTGCCAAATTGGTGAGATTGAGTAAGTAGACAATAAGGTGGGTGGGAATTTGGCAGGATCACTGGGCTCAAGTAGGGTGGTGATCAGCAGTACAAAGTCCAGCTGGCAGCTGATTGCTAGTGGCCTGCCTCAGGGATCAATACCACAGCCAAGAGTGTTAATGGCTTTATTTTCAATGTGGACAACTCAACTGAGTTCATGCTTAACATGTCCCCTCCATCACAAATTATTCTGTGGTTGTTTTCATTAGGAATTCACAAAATAGGGAGGGTTGAACACAAGCAGATGTAACACAGCCAATATGCTAGTTCTCCTTGCTTGTAAGGAGCACTTATTTCAGAACAGTGCTTGACAGTGCAAATGTAGACTCAATGACATCCTGACTTCATCTCTACCATAGTGTGAAGGAAGTGGCATAGGATTAAGCTGGAAAATTCTGTCCTAAATTGGTATTAATCCTGGCAGATGAGTTCCTACTGCTGGGAATACTATGATGGTTTGAAACTGTCTTTTTAATTTTTTCCTTGCAAAGTTCAGAACAGAGAAAGTGAAAGAGTGTAAATAAGTCACTATTGGGTGTAAGAAAGCAAAATACTGATTGTTCTAAACACTTCCATTGGATAGATAGAAATGTTTAAGAACTATTACCCAAAACAAAGTGGGCACTCTGCACATTCTGTGTTCTGCAGTGGGGGCAGTTGCTGGGCTGTCTGGCTGCTGTTTCTTCTTCTCTTCTGGCTGAAGATAACACACTGACCTTGGCAGCTAAGTTAACAACTTTCTGCTTAACTAACTCTGCTTCTCTGTCCAGGGGGGTCTGGGGGGGAAGCTCCTGGGAGAGGGAGGCCCCTTTGGGAAGGGTCCCCTTTTGGGGGAAGCAAAGGGAGATTGGTTGTGCTTTTTCTTTTGATTGTATATATTTGTAAATGTTGTGAATTTTGTATATTTGTACATATTCATTGCATTTCATCATAGATTGTAGATTCTGCTTTGTAAATACAGCTTTTCATTTGCTTCCAGACTGAGCTAGCCTGGTTACTGGGGGGGGGGGGCGGGTTGGGGGTGGGGGTGGATTTCAGCTCACACTGACACAACTACCTCTTAAAGTGTAAAAAGAAATAGCAAAGAATGGTATTTTCTCTTTAATCTGAAGTGGTAAGAGCAGACAAGGTGGATAACCTTAGTGTCATGTCAAATCACCCCCAGAGCTCTTTCACTGACCGCTGTTTCTCTAGAACCTGCCCAAAACCTAGATCTGCCATACTTTCTCAGAACACACGTGGCAAAATACCATTGTTGTGGGTATTTGTATGAGAAAAAAATACTGCCCCATGGCAGACAACACTTTAGTATTCACCTAGAGAAAAGAAAACAAACAAACAAACAAAAACTTCAAGTGTCCAGGAGAGAGGTGGAAGCTGGTTTATGTTTTTAACAGTTTGAGGTTTAGAACACTTTTTGGTGGATTTTGTGGGCTTCTTTACCAAAATAGCTGTATTTTGTCCTTGAAGAAATATATGATTTGTGGGGGGAAAAAAAAATCCCTTGTTATGTTAGCCATTGGCTAGTTATTTCTAGACATCTATTCCCCCCCTGCTGTTTTATAAACTACTGTTTTAAATCACTTCAAAGAGACCTCAAGACACTCATCTTCCTGTTTTCTGTTCCCATCTTCTGTTTTCAGTGCATCTGATGTACATGATATGAGTCATTCCTGTCACTTTTCCACTTCCTGACTACCAGTCATTTGGGATATGATTGCTATTTTTTTTCTGGTTCAGATGAGATTTCCTTTGGGAGTAAGGGGCAGGGAACTATTTTAAAGTAAATCTAGTGTTTAAAAAGGTTGCCAAAATAGCATGGGAACTCTTCTCCTCAGTAAAATCTCAAAAGGAACAAATTTAATCCATTTCCTGATAGGATTATTCTATCCTCACCTGAAAGAAAGGCCTGAAAGCATAAGAGGCTATTTCATTTTCCATACCATGCGGGTTTCTCCACACCATCTTTATCTTGTCTTTGTCCTTCCTGGTTTTATTCATGGCATTTCTTTTGTAATTTTTCTCTTAATTCTTCCTCCCACCTATTCTGCCTCCCTCATTTGTTCCATTCCCTCTACATTCCATATGCCATCTCAATTTCTCAGCTTCCTTCTGATTTCAACTTCCAAATCACTCTTAATTCTTTTCCATCTTCCTTAGGTACCAAGGATCTAAATTATATGCCAAGAGAAAGCAAACATCTCATCATATTGTGTCACCAATGGCTATCAAAGCCATCACCCTGTCTATTCAGAGCAGGTATGTCATGCATTGTTTTGAGACAACAGTCATTGGGCTCTCAAAAGGTACCTATCCTTTACACCTGCTAGAAGTCATCTCCAGAGGCTGAGGGTTTCTACCATTTTTCCAATAATCCTGTCAGTGCCCCCATTCCTATACAGGGATCCCAACTGCTTGGATTCTTTGTCTTCTAATTCCAAACTGCTGGCTCCCCTATCCCAGAACTAGAGCAGCCAGGTGATAATGGGCTCACCTGGGTGGTCCTTTTGTATGCCTTGCTACTCACCCAGGGATGAGGTCTGGCTCTTCCTCTTGTTCCCATGATAGCCCTGGTTCATCCTCAGCCTTTGCAGGATGAGCTATTTTCCTTGTGTACTTCTTTTTCTGTACAGGGGTGACTGATACTGGCACAGGCTGGCTCTCTGGTGCAGCTGTCATGCCTGCCGGTCTGTTTGTGGGGCCAGAGATCTCCTCTTTCTCTTCCTCTCTATAATGAACAGCACTGAGAAGGGCTCTATAGGCATGGGCCAGGCCCCACCACATTGCAGTGATTTGTATCTCAGGAACTTCTGGGCTGACAATACCCTTTTTCCAAATATTTTACCAGTTTGTCAGGATTTTGAACTTGCTCAGGGGTGAAATTCCAAAGCACCAGAGGTGACCACCATGCCAGGCACTTGCCCATATTTTCCCATGTTCCCTGACGCTCATCATTAGCCAGCCTCAGGGCAAGCCTCCAAATGGTATTCTTTGGAAAGATTTGTATTACTAAGGTTAAGACAAGGCAGACATTTAAGATGCACAACAGAAGCAGTTTGGTGTTGGTGTCCCAAGGGTATTCAAAACCCTCAAAAGGTAAACAAGTGTTCCCTTCTGTTCCATTCATCAGTTAAATGAGATTACTGATGAATGATAACATTGCATAGGGAAGCCAGTTTAACCAAACAACTAATGAAATAATCCAATCATAACATACCAGGCATGTGATTAAACAGCACAGCCTTAAGCCATTTCCCTAAGCTGACAAACAGCACCAGAGAGAATACCATAAGGAATACAAAAGCATGAAATGCATAAGATCTTATGTAGTGTAACCACAAAAGTAAATGCAACCTGAAAAGTGAACACCTCAACACAAAGGGAAACCTTCTAAGAAAAATATAGGGTGAACAAATTTACTGTAGCAGAATCAAATTCTCTTTTTATCTCAGTTTGATAGTCAGGCTTGAGCCCTACGTTGGGTGCCAAATATGGACTGTCCTGGACTCAGCTGACACCTGAGCCCCAGCAATCTGCTCAAACCAGTTGGGTTTCTCCCTTCCCCCATCCCATGCTAATGGTGGGCAAGGAGGAAAAGGACCCAGGAGGCAGAGATGTTAGCTAAGGACAATTTACTAGTCTATTGCAGGGATATCAGATTACACAAAAGAAAACAGAAATACTGGTGTATGCAGCAGCAGGGGAACAGCCAAAAGGCAAAGTGCTTGTAAAACCAAAAGGGATGCAACCCTGCCCAGAAGCCAGGCTAAAAACCACAAAAAAAAAAAAAAAAAAAAAAAAAACCCACAACCAACCAACCAACCAAAAAACAGAAGAGAAAACTTTACAAGCTATAGAATATACTTGAAGTCCCATAAGCCCCAGCCAAACCCTTCCTGTCATGCAGTGAGCATGATGTTAGCATGGTGTGGAATAACGATCTAGGTTGCACTATGCCACTATGGGAGGGGTTAGTAGCCCAGTCCCTGTCCCTCTTGCCTTTTAGTGGGGCCAATCAGCTTAAACCAATACACTGGTAATGTCTGAGTCTTCTACAAGTCAGTTAAGTAATACATAGTATTATTTCAGAGAAACACTTCTTTCTGTAAAGAGTACTTCCATTATTATTACCTTTGTCATACTTATTTTAGCATTGTGATGGTTTGGAACTGTCTTTTTAATTATTCTTTGCAAAGTTCAAGCAGAGAAAGCAAAAGAGTGTAAATAAGTCATTATTGGGTGTAAGAAAGCAAGGTAATGATTGTTCTAAACACTTCCATTGGATAGATAGAAATGTTTAAGAACTACTACTCAAAACAAAGTAGACACAGTCAGGGCAACTTGTTGGGCTGTCTAGCTGCTGTTTCTTCTTCTCTTCTGGCTGAAGATAACACACTGACTTTGGTGAGCTAAGTTAACAACCTTTCTGCTTTAGCTAACTCTGCTTTCTGCCAGAGGAGTCTGGGGGAGGAAGCCCCTGGGAGAGAGGCCCCTTGGGAAAGATCCCCTTTGGGGGGAAGCAAAGGGAGCTTGGTTGTGCTTTTCTGTTGATTGTATATATTTGTAAATGTTGTGAATTGTGTATATTTGTACAGACTCATTGCATTTCATCATAGATTGTAGATCTGCTTGTAAACACAGCTTTCATTTGCTTCCAGACTGATCTAGCCTGGTTATTGTTGGTGTGGGGGGAATTTCAGCTCACAGTGACACAAACATATATACATTTTTTAAAGGAGCAAGATTACGAGGTTGGTTTTTTTGTTACCTTTAAGCCATGATTCATATTCTCAGGTTAGGGATTTTGTTAATCAGTTCTTCTTGTGGAAGGAGAAAATCAATAATCACCTTCAGAAAGAATGCATGTCAGAACCTGACAGAGTAAAACGTATCCCTACCATGCATATGCCTGTGATAGACTTCATAACTCTACTTCTGTCCCTTGTAACCTTAAAAAACAAAAAGGTGAAAAAGTAGAGAAAGACTGAAATCTAGAGATTCTCTCTCTAGGTATTGGACTTCTGATGCAATTCTGGTATTGGTACAAGCTATAAAATATTTACATTCTGTAGAAGTATTTATCACATACTGATTTATTGCATACCGACCAGAATAATGAAATATGCTCATTTTTAGAATGCCCTAAATGATCAGTTTTCACTTAAAAAATCAACCACAGTTTCACGGTACAGATGGCACTGCCTCAAACAAAGGCTTGGTAAACAGACACAGACCTGTGACTAGAATGAATAAAGGACCTTCCACCCACAACTTCCACTTGCCAAGATAGGAACTTCGGGTTTTGAGTGAGTTGGACTTTACAGCTGATGCTAAGCACTCTGCAGGATCATTTCAGTCATGCTACTGATTTAAATAAATTGAATAACTAGATAAGCTATGTGACTTAAAGCACTTTAATCATGACAGAGTTCCTTATAAAAATCTAAAATATGATTTTTAGACTGTTGTGAGACAGGTCTGTTTTACCCTACTGCTGATGTGTTGTTGCAATAGTAATCCTGCTCAGGACAAGAGGAACCACAGGTTCAGACCCCTGGTGCATGTGCTTGGCTGAGGAGCCACTGGGAAAGCAGTATGAGGAAAGGCTGAGGAAGGTGAACTTGATGATCTTGGAGGTCTCTTCCAACCTGTTTGATTCTGTGATTCTGTGATTGAGTCTAGTGTTAGTAAATATGCAGATGACACCAAGTTGTGGGGAGTATCAATCTGCTGGAAGGTAGGAAGACACTTCAGAGCAACCTGGACAGGCTGGGACAATGGGCTGAGGCCAAGAGTATGAGGTTTAACAAGGTCAAGGGCAGGGTCCTGCACTTTGGCCACGATAACTCCATGCAGTGCTACAGACTGGGGGATGAGTGGCTGCAGAGCAGCCTGGCTGAGAGGGACCTGGGAGTGCTGGTTGACAGCAGCCAGCAGTGTGCCCAGGTGGCATGGAAGGCCAATGGCATCCTGATTTCTATCAGAAATAGTGTGGCCAGCAGCGATGTAATTCTGCCCCTGCAGTCAGCACTGGTGAGGCCTCACCTCAAGCACTATGTGCATGCCTGGGCCCCTCACTTCAAGAAATATATTAAGGTGCTGGAGCAAGTCCAGAGGAGAGGGATGAGACTGGTGAGGGGACAGGAGGGAAAGTCTTATGAGGAGAGGCTGAGGGAGCTGGGGTTGTTCAGCCTGGAGAAGAGGAGACTCAGGGGGGACCTTATCACACTCTGCAACTACCTGAAAGGAAGCTGTAATAAGGTGGGGATCAGGCTCTTCTCCCAGGCAACTTGTGACAAGATGAGAGGGCATGGCCTGAAGCTGTGCCAGGGGAGGTTTAGGTTGGATGTTAGGAAGCACTTCCTCATGGAAAGGGTAATTAGACAGTGGAGGTGTTTAATGAAAGATTGGATGTGGCACTTAGTGACGTGGTTTAGTCAACATGGTGGTGTTAGGTCATAGGCTGGACTCAACGATCTCAATAATTCTGTGATTCTGTAAAAGATTGATTGGTTGTGAAATATACTAATTCTTCTTGGCTTGTTTCTGTTTTTCTGTTCACTTCTGTTAGCTAGCTCAACACAGTACTTGCTTCAGTGTGAACTCAGTCTGTCCTAAAGATTAAAAAAAAAATTGTTCTAAATCATACTATCTCCATAATGGTAAGAGATAATATCTTCAGCTATGCCTGCAAAAATGTCTGTGCCAACAGGACTGACAAGGCTCATAAAACTCTTGCATCACTACCAATTTATTGGCATGAATCTATCATATCTTCTGCTGATGTTTACTTGCTCATGCCAACATTAACTTCCTTTGATCTTAACTCTCTGTGTGTACCTAAGGCATCTGTTGGTTGTGGATATTTTTGGTTTGTTATGATTATGTGTTTTCTTATTTTAAAGGATATTGATATACAAAATTGTCTTCAAATTTAGTATTCTAAAAAAAAAGGAGGATCCACTAAGGTTGATAAGCTCTTTTCTTTCTCAGTATTGACATTAATGTAGACTTGAGCCTAGAGTTATATGCTCAAATGTTTTCATACTTGACAAATAGTATGTAAATGTCATTACTTCAGGCAGGCTTTTCTTCTTTCTTTTTTTTTTTTTCTTTCTTAAAAGGCATTGAATCTCCTGCTATGATGAGACCCAGGTCTTTATAGTACAAAATATAATCAATGACTTTCCATTATTATATTGTATGACAGTATGACTTCATTCCTAACACAATTTGCTTAAATTTAGCATTTTGGCAGATGTGTGCATCAGACTGGAGGAGCAGAACTTCTTTTAAATCACATCCTGAAACAGTAACAGATTATGTTGTACATGTAGCCATGTAGAAGTTTCGAGCTCTGCTCATAGCTAACCACACATTGTAGGAGACATTAGAAAACCACACCAAGCAAAAGACTGGAAAATACTCCATGATATGGCCAGAAATGACATGAACAGATAAACAGTGTGATTTCTGATAAAGAGGTTTACATAGCACACTAAACAGGGCTACTTCTAGTGATTCCTGTGACACTGTTGAGAGAAGTGGACAGTTCTTTAGTGAAAGATACCTTTTTCTTCTACTCCACTGTGTTCATATACTGTTTTCCTTAGGATAAGTGACAAACCAAAATGGGATTCCTTCTGCAGGCTACAAACTGTGCAGGCATGGTGGTTGGTTTAGGAATGATTTGTGTGTGTGAATGCGTCACTGGTTGCCATATAATAATGAAAGGTCAAAGAAATTCTCCTAGCACTTGGAATAAAGTCTGCTAAGTGTCTGAGGGGTCCCTATTAACAAGTTCATGGCAGCCTCAGATCTGTATCTTCTGCCTAAACACAGGGATATTCACATGGCAGAATGCTGCCAAAGATGAAGCAAGATTGTCAAACACAAACTTCAACAACTCCAAGGATCACTGATGCAACTTTTAAGATATATTTCATTGAGGGACAAATTCTAGAGCTTGAGAAAATATTCTATGGAAAGTCAGAGTGACTAGAATCTGTATCAATATTCATATTACACCCTTGTACTTTAATTTCATCTTCTCATTGGGGTTGTCTGTTCCAGATCTAGCAGCTTTGACTAGGATAGTTTCAATTTAAATTATGTCGACTTTAGACTCATCACAGAGAAGAAATATTTCATGTGAAGCATTAGATGCAAGGTTTTCTGTACATTGGTGGTAGAGAACAATTATTAGCACCAATCTGAAAGCATTATTGGTTCTCTACAGCATCTGAAAGATGAAGGGGAAAAACCCCAAAACATGAAAAACTAATTCCATTCTGCGGACCTTGATTTTGGAACGAGCTTCACTGATTTTCTGAGATCACATATACAACCCAATATGCTCAAAACATCAGATCATCAAGCTCTGAGTGCTATGGGTAGATAAGCTTATCTCATCTTTGGGACTGTTTCCTCTTTTCTTGACTTCCTTCTTTCTTTTAAAAGATCTATTAAAATAAAATAAAATGAATAAATAAAATAAACAAACAAATCAATAAATAAGGAGAAGAAGAAGGGAAAAAAACCCAAAATATAACACTGGAGGCATCACTGGTATCCACAAATCAGTAAAGTCTGTACTTAAATTTGAACTGGGCAATATAACAAAGGACACCAAAGATTTCAAAAGTCTGACCTGGAAAAAAAAATATTAAAACATGCCAGACTTCAATGACATCAAATAATCTTGTGTTTAAATACACGTTTAAATAGTCATGAAGTCACAGATTACACAGGGCAAAACCCGACTTCAAGTAAAATCAGAAAATGTGCTGTCAAAACTGGAACAGGAATTTGCATTCCAGATATAAATACAGCAAATATGACTTTTCTAAGCAGATAATTATTGAACTGCAAGAAATTAAAAATTAGCTGCAAAATCAATGATCAATAACATTTGCCATCCTAATTTGGGTGGAACAGATCCATTTTGACCTCCTGTGCCTCAAATGTCACTGAGTAGCTTTGACCTTTTTCTTCCACCATTGAGATCAAATGAAAACTTAAGGATAGACTCATAGTCACTGGGCTTCCCTGTCATTTGCAAAAGACAAATTTCAGCAGGCACTTCTCACTGGAAAAAAACCAAAACAAACCAACCAAATTTACCAAAACCAAGGCAATACTGTAAAGAATGAAAAATTAAAGGATAAAGAAAATACATAGAAATGGTGTTGCTTCCTTTATTGACTGGTATGTTTTAACATCGACAATGAGAAATTGGGAAGTTGTGATTGTAAGTGGCTTGTACTTGGTGTTACTGAGATTCCCTGAGGCCATTTTGCACTGACTTTGGAGTCTTTTGTTTGGAGTTTACTGGTTTGCTACTTGGAATTTGAAAGAATGAGAAATTAGCGTTGGTTGCACAGCTGCAGCAACCCATCTATCACCCTAGAGAAGAGAAAGATACAGAACCATCTCAGATACAGCTTCTTCTTACTACTTCCCAAGAACAATGCAATGTAGGTACTCCTTCCCACGTTGCACCGCTATTCAGAACTGAGCCTTCAAGACTTTAAGAGCTGTATTTGCAGCTCATAAGGTTCCTGACAATATGTATTAGCTTGTCTTCTAGCCCACTAAATCTCTTCTGCATAGTGGTACAAAATGGAGCAAGAATCCAAGCTGGCCTTGCGATCAGTAAAGCTTTCTGAAAGCATAGTGAGGTCAGAAAGATGTAAAGGGATCAAATCTTAGAGACATAAAATACCAAAAAGCAGAATTACTTTGGCAGAATCTTGCCATGAACTTTGCAACTTCTTCTGTAGTAAAGCTTGAGCCAACATAGTGCTTTTATAACTAACTTCAAGAACACAAGCAGCCTGCCTCACTGCAGTCAGTCAGATTATTCATAAGTTAAATATTGACTACAGTAAATGTGCTGGCTCAGACCCAACAGGCATTTGTTTGTCACAGAGGGCTGTTCCTTTAAAGAAAGCAATAACATTTAGCAGCAAACTAGAAGGGCCAGTTTGGGACAGTGGGAAGGAGAAATCTACTTGAACGTAGAAAAGTGATTTGACTACCTTGGCTGATACAGTAATTTCTTCTAGGAGGAGTTGACTACCTGGGACTAACTTATAGATGGCTTTGCCAGAGTTCTTATGTGCCTACTGGAAGTATGGAATGGCAGTGCTAAAGACTTAATGGTATCCTTAGAAATCCTGATACTGTGTCACCTGAGACAATGGAGTTGTTTTCCACCCATTCCTGCCATAAATGAAAGTAAAAAGTGTTAAAATTTGTCTAAGTATTTCTTGTGGTTTAGATTTCTAGCATAGTGACTATATTTAACTTTAACTTTTAAAATTAAAACCCTGATCATTTCAGTTCCTATTTCTACTGACAGTCCCTGTTTATTTAAATAAATATACAGATGGAAATCTATTTTCAGAAGTGCTCATCATTGGCTTATATTCTGTGAAAGTCAGCAGTAAATTTCATAATGATTTTTACTTGGGAGTAGAACTGTGTCAACTTTGAATAGTTTTGAAAAGCACAACTTAAGCATCATTTTGACTAGATGCTCCCCAGGTATAATCCTGAAGAAATTAAGTCAAAACATTTAATTAAATATGTTTCATTTTTAGTCCACATTGTCACCTCAACATGGGTGCCAGAGACATACCAGAGAATAAGTCAAATACTTCCCACAGATACTGGTGCTTAATTCTATCTGCTGTTACAACAGGTTAGGTAGTTCATAAAGTTTACCTGAAATGCATTGCAAATATATGAGCTATTTGCATCCTTGCTGTTATACATAATTAATTTTTTCTTATTTTTCAATGCAGGTGCTGGCAGGATTTTTAGATAAATTTATACCTGAGTTTGAGCAGTATGGCATTAACATCCAACTAAAGACGGTATAAAGATGATGTAGTTCTACAAGAACAGGAAAAAAAAATGTCCTTAATCATGGTTATTCCCATTTATACTTGTATATCTATATTCATAAACATGTACATGGACATAAGTATTTTGGTAATTTAAGCACACTGATTTTTAATGCCTCTTTCACACCAGATTCAGGGTGTTTCCTGAAGAATGAGGCTGTGGGTCCATGATCATTTAAGACTACATATGTTGAGATGACTGCAGAAACAAATCTCACATAAAATATGTGTGTGTTTCAGCCAAATTGGTTCTGAGTGGTCTCATTACCTACATAATGGTGCTGGAGTAAGACAGAGAGTGGAAAAGCCTGGCAGAAGGCAAGGACATGGGTCATCCTCACACAGGTTGGTTTAAATGGCTGTAGAATTGCACCATAATATCCTCAGTATTGCGAACTGTAAACTCCAGGATTGTTCTCTTCAAATTCTGTGTAGTATCTGCTAGTTAATAGAAAGGCTTTTGTTCATCATGATGAGACATGTATCAGCCTGTAAGCATGTAAGAACAATAAATCTCCTGTTTTCTTAAGAATTTTTCGTAAGACTAAGTGATCAGTAATGGTTCAGTCAGTTTTAAATGTCACTAATGCTGCTGCAATGCTAATGTCTTGCTTCCACCAGCCTATAAGATGAATGGGGGTCAGAGCCATTTCTCTCATCAAGACATATAGCTAGATCAATAACTACCTTAGTGGATATATAGCTATAAAATGCACACAGTGAGCGTGTTATATATATTTACATAAGTATGTATAATACATGTATATAATATAGTTCTGTATAGAGATAAATTCTATGTATAGATATACTGCACAAAGGTCAGGAAGAGGGAGAGGGAATAGTTGCTTTCACAGTGTGACAGTAGGAGCTGTACTACATTTGGTATAAAAATCACAAGAAACCAAATCGAACAACTTAGATATTGGATCCACTAAGGTTGGATTTATCTGCTTAATTTTCTGTAATTTTTTTTTCATTTGAGACTTTAGAAGCCGAACGTCAGTATTTATATCTGTTTATTATTTTCGATATATTCAGGTTCGTAGCCATGGTTTAGTAGATATACTGTATGGCCATTACGACAGAAATATTTGTACTTTATGTTTTGAGATGCTGCTAATTCTAGTAGAACTACTCATTTAGCTTTCTCTGCCATAAGACTTCTGCCTCTGAGAGCTAAATTTGTATGAGGTTTCCTGAATGTATTATATTGTAATTCAGAGCAAATGACAGATATATCTGCCACCTCAGCTATGCTGTGCAACCCCCTGCCACTTTTTTAAAAATGTGGGTTTGGATTTTTCAATTTGAAACAACTGAAGCTCCATTTGGGGCAATGAATATTTAATTAAAATATGTCAGGTGATGTGTTTACAATAACCTAGTGATTTCACAGTAATTTCTCACATTTAAAGAAAAAAAAAAAACAAACTTCAAACAAATTGCTTTTGAAAACAGAACTTAGTGAGTTTTAATTGGATATTAGCTTTTACAGATTGATCTGATTCTGTCTATGATTATGCAGGGTAGTAGCTCACAATAAACTGAACTGAGAGTTAGTGCCTGGGGAGGTCTTTCTTTTATGTACAAGGATAGGCTTTCATAGACAGGTATCAGAATTTGTTCTTTCTACTGCACTGTGCTAGTATTAAAAAAAAAAAAACCCAGATGGTTCTTCAGGTGTCTAACATGACACTGATCCTATTTAGCCCTGCATATTTCCATGCTAATATAAAAGCAGCCACGTCACTTTCAATGCTTCTCTAGTAGCTCATTAGGAAAAAACCAAACCAAAAAAACAACCAACAAACAAAACCCCCCAAAGAATAACATCAGTATGGCTGTTCTGATTAATATTTTGGCATTCACACCTCTACCAACAGGTGTCTGAAAAACCATGCTGTGTAAGCTGCATGGGTGTTGGGTGCTTGGGACCAAGCCCCAGCATGAAGGCAGGAAAGGGGCAGCCCTGCAGCCCACTGACCCTGTTGGCTGATGAAGCAGAAGGCACCGTGTGTATAAGCCCTCTGCACCCAACGTGAGCAGGTTGTGATGCTAGATCTCTGTGTTAACAGCTACGAGAGGAGCCTTGCTCTAACTAGCTGGAATGTACAGTGTAATTTTGTAGTCTTTTTTCAATGAAACCAACCTTGTTTGTACTTGTGAGTACCTTTCACAGATCCTGCTATGGAGGAAAGAGGTCACCTACTCTCCTATTCTCAATATGTTATTGTGTCTCTGCTGTAAGTCAGGGAAAGATATGCCCTTCATTTTGTGTATAAAGGAATAAGGCAGATGTATGCCAAATGAGCTTGAACAAATATTTTTAAATCCTCTTGCTGAGAGAAATTGCAGACTGATTACAAAACACAGAGGATATACGGATGACATTATTCTTGTATACAGAACAGTCTGTGCTTCTTCATTGCAATCCCCCTCCTTCTTCAACACAAAACCATCCATTACAAAGCTCCTGCAGTCACTGATTTATGTGCTTGTGATCAAACTTTCCTGTTTCTAATACTGTGAGCATTTTATAAAAGATGGTTGCGATTCCTAGAGGGACTGAGGGTGTCAGCTCCTGTGCTGTTGTGCAGCTGCTTTATTAAGCTCCTGGCTTCTCATCAGTGATTTCAGTCTTACTATGAGACTCTAATACAGAAATTAATCTCTTGAAAGAGTTCATTTATATTTCAATGATCACCTAATCTAAGTATCTGCACTGTGCTTTGTGATAACAGTCTGTGATACCAAAATCCTGATTGCTATCCTACAGTCAATTTTTGAGGCCACATGAGATGATACCGGTCCTTGTCCCAGAACAGTATCAACTGTCTCACCAAGCAATCTGATATATATTTTCTCATGTGCATATTAGCTTAGATACATTATTTTGAACACCAGCTAATATATGAGAAAATGCCTCACGTTCCACAGTTGTATGCAAATTTCTGAGGACACTGAGTCAGCTTGCCTGGCAAATATGAATTACAGCTGAGGGGAGGCTCCATAACAGGATTCAGCAAGGGATGTAGTGTTTTGAAGCTTCCTGCTCTTCCTACTTCTTATGTTTTATTCTGCATAATAAATTAACTTCTGAATGATAACTATAGGAGGCATTAGCAATGTCTGCAGGATGTAGAAATATGAGAAGCCAATAAGAAGTATTTTTAATTTAAAATTAGTATATTTATTGTATTTTCTTGTCTACCACTTGGCTTGAACAGCAGATCTTTAGACAAAAAATACCAGATTTTGATAATAAGAATGAAGAGAGATTTGCGTTTACTTTCCATTTTGTTTCTTTTTTAATAACAGCTTCACAGGTATAGGCACTGCACAGGCTACTGCATGACACACTTGCACAGTCTCCTAATATGAATTTATAAACAGCAAGCTAAGAGAGTTACATATGCACACTTTAGCCTCTGCCTCCTACTCCTCCCACTACAAATGCTGCAGAGAGTGCAAATGCACCAGCATTGTGGAGGATGATGACAACTGTCAGAATGGAAGCCCCAGTTGCCTACAGAAAGAGCATCTGGGGCTACAGTAGTGTCACTGGTGTTTATAGCTCCTGTTTCCATCTTTATAGCTGGAGCCACAGTCTTTCAGATAATGCTTTTAGTCTTTCAAATGGCTGTATAGAGAGTAAAGAGACAAAAACTTTTGGCACCTACACACCCAGCTGCTTCAGAAACAATCGCACCCATGTGTCCTGTATTAACACAGCCTGCTCTAGCAAGCACACTCCACCAACACAAACAGGAGGGGTAAGGACCCCTGAGGCAGAGATGTTGGTTGAGAGAAGGATGATTTACTACTTTATTGCAGTGATATGAGATTACACAGAAGAAAACAGAAAAACACCAGCATATGCAGCAGCAGGGGAACAGAAAAAAGCCTGCAAACCACACACACACACAGAAAAAGGAAACAGGAAGAAAAGAGAACCATCCCTGCCTGGAAGCTGAGGAAAAAAAGCACAAAAGACCCAGAACATGAAACTTTACAAGCTATGGAATATATTTCAACTATCATAAGTCCAGGCCAAATGCTTTCTGTCATGCAGTAAGCATGATGTTAGCATGGTGCAGAATATATGATCCATCTTTTATGACCCAGGATGTTATTGCCAATGAGCTGATATATGACAGTAGTGTACTTGGTAGAAACTTTCTCCACATGGCTGGTGTACATACAACTTCATCTGGTTCTGTAGACTGAGTATTGTCATTCTTGTCATTACAGAGCATTTCCAGCACAGTACTGCATGCTTTTCTCCATGGTGATCCATCTTCCTCCATTGCCTGTCACATATTCTATCCTTTATACCTGCTAGAAGTTGCTTCCAGAGGCTGAGGGCGTGTATCTTTTTTCCAATAACTGTCAATGCCCCCTTCCATAGACAGGAATCCAAACTGTTTGGCTACCCTGTCTTCTAATTCCAAGCCACCAGTTCTACTATCCCAGCACTGGAGCAGCCAGGTGATAATGGGCTCACCTGGCTGGTGGCCAAAGTCCTTTCACATGTCCCACAGCCCACCCAGGGATAAAGACTGAGTGACTACCTCTGGCTCTTCCTCTTGTTCCCATGATAGCCCTGGTTCATCCTCTTCCTTTGCAGGACAAGCTGTTTTCCTTGTATACTTCTTTTTTTGTACAAGAGCAACTGATACTGGCACAGGCTGGTTCTCTGGTGCAGCTGTCATGCCTGTTGGTCTGTTTGTGTGGCCAGAGATCTCCTCTTCCTCTATGCTGAAAAGCACTGAGAAGGGCTTGATATACATGGGCCAGCCCCCTCCCCCCCCCCCCCCCCCATCGCAGTGATTTGTATGTCTCAGGAATTTCCAGGCTGACAACATCCTTTTCCCAAATATTCTACCAGCTTGTCACGATTTTAGGAACAAGTTCTCTGTCATGAGGGTAGTGGAATACTGGAACAGGTTGCCCAGGAAGGTAGTTGAGGCCCCATCGCTGGATATATTCAAGGGGAGGCTCAACAGGGCTCTGGGCAGCCTGATCTAGTTGAGGATGCCCCTGCTTACTGCAGAGGGGGTTGGAGTAGATGACCAGCCCAGACCATTCTATCACTCTATGATTCTACAGAATATACTTCAAGTACCACAAGCCCTGGCCAAACCCTTTCTGTCATTCGGTGAGCATGATGTTAGCATGGTGTAGAATACATGATCCAGCTGGCACTGTTTCACTGTGGGGGTGAGAGGGTAGCCCAGTCTCCTGTCCCTTGTCCCTTCTAGTGGGGCCAGTCAGCATATCATAACTTTCCAGTTACAGGGGTGCAAACTGCCATCTGTCATTTGCATAGTTGCACTGGAGGTCCTGTGGAGTTAGATGTTTTCAAGGGCTTGCTTTAATCATTCAGAAATGCTGATTGTTCTCTCAGTACACCAAACACACTTGCCTGAAAAGAAATTGGCCTGTTGTACTGTAGGCTGGTGCTTTTTATTTCTTGGGAGAAGCATACTAGTAGTGAGCTGTTTGCATATGGGATGATGTGGAAAAATAACACCAAAGACTGCACCTTCAATACTTTACTAATAATTGAGCCATGAGGCCAAGAATAGTCTAGGAAGTTTGAATGCATGCAGTGGAAAAGAAACAAAAGGAATAAACATTAAACACTGATTCTGCTAGGAATATTTGCGTTATGTAGTAATTGAGTAAACAAAACCAGGGATACAGAATCAGATGAAGAAGCAGCTATCCTGAAGATCTCTTTCCTGACACCATCAGCAAGCAAAATCAGCTTCTGTCGTTGAAGGGAGAACCCATAACAACACCGTGTTTGTTTGGCACGGGGTGATATCCATGTGTTCACATCCGAATCGCAGGAGCAATTACTGTTGTTCGCATCTCCACTTCATTTCCTTGGCTGAGCACTCCTGGGATTTTGTACTGTGATTTCATTATTCGCTTGGCTCTGCCATTTGTATTGTGTACCTGCTCCAGTAGATATGATCAACTCTTAATACTCCTGTGCAATGCAGAACAAATCATTTGCATTTGAGTAGGTCGCTATGGCTACTGGGTACCTAACTGTGTACCGCATCTGTAAAAGCCAAAAACTGAAGGTGCTTTGCAGAATTCAGACAAGGATCAACTGTTCACTATTTGAAATCATATCCGTACCCATTGTTGTTGCTAACAGCACGTACTTGTGTAGGGTTGATTAGGTACAATCTCTCTTTTCCTATTTTGAATTAATATTTAGAAAGCCTCTTTCTCAGGGCTGCAGGCTGACTCCATAGGAAAATAAAAAGTCTCTAGAGGACACTTTGCGTGACAGTGTGCAGATTAATTATACCTTCAGTGATTCAAGGTGTAGCATAAAACCTAAAGGTTTTCCATTAAAATTAATGCTGAGCTATTTGAAAATACTAGTTCCTGCTGGAATTGTCTGAAATAAATCTGGTAGTTTACACTGTAATAGTTTTAGGAGTACAGAAAAACTCCTTAACTGGGACAAACACATAAGGTGCCAGCTTGGTAGGATCCAAGTCTTTAACTTGCAGAGTTTCATTCGGAAATACTAACTCAGGTGCTTTGTTCTATTCCCTACATGAATCACAAAGGCAGAGAAGCAGTATTGTCCCTGGTAAAGAAAAATGGTGTGCATTGAAGCGAAATGACTCCAGAAGGAGACAGTGAGTCAGCATCAAAGTCTGGACCAAAACTCCAGTTTGCCAACTTGGAGCCCTCTCCTCAGAGTTGAGAACAAATGGAGAAATCATCTTCATGAAAGCGCTGGCTGTAGTATTGTACCAAAAGAACCTGCCAGAGGAATTATCCCTAATATAAATAATACAGCTGACCATTGGACTAATGACACTAATTTTGTTGATGTGAATGAAATAAGCCTCCATGATCAGAAATTCATTGAGCATCAGTAAACTGCATATATTCTCTAAACCCACTGGTACATATTCGGAGATATTTGGCAATGCTGTCACTGTGTCCATGTCACAGGCTGCCTGTCCCGGTTCAGAAAACACGTGCAAATCCTTCCATTACAATTCTCTGCTACGAGATCCATGGGAACATCAGGGGGAAGTGTATTGCTTAAAAGTAACTGAAGAATCTTCCAAGGGTTGCAGTACTGCTTTTGCTTCAGTGAGCTACTGTTTTATGAGGGAGGCTGAAGAAATAAAAAACAGACTCTTTTTGGGTTCAAAATATACATCAGACCTGACAATGTGTTTCTTGGTAAGTGTGGCAGCAAAATAGAGGTGGAGTGAAATACTCATTCGCTTATTTACCGCTGAAATTAATTAGGTTATGAAGCAGGCTGCAGTGTTTTATTGCCTATTGAAGAGCAATATCAGCATTTGTGGATAAGGTCCACTTGCTTTCTGAGTGTTCAATGAGAAACTGTATGGGCTGAACAATGTTTCCTTCTATGTAGTATAGTGACATTAAAAGGCTGTAAAATAATATTAGGCATCATTTGCACACAAAGAATCACAAGCAGAGCACAGAGGTGGCCAAAAATGAAACTTGACATGCATACTTGGTCAATGCTTCAAAAGTTATGGCATTAAGATTGAATAGCAAAGTTTAGTAATTAAAGGGAAAATCCCATCTGTATATAGTTCGGGATTATTTTCTGAGAGCATTTTATTACACTTGAATGTAAGCTCTGTCATTTTGTGATCCAACCTGTTCTGCTTTCTTCTTTGGGAAGTTGATCTCTATTGTTCACCTTGTTGTAAGTTAGTAGTTGGTGCTGTGACAGCTTCCAAGGTCTGGGAGGACTGAATTTTCATATTAAGACAAAAAGTAGAGAAAGAAAGGAAAAAGTATATTCGACCTTCTATACAGATCTTTTAAGAAGACAGAGTGGAAAAAATGGACACAATCTCTGTCTTTTTTTTTCTATCAGCAGGTCATCACCAAATTTTGTAGACTTTATAGTCAGCTTTCAAGGGCCTTTAGTTATGAGTTTTCAGTGTGGCTAATTTAATGAAGTCTTAAGAAATATTGTTACTGATTTTGGGGTACTGTCATTGGCTTTTACAGCTTTGACTTTTTCCCACCCATTGATTTAAGCCTTCCCTTCTCTCCAAGGTGTGCAATCCCATGGGTCTGCCCCGCTCCTAAACATGGGGAAAAGGGACCTCCAGCCTGCCTCTCTGCCTAACATGAGGAAGGAAGCAGGCTTGGCTTGTCCAGAAAAGTGGCAGCTGAAATACTGTTTGATTTTAGCACTAGGAAGAAGTGATTACAAAGAAGTACCAAGCCAACTTATAATAAAAGGGTTACACAAATCTATTTTGGTCTTCCATCCATCTCAGCTGGATGAGAACTTGCACAGAGCTTCCTTCTGATTGCCTCCATTGTTTCTGGAAAGAATTGTTTTTGAATGACCTCCATCAGCTTTAGCAGGATGTCACTTATTTGCAACCATGGCACTGCCTTTCCAAAGGCTGAGTTTGGAAGCCAAGTGGTTGGAAACATTTGCAGAGCAAACCCATTCCTAACCCCTCAAAGCTACGTGATCATTATACTAACAAACAGATGATAGTATTAAATTATTATATCTAAGCCTGTCATTGTTGCTATTTAACTAATTTTAATTTGCAGACTGGTTGGTGTCATGGAGGTGCATTTCTTAAAGACACCTGCTAATTACACTTGCTGGACATACTTTGCATCTCTGTGTTTGGGAGGGTTAGGGAGGAGCCTCATCTGTTATCTGCCTGTGAAGAGATCTCTCAGATTCAGTGTGACTCAAGCAATTCCCCCAAACCTTTCTACATCTCTAGTTCCTTCACTTGCACGAGATATTTGCATGAGAATGGTCTTCTAACTCTGGCGTCTGGCTGTGGGAGTGAAATGCTGTGGACCTAAGGTCTCTTACCGCATGTTACAGCCTGCCTGACACAGCAGTCCAGCTTGCTGTTGCCCAGTGAGCATCCTTCCACATCCAGACACAGTTTTGGTTGAGTCTCTGGATTTTAGTGCTGACTTCAATAGAAGATGAGTGTGAGAGCTGCAGTGAGGACAATGCAACACAAGCACATCTACCGAGCCATACACTGGGGAGATGTCCACCACCTGCCCCTTAGGTGGCCTGGCTGCAGGGCCCCATTATGAGATGGGTCTAGCAGCTGCCACCTTGTGAGCCTTGATGTGAGCAGAGATGCTGGGAAGGAGACCACGTGTCAGCTGCAAAATGGGTCAGGCTGCGTGATGCTGAATTTTGGCTACAATAGCACCTGTTTCAATGTAAAACTCTCCTAATAGTCTTTTTTAGCTCTCTTTACAGTTGTACTGCTGTTGAGAAGGTGAGAAAGTTTGCTTTGGCCTCCTGATTACAAGCTATTTGAAAAAGCCCCACGTTTTAGTTTTTCTTCCTTGTTCAACTACCATAAGCCTCAGCTCTACTGATGTTCCTGCATGCCTTCTTTATCAATAGTAGTCATACAAATTTCACCTTCGTCTGGCAATTAGCAGTGCACAAAGGAACACCGAGGAGACCACAGCTGTCTTCCTAGGCTGATCAGCAGGAGGCTTAGGCTTCAGGAGTGTGTACTGGTGTGTCAGGTACAGCCCCTGGGAGAAACAGCTTAATCATCACCTCCTGAAGATCCCAAGTTGCTGTGCCACCTTGCCAGAAAAGGCAGAATTTGTTAAATAGCTTCTAAATCACATATATGATAGCATTTATGGGTTTTGCTTAGTTTTGGCTTGCCTTTTTTTGTGTGTGCTTTTTGTTTGTTGGGTTTTGGTTGCAGTGGCTTTTTTGGTTGGTTGGTTTTTGTTTGTTTGTATGTGAACACCCTGCAACGATGGGAGCTGCATTTCTCGACATGCTTCGGATAAGCGCTGGTATATCGAGGCCACGGGGGCTTCCTGCAGCGGCGGGCCCGGCTTTGGAAATGGTTACCGTTGTTGCCCGAGCGGCCAAGGAGGAGACGGGTGCTGCAGTTGCCAACTCTCGGTACGACAACACCCTCCTCTCCACCGGTGTAAGAATAGTCTGGGCACCGGCCCCAGGCCGCACTGACCCGTCGGGCCCGGTCCTGAGAAGCCGCCCTGCTGCTCGGGATTAACCCCGCAGAGGGGGCGGCAGCGCCGTGGGGATCGAGCAGAAGGGGCAAGCTGTGGATATTACGACCATAGCAGGCGGCGAGCCGCACCCGTTCCGCCGGCGCTGAAGGACCCGCCAACCCTGCACCGCTCAGGCGCCTCCGCTAGGGGTCTCCGTGAGGTGGGGAGGGCCGGGCCGGGCCGTACCGCCCGCTCGGGGGCGGGCCGGCCCATCAGCTGACCGGCTCCGCCGCGGCGCTCGGCTGGTGCCGCCGCAGCTCAGTCGCTCTTCTCGGCAGCGGCGCAACCCCGCGGATTTACAGCCGGACCCAGCCGCGTCTCGCCGGCCTCCCTCCTTCCCTTCCTCCCTCCCCCGCTGCCGGCCGCCGCGATGCTGCCGCACTTAGCCCTCCTGCTGCTGGCCTCCAGCGCCGCTCGGGCTCTCGAGGTAAGTGGGGCAGGGGGTAGCCGGGCGGGAGCTTCCCCGCCGTCCTCCTACGCTTCCTTGAGGCTTTGTCTGCCCTCAGCCGCCCCTGCGGCATGGGATTAATCGCGGTGGAGCGGACGGGCATCGCCGGCGTCCGTCAGGCAGCCAGGTGCCTGGAGGCTACTTCCCTGGCTGCCGTCGCCCTTCAGCCGCTTTAACAATAGGGCTGCTCCCGCCGAGCGGGGTGGCGAGCCGGGGGGGAGAGAGGGGGTGGCGGCGGTAAGGAGTAAGCGGGCTATGAGCCCCTGACGCCGACGCCCCCCGCCACGCGTGTTCGCGGCGGGACTCGAATGGGCAGGGCTGTCCCTACAGCCAGAGCCGAATCCCTTTGCTGACCCAGCTGATGCCGCCGGGGCGCTGCCCCGTCAACTTCGACCGACGCCCGCGGAGCCGCCTGGCGCGGCGGTGGGGGTCCGCGGGGAGGAGCGGCGGAGCCGCCAACCGGGCGGGGAGGGGGAGGTGCGTAGGGCGCCGGCTCCTCGGCTGGTGTATCTCTGCCGCGGGTGGGGGAAGGGAAACTTTATGAGCGGGGCAGCGGAGTACTCGGGGGCTCCCCCCGCGGGGTGAGGACTGGAGACGCAGAGCCGGGCTGTGGGCACCGCTGCCTCCTGTGGGGGTGTTGCCGAATAGAGGGCAGGGCAGTGCCTCCCGCATCGCGCACATATATGCAGGTGTGCTGGGCGGCAGTGGGGAGCTCCCCGCGGGCTGGCGCAGCAGCTCTGTAGGGACAGGCTGGCGGCGGCTGCGGGGATGCGGGCGGGGGGGGACGGGGGCGGTGGCCGGGGCCGTGCCCGCCGCCGTGCCCGCCCCACCATCCCCCCCGCGGGTGGGTCGGTGCAGAGCGGCGCGGAGGCGCGAGAAGATGGCGCCTCTGCAGTGCAGTAGAGAGGCGCCGCCGTGCGCGCTGCGGCCGCCAGCATCCCGCGCCCCTCCGCGGCACCCCCCTGCTTTGCCCTCCCCTACCCGGGGCGGCTCTGCCCGCCCCCAACCTGGCGGCACCCTCCCTGGAGACGCTCTGGGTGGGGCAGGGGGTGGGAGGGGTTCCCTGTACGCCCCGGCTGCGGCCGGCGGTGTGAGTGCACCGCCGCTCCTGTTGAGGTCGGGGAAGCCAGGAGGAGCCCACTAGGGCTCCGCAAGCCCGGACCTCAGTGGAGAAGCCGAGCGGGCTCTGTGTCAGTGCTCCCCTCTTAGAAAAAAAAGGCGTGGGAGAGGAGAGTTGCCTTCTGTTCTGCTTTGGTCCCTGGTTGCCAGACCTCGGCCTTGAGACCTCAAGTTCTGTCGTCTTGGACTATTAGCCCCCAGCTTTTGCCAAGGGGGCATCAGAGGATATGTGGTGGTGAAGTGAATGCCAACAGCCTTTCCCCCTTGGGCAGAAGAATGCAGACTTGCGGCTCAGGTGCTTTTCCCATTAGCAGGCAGTTGAGAGGAGACTTGGTCTACGTCCCCACCGCCTAGGCTGCCAGCCACAGGTTCTGTCCTCCAGGCGTGATCGTGTCAATCAATATTGAGCAGGTTATATCAAGTCGAGCAGTTATGAAGATGCCCAGAGGTTTAAAGCTTCCAGTTACAAAATTAATTTGAGTTTTCTCTGCTTGACGCAAGGATTTGTTATCTAAATGCAATAAAATAAAATCTCTGCCTTGGGTGCGTAGCTGAAGTAAAAATACAACATTTTACGGTTGAGACCGTACGTAGGCTAGAGAGGAACGGTAATTTCTGCTGGGTCCCTGTAGTCCTGACCTTACAGATGGGGCATGTAGACAATGCCACTGTAAAAGTACTTGCAAGAAATAGGGCATGGGTTGTGCACCAAAACCGTTCAAGGCAGAGTCTGTTGTTCAGAGACCTCTGCAATGGTGTCTGCCTTAGTGATACCCAGATTTTTTTACCTTTGCCTTGGAACGTTTGCTTAAATAGCTACAGATCTTTCTGCAGAAGCTTCCAATCTTGTAATCTCAATTTCATATTAACATTTGTGGCTTTGCATTTGTCCAATTTTTTTTTTTTTATGTTTGATAGTGGAGTAGGTTTTAACATCTGGTTGTCTCGTGATCAGGCATTTTTCGGTTTTGATACCCATAAATGTTTTGAACAAGTGATAGGTTTTTTTTATAATACTCAAATATTTCATAATGGGAGTTATATGCATGCATTTACTTCACTTCAACTGTCTGCATATGCTAAACTGTGAAATTTTGATGTTCCAATTAGATTATCTTTAGTCTCTTCTCTGAAATGAAACATTTTTCCTGCCATTTTAAAAAATGCTTTCTGGAAAGCAGCAAAGAACCTGTAGGTTACTTTTACAGAGAATGGTGTAAGGAAGAGGGAAATGCAGGAGCAAGACAAATTCTTCTGATGTTACACATGAAGAATTCCTTTCTAAAATTACAGGTAGATTAATAATGATTTATGCAGCTTTAAAGGAAATATTTCTTAGTGATGCTCTGGTGAGGTGGTTGCTTAGCATGTTGCTTCTGCCACTCATGTGAATCATACTTACTGGGTCTAGAAGATTCATTGACCAAGAGCTCCCACAATTTGTGAAACAGTCATACTCTTCACTAGCTATTTCCCCATTTAATCTCTTTTCATTATCTATCTGATTGCAGTAGATATATGCAACAGAAAGTAACTATTGTTGTGAATTTGCATGAATGATCCCGGTTTCTCCCAGTTAGCACACTGAAGTTATCAGGGTTTCAGCCATGCCTGTTGTGCTCACTACTCTAGTTCCATGTTTAGAAGTGAGATGTTTACCAGCTGACTGAAATCAAGTTAAGACACTGATGTCATGCAAGCTGCTCCTCAGAAGATGAGTTGACAAAAAGTATGTTTCTTGACAGATTTTTTTTTTAAAGTGGGGAACACAGTGCTGTATAGGTTCTTATTTTTTGTATTTATATATATAGTAGAAGATACAAAAAATGTGTTTCTTCATTGTTTAGTTTTCAAGCAGACCTTTAGAAATGACTTTGCAATGTGATTTTGATTGTGATATTTCACAATTTTCCCCCCTTTCCCCTCCCTTCCAGCTGTTTGTATGCCAGGTGCACATGATCTTAATCAGTTTTAATTGATCAATATTGAATTGTATGGTGAACCTACAAGAAGTATGGATCATCTTTGGTGGCTTTTCCTGACTTTCTCTTTGCACATGTGTAATAAACTGTAAAGGATAATAAACAGTTTGCTTTACAGGCTATATGAATAAAATGTATGACTGTTTTAATTGGCAGTCCTTCTCCAATAGTACAATTAGTGAAATGGATTAAGATTATAGTAACTTCTTGATGAATTGGCAGCTGTTTTTCTAATCAGAATAGATTTTTTTTTTTTCTTGGTGACTCACTAAAATAATTAACACAAGCTGTTGGGTGTGGAGGCTTGATCAAGAAATTAGTAGATGAGATCACAGGATGCATCAGGAGGTTTCTGGTCCAACTCCTTGCTCAAAGCAAGGCCAGCTCTGGGATCAGGCTGGGTTGCTCAGGGCTTTCTGCTATTGGGTCTTGAAAATCAAGCTCCATGGTCAGAGTCTGTGCAACCTCATTCAGCAACCTGCTCCATGCACATTTTAGTTGATTCACCTCTCCATTGAAATGTACCTCAAAATTGTTATTCGTTTGTTTTTAAGACAGTGCCTCGAGTTTTAATATAGAGCTTCAATGATGAATATTCTGAATGAGTGTCATTTTGACAACTGTGACATCTTCCAAAAAATGTGTGCAATAACCAGGATTGGGTTTGCATTTAATAAAGATTAATATCTGTCAAATGTCCATGTATATGTATACACATATTGCATTAAAGTCACCTGATGTATCAATACTGTGTATGCAAGTAAGTATTTGAATCTTCAATATCTTTGCATATTTAATATATGGTATTAAAATTGCCACATGCCTGCATCTTTGTATATACATTATATTAGTGTATAGACTATATTAAAGCAATAGTCCCTTACATATTTCTGTATCCAGACAATGAAGAGATGGAGCTCTAGACTGCTACTGATAAAAATTGTAATTGGTTTTATATATGGTAATAGGTTCGTTGAAGTTGTTAGGTGAGCTGTGTGGTTTTAACACTGAAGTCTAGAGCTGTGTGTTACTGGATTTAAATTCAGGGGATTTTTGAAAAAAATCCCATGGTGTAAGAAGATTAAAGCAAATTGAAAAAAAATACTGAATGACATTCTGTAAGCTTGGTGCACTGTTAGAGCATGCATGCTCCTGTGATGAGAATTTGCAACAGTTGCTGCCAGGCTGAAGATTGCCAAGAGCAGTGATGATAATAAGCTTGACCCTGGAATAATTTGGAGACAAAAAGACTCCTCTTAATTAAGAGACCTCAACATTTTCCCTCTGTTGTTTTTGGTTTTGGGTTTTTTTTTTTTTTTGGAGTGTGTGGTGGTGGTGGGTTTTTGTTGTTGTTTATTGGGTTTGTTTGTTTGTTTTTTAACTGAATTCAATTAATCTGATGAGTCCTGGTTCTCCCAACTCAATCTGGAATCTGCCCTCATTCCCTGACTTCAGAAATGCTTACAGTTGAGGTTTTCAAAACACATTTTACGTACTTTTTGGTGATACCAAACCAGTAGAGAATATCAGCCAGCAATGACTGGTGTGTGATTTTGAGTTTTCAGTCCTAGAGAAGTGAAGTTTCCACCCTTGACTGCAGTTTGACATTGGTTCTGAAACCTGGATATTTGTCCTTTTAAAAAACAATCAAACACCCCCCCCCCCCCCTCATTTTTATCAAAAAGCTTTAGAGACCTACGTGCTTGTCGAAGCTTGTGGTGCTCTGCTCTAGGTTCCAAAAGCTCTGGAGATGTATCCAGTTACCGAAAATAGCCATCAATCCTTGTGAGAATTGAATCACAGAACAGAAGAGAAACAAAAGAAATGGGGATAACTGCTCTGTTCAAAGGGCACCAATTTGAATGACAGCCAATTAGTGTGTGCATATGTGTATGTATGAGTGTTCAGTAAAAAACCCCAGCCAACCCAAAAAAACCCCAACAAAATCCCCAAACAAATAAACCCAAAGCAAAACCCCAAACAACCACCATACCTCAAGCTCCTTGCCTTATGGAGTATAAAAGATTGTTTTGGTATTGCACTTTGAACAAATACTTAGCGATGATTCAAGTAATGACAAAACAAAAGTCAAGGTGATGAAAATAAGAGTAAGGGGCAGTACACTCCACAGTGTTTAATTAATGCTAGTATCTTGTATTGCTTCACAAAATGCACTGTCCACTTGACAAGAATATATTGTTTTGTGAACTTCAGATATTTTAGTAAGTGATGCTTTTTAGAAGGGTGCAAACCCTTAAATCAGCTAAGGACACCACTATTTCACAGTTCTGAGTTTCTTACCTGCATTGATTAATAGAAACAGGAAAGAGCAGCTAGATATGGGTGTTGCTATGACTTCTTCAGCTGAGCAGGAAGACTTATAGCTTGCCATGTTTTCCCGATGGTCCTCCCAGAAGCAGGAAAACTTGATCTTCTTTTGAGGATTTTTTTGAGGGTTAGTGTAGATTGTAGTGATTTACAAGGCTTTCCAAAAGAAGCAAACCATCTGGTCAGCTGATGGCATTTCATGGACTGTGGGACAGCCGAACTTTAAGCAGAGGAGTGTGTGAGCCCAGTGGGCTTTGTGGTTTTGTAATCCGACTGCTTTTTTCAGACAGAAGTTAAACACTGCTATTCGGCTGGCAACTGACCAAGCTCAGAAAGCTGACTTCTGAAAGCTGCTCTTCCTGCTTCCACCAGTGGCCACCCCTGTAAGCTCAGCCTTTTCAGTGCTTTTTGTCCCCTATCTAGCCTGGTTTTATGGTCTTGTGCTGTCATGAAAGAAACAGGCTGTGCCTTTTTTTCATAGGTGTCATCTTCTGGTAGATGCTTCAGAGACTTGAGTCAGAAAATGGCCACAAGCAGTTGAACTGGCCCATCTGAGAGAGCAGGCAGATTCTTTGGGAAAAGAGCACCAACCTCTGAAACCACACTTGCTGAAGTTTACATAATAGCATTTAATTAAGGTGTTAGTCCTTTTGCCTTCCTCTGTTGACCTGCAGTAGGGCATAAGTAATCATTTCACACCTGCCCCCCCTCATTCATTCCTGATTGTTATAAGTTAGTGTCAAGCCACTGCAAAAGGCAAAAATCCCCAAGGAGCTGCTGTTCAGGGATGGATAACTCCATTCAGTTCCCCCTGACCCATTTTGAGCTAATCCAGATAGGAATTTTCATCCTTTTCTAGTCTTTCTTTCCCTAGAGCAGAGCTTATCTATTCAACCACAGCAGATAACATATGACAGGAATGGGGCAAAACTGGTTGTACCTGTCATTAAAAGCATTTAAGAATTGCTTCTTTTTGGAGCAGGCTGCCAGAGTGGTCTGGTATGTCAGCCTGTAAGATTTGCATAATTTCCCTTTGGAATTGCAATTAGTAAAACAAAGAGTATATCTAATAGGAGTTCAAGATGGGGGCAGGGGATAGAGTGAGCAAAAATGTTACTGTTGCAGAACTGTATTAATATTGGACCTCAAGGTTTTTAAAACTAAGAAACAGGTTACACATACACAGGCCAGATTTAGGTGATAGTGTTACTTGGTGCTAACAGTTTTGAAATACACCTTTTTTTTTTTCTTGTGGTGAAGATGAAAATTGCATCCTCATCTACCTCCAAAATTTAGTGGTATCCAATGGATGCACATTAAAAAAAAAAAAAAAGAAAAAAACAGGTGGGACAGGATTTTGGAGTTATTTCCAGTCTCCTTGTCATGCTATTGCATTGTCTGTGTCTGCAGCAAAGCTTCTCTTACCTTATCAGCACATTTCTTAAAGTAGAGATTGCTCATTCTGAAGCTTTGACCCCATAAAATTGAATTTTCTCTAAATTATGGACTCTGCAAAGGTCTGATTATTTAGGTGTTTTTTTGCCCCACCTGCTTTGTCAGATACCATGATACAGTTTTGAGACAAACTGCCAACTTCTTTCTATGCTGAGTTACATAAATTTATTTGTAGCTAGGGTTTTGGATCTGGAATATGGAGCACTGAGATGATTAAGTAGTTTTATTGCATTCTGCTTTCTCATAATTTGAAAGGTAATGTAAACTACATTTGTTCCATATGAGTTACCTGAAAACTTGGGGAACTTTTTCTTTTAATTTTTTTCTTTGGATGTTGTTAATAAAGGTTTGGCTCTGTTGTAAATTTCTGAAGGTCCTTGTAAATTAAGTCATGGCTTCTAGGTTCCTTTCTTGGGGGGAAAATAGCTCTTTTTAATATACATCCCATATAATGTCTGTATATTTATTTATGTAAACAGTGAAAAATATCATCTTGTTTAGAGGAAGGTGAACTGAGAAGAAAACTGTGTGACTTTAAAGGCCATAGCTTTAAAATAGTGTTAATTATTTTGGAGATTTTGTTTTTATAGATGTTGTAAATTTAAATGCACTGAATGTTGCTTCATCATAGTTTAATTGTTGAGTACTTATGGTATGGGAATGAGGGGGTTTGGGGCATGCATAGCGTAAATATCTAGACCTGCAGCATATGTGAAGCTGTTGGGTTGTTTTGAAGCTTGTTTAATACTGTTCTGCAGCTCTGCTATGTGTGCCTTGCCTGTCCTCAGCCCAGTTCTCTTAAGAGAGAAAAACTTAAAAACACAAACATTTCTGCATACATATGGTGGTATGGCCCAGGCTGGGGGCCAAAAGCCCACCAAAGCTGCTCTATCGCTCCCCTTCTTAGATGGACAGGGGAGAGGGGAAAATATTTCAAAAGCCAGTAATAAGATAGAAGCAATTTAATAATAATAATAAGCACAAGCAAAAGACCATGTGTGGAAGCAAAAGCAAAGAGATATGTTATTCTCTGCTTCCCATCAGTAGACAGTGGTCAGTCTCAGGAAGCAGGGCTCTATGTGTAACAGTTGCTCTGAAGGACAGTTGGAATTGACAAATACCCCCTGCTGCTTCTTTCACTTAGTTCTTCTTTCTGAGCTGACATTATGTGGCATGGAATACCCCTTTGGCAAGTTTGGGTCAGCTGGCTTGGCTGTGTCGCCTCCCAAGATGTTGCCCACCCCTCAGTGTACTCTTGGGGCAGGGAAATGTTGGAAAAGCACAGTTCAGCAGTAGCCAAAACACTGGTGTGTTATCAACACCCAGCTACAAGATTGCAAAACACAGCACTAAAAAGATGCTCTGAGGAGAATTAACTCCAGCTCAGCCAAACCCAGTACAATACGCTTGTATTCAAGCAAGTGAAGTGTGGAAAATTGCTTTTAATGATGTCTTTCAACATAATAATTTTGTCTCTTGTTTCCTTTTGCCAGTTCTATCTCTGGTTCTGTTAAGTCTTATAAGGATAATATTGATCTAAATTTGTAACAACAAACTGAATTTTGAAACTCCAGCTTTTCTTTCTTTCAGTGTTGTTTAGTTTCTAGAACTATACTGCAAGCAATTTGTAGATGAGAACTGCAATCCCAGTGTCCAGAAGAATACAATTTACCATTGCTCAGAGCCATGGAACAGGTGGTGGAGTCTCCGTCTCTGGAGACTTTCAGAACCCTCCTGGACTTGTTCCTGTGCAACCTGTTCTAGGTAACCTTGCTTTAGCAGGGGATTTGAATTAGATAATCCCTAGAGGTCCCTTCCAACCCACCATTTTGTGATTCTGTGATCATAAAAATGACAGATTTTACATAATTTTAAAAATAAAAAGGCAAAACAAACAATAAAACAAAGTTAGAATGTATTAGTTAATTTTTAAGCAGGAGACTAAGAAGGGGAGTTTAAAAGCCTAAAAAAAAAAAAAATCATCAAAGACCAAATAAGGGACAGAATACATGTGAGGTTTGAGGGAGTTTTGAAAACTTTCACTTCTGATTAGATTTGTTTCTACTTTGGCATTGTCTTCTTTTGTTTCCTATTGTGGTAATAGAAGAAGTGGGGAAATTTTTACTTTCCCCTGCTAGCCTTCATGCCTGAAAAGCCAGTTTCTCCTGGCAGAATTTTTTTTCTTCATAGTCGTGATCACATCTTTGAGCTGTTGAGATGAAGTGTTTCACCTTTCACTGCTAGGCTGGCAGGCCTGTTTGAATCCCAGGTTAAAGTGACATCTGTGGTGAAAATAGCACTTGCCTGGTTGAGTCACAGACTTTTATTTTGATGAATGGCCAAGACAGGATGGGTTGGTGGGAGCAAGGTAGATGGCTGCAATGGGTGTTTCCTGCTGTGCTTTCAGGGAGGGATTGCTCTGTGTTGGCACTGTTCTCTGAGCTGCTGGCTTGCTATGGATGACAGGTTCATTGAGTCCCTGCTCTGTTTTAGAGGGGTCTTTCCTTTGGGCAGAGGACTTAACACCTTTCTGAGGTGTTTGCAAGAAAATCCCATGAACAGCTGAGCTTGGAGAGAAAATTTAATAGTAGTAAACAGCAGGGTAAAATTAAAGCATTTTACTTTGAAATTGCAGTTTATTTCTGAAAATGTATTTAAATGAGAATTTGGATTTGTCAAACAGCTTTAGATTAATTCATAGCTACCATACCAGTTCTACAAGTTCCTGTTTAAATCTCATGAAACTTCTTGGGATAGTGAAAAATCAAAACCTAGGCTCTGAAATTGAGGCTAACATAGATTGCTTGGGCTCATCTGTGCTGTCCACTTTCATTTGAGCGGAGCTGTGCATGCTTGGATATAAATGCATGCACAATGGTTTGTAACACATTTTAAGGAAATTCTCTTAACTGATGAGAGGAAGAAAGCTTTAATTAATCTGTCACTTAAAACTTCTGAGTAACAAAAGGCTGCTATATACTCCTTTTCTAACCAAAAATACAAAATGTGACTTACATAGTGCTGGTGACTTGTGAGACTCAACAGGAGCAGACAGGAGTCTTGAGTTGTCTGTTTTTTCTGTAAACTCAGTGTTTGACGTTGAGATTTTAAGTGTCTGCCTCATTTTAAGGAGGGATGTTGAGACCTGAAGCTCATATAGAAAATGGGCCATGGGAAGGTGGGTGAAGACAGAAGTGTCCACCTTGTGCTCGGCAGGGCTTCTGCCTGCCCCTGACTCTTCCTAGGCCTGGACCTCTTTCCCTCTTCCCACCCTACAACTACTCATCAAGTGTTGTGTGGTGAGTTTAGGTAAACTCAGCATGGATTTGAGATTACTTTGTTGCATGCTAGATGTGATTTGTGGGAAGCTGAGGCCAGGACAGGAATTAGTGGGTCTGATGGATAGAGGTAATTAAAAAAAAAAAAAATCAATTACAGCTCTGGAGGTAAAAATAGATGAGAAAAACAACCAGTAATTTATCAGAAGGAAGACTGAAGAACATCTTAGTCATCTCCACAAAGAGGAAATACCGGACAAGGAAAGGCACACTGATCACCCTGTCTGGAAGGCATTCAGATAGGAAACCAGAAAAATGTTTCTGAAGCAGAGGCTTGGGGCAAGCTGAGAAGAGAAATAGATTCCCCCCCCCACCCTGGATGTGAAGATTGCACAACTAATTTTATATAAAGGTAGATACAAGATACTTGGCTTCATCATGGCGAACAGGACAAATGTAATAGCCTGTGATGTGCAGGAAGTCAGATCGGATATTCTCTGTTCAAATCACAGGATTTAAATTCTGTACCTCCTGGGAACTCCCAGTGCCTTTGAACATGCACCAAGAGGGGAATACAGTGGTGTCTGGCCATATGAGATTTTGTAGACAATAATATTGTTGCAAATACAGCATAAGTTATTTGCTTGTTGATTTTAGGATAAAGAAGAGTTTTGGTGTTACCAAAACATAATTAAGCTTTATTTATCCTTTAAAACCTGTTGTGAATTAGCATTTCCTGTGACAAACTGCTTAGTATTAAGCTTTAGGATTTTACAGATAAAAATGGGTTAATATTTGCAGAACTGTTCAGGGAAACAATTGGAAAGTGTCTGTTCCTAGTGTTAAACTGCAATAAATAGTGGTAAGTTTTCTGAACCCTTTAAAAAGTTTAGGTTTTTTATCAGTCCTGCTGAAACACAAGATCCTGGATCTGAATGCTTTCAGGCTGGACTTGCTTCCTATGCTGATGGGTATTGCTGAGCAAGTTTGGATTCTGTTTGCTTATGGTGCAGATAGAATTTGCTGCATGCATTCAGCACAGCTTTATGGCTCTTCAAAACAGATTTTTTTTTTTTAAAGGCAAATAGAAACAGGTTTTAGAGAATTGTCTTGAACTGTAAGTGACCTTAATAGATTAGTATTTGTAGGTCTTCTCCTTTTTTTTTAGTGATTGAGCGTGCAAAATTAAAAAAACAAAACCAAACAACAAACCAACAAAAAAAATCTGCTTAATAGGATGATCACTAAATAATGTATCTGAGGAGTAATAGCTTCCCAGTTGTCAAAAGGCCAAGTGAGTCTTTGGGGAATGCTGCATTTAAACTGAAGCATGGGTTTTGTTTGTCTATTACTTCCTGCTTTTTTAATGACAGAATAATTTGCGTAAGGAAAAGATTTAAAATTTGACGATTTTGGCACATTAGAAATCTGCAAATTAAATTTCAGTATAGTACCGTTGCTTTGGCTGCTTGCAGCTCTCTCTGGAATTAGAGTTATGGAAAGGTATGAGCTTGTCCAGGGAGATGGAAAAAAATGAAGTAATTGCAGGTCTCCTTGCTTATCTCACCATTCCATCAGAGCATCATTTGCTTTGTTCGTAATGTGCTTGTCTGAAGTCTTAAAATTTGCTTTGAATTTTCGCCTTTACTTTGCGCTTTGCACAATCCCCCATAATCGTGGAGACCTCTTGCGTTCTCCCTTCCCTTGCCCAGTGTTGTGCTTCTCTTGCTGTTTCTCTAGAGCTGTCCTGCCCATCATTGTCAATGGGCATTGTCAGGAGCTGTCCCTCCAGGGCTTGAGAGGCTTTTGGGTGTCTTCCCCACAAATTAAAATTCCTGTTATTTACTATGCAGTCAATAAACTCTTTTGTAATACATGTTAGATTTGTCTTTGGGTCAGTATGTCTCTGTCAGGTCTTTATTTTTTTTCGGTGCTCAGCAGCTTTGTCTTGCTTTAACAGTTTTAATTCTTGTTTCAGAAGAAGCAATGCAATATAAGGTTTGTCTAGGAGAAAAAAAAATTGACACCCAGCAAAAAAGAGCTGAAGAAACATCATCATCTGAATTCTCACTCTGGCTATCTTACTTTGAGAAACATATGGTGTTACTGGCTTCCTAATTCAAAGACTGCTTTTAATCAAGTTGGCAGCCAGATTGCTGGTCTGCCTGAAGGTGACTTGAAAGGGAAGAAAACCAGGAAGACCTTACATATTGCTCTGTGGTGTATGTTTTAGAAATCAGACTGTACGGTTTTTCCTGAGTTGACTTGGCAGGGGGGTTGGACCTAATGATCTCTTGAGGTCCCTTCTAACCTCTAATATACTGTGATAGGAAGAGGCAATAAACTTTGTGGTGGGTTGAAAATCCCCCCCCAACATTAACTTTGTCAGACTTTGCCAGTTTGGAAGCAAATGGTGCTGTATTTACAAGCCAAGCTACAATCTGCAATGAAATGCAATGAATATGTACATATATACAGTATTTACAATATTTACAGGTATTTACAATTAAACAGCACAAGGGCCCCCTTGGCCAAAAGACCAGGGAAGCTTATCCCTGCCTCCACTTTACCCTCTTGTACAAAGGGAAGAGAGAAAGAAGCAGACATATATTAGACTTAGCCAAAATAAAAGCGATGCAGCCAAGGTCAAGCAGAAGCAAGTTAGTATCTCCCAGGCTGAAGCGAGAAGAGAAAGATTGTTTTGGGAACCAAATCCTATGGGAGATATCCCTCCAATGGAATTGTTTAGAATAATTATTATTTTTGGTTTTACACCCAATAGTGATTTACTTACATTTTTACCACTTTCTGCTCGAAATCCATGAAAAATTTTAAAGGCATAGTCTAAAACTACCACAAACTTACTGAATATTTCTGGACAACTAGTGAGTCTCTTGCAAGAATGAAGCGGAAGAGTAGGGAGAAAGCTTTACAATTGCAAATTAATCTTTAGGAGGTTTAGCACTGTCTGGTTAAAATACCTTTAGATTTTGTTAACACATGCCTTGCAGATTCAACCTTCTACTGGTTTGAATTAGCAGTCTGTGCTGTAGGATATCAATTTTCTTGCTAAACTAGGTGTTACAGAAAACTAGAACTGATTTTTTTTTTTTTTTAATCAAAATACTAAAAAAGGAAGAGAGAATGTTTTTAACCAGCTATTTCTGTGACTTCAATTACATAGGCACACAAATCATAAAATGGTTTAGGTTGGAAAGGACCTTAAAGATCATCTAGTTCCAACCCCCCTGCCATGGGCAGGGACACCTTCTGCTGGACCAGGTTGCTCAGCGCCTCATCCAAGCTGATCTTGAACACCTCCAGCGAGGGGGCATCCACAACTTGCCTGGGCCACCTGTTTAAGTGTCTCACCACCCTCACTGTAAAGAATTTCTTTCGAATGTCCAGTCTAGATCTACCCTCTTCAAGCTTAAATCCATTCCCTCTCATCACAATAAGCCCTTGTAATAAGTTGCTTACTGGCTTTCCTCTAGGCCCCCATCAGGTACTGGAAGGCTATTCTAAAGGTCTTGCCAGTGCCTTCTTTTCTCCAGGCTGAACAGCCCCAACTCTTGTAACCTGTCCCATACAGGAGATGCTCCTTTGGGAAGTGTCTCTGCTTTTTAAGTCCTGTGTAGTCAAATCACTGATGGCATCTAAACTGTTACAATGTCGAACATGGAAGATTTTAAATTGTGTGTGCCATGTCCCCCTTATCGTGATGCATCTAGGGCAAGAAGGGTATGCAGGCTGTGTGAATAGCCTGCCTGCCCTCTTGGGGTGTGATTCAATGAGATGTGCTTTCTTAGGTATGATTTTTACCTTTTTCCTTTAGTAAAATGGAGAGGGCACAGCTTTCTGAAGAACTTACTCTAAAATAATGTTTATTGTTCCTAGAAATGTTACTTTGGAGATTTTGTTTAAATTGAAGATGGGGAGGGAGTAAGTTGCTACTTTTAAGTTTGGTGTTCTGGCTACACCTTTGTGTCTCTCAGACAGTAATGCTGAGTATCAAGAACAGAAGATCATAAAATCATAGAATCAGTCAGGGTTGGAAGGGACCACAAGGATCATCTAGTTCCAACCCCCCTGCCATGGGCAGGGACACCTCACACTACATCAGGCTGGCCACAGCCTCATCCAGCCTGGTCTTAAACACCTCCAGGGATGGGGCCTCAACCACCTCCCTGGACAACCCATTCCAGGCTCTCACCACTCTCATGGGGAAGAACTTCTTCCTCATGTCCAGTCTGAATCTCCCCACTTCCAGCTTTATTCCATTCCCCCCAGTCCTGTCACTATCTGATATCCTAAAAGGTCCCTCCCCAGCTTTCTCGTAGGCCCCCTTCAGATATTGAAAGGCCACAATAAGGTCACCTTGGAGCCTTCTTTTCTCCAGACTGAACAGCCACAACTCTTTCAGTCTGATATAAACCCCGTAAAAATCAAGTAGGGGTTGAGATTCTACAGAATTAAACTGAGATGTTGTATATCTCTTTTTTCAATGTATTTGTACAAATGTGTACTCATTTGTTTTAGTCATCTTAGAAACTCCTTTCACTCCCCTCCTGTGTCTTTCCCTCTCAGACACAAAATGCTATGTAGAAAGCTTAATTAAAAAATCCCAACCAAACCAAAACATGGATTTTTGGATTGGTGAGGTTCATTTTTGGGTAGTGTTTTTGTGTTGATTTGTTTGTTTGGTGTGGTGTTTTTGTTGTTTGGTTGTTTTTTTATTATTTGTTTTTTATTTGTTGTGTGGTGTGATTTGTTGTTGGTTTTTTTTTTTTTTTTTTTTTTTTTTTTTTTACCCAAACCTTGATAGTTCCCTCTCTGACATCAAAAATGTTCTTGAAATTTCTCAGACTGATTCTCCTGTCAAGGTCAGGTAAAGTGAATTCTATTAAAAGTGTTTTCGATGCCTAAAATAGTAATTGTTGGTCTCTTTTTATTTTCTGTTTTAGCCAGGTTTGTGTATACTACTTGGTGTCAGTTATGTACAATGCCTAGATTTGGTGTGCAAGCTACATACCCTTAAAAGTAACAATAACAGGCAAGTGGCCTGTAAACCAAGCTGACAAGTTAATTGCATGTGTTTCAATATACTTTAAAGAAAGGCAAAAAGGAGAAAAGGCTGTAATATCTTGGTTTTCCAAAGCAGCATGCTGGTTATGGATTTGTGTTTCCAGAACAACGTAAATGCTGTGGTTCTGCGGCTTGTGTTGTTTTGATTAGGTGATCAGAAATGCTTATCGTAATTGGTCAATTGTTGGCACTCGCAACAAGCAGCTGGAATGTTTTGAGAAATTGCTCACTTGCAGCATACCACAGGAGTTGGGGGGGGGAGGGAGGGAAGAAATTTTGTTTAGACTTACTGTGTTTTTAGCAATTAACAAAAGAGAGCTTGTTGTTTGGAATGGGAGTACTTCATCTCAGTGAGGCCCTACTGTCCCCTCGATCTTCAGTAAATTTTGAATTTTATGGTTGGTTTCCATGCTAACGTAAGTGATGTTGTGACTTGTGTGAAGAAATAGGCTGGCTTAATTTTGTTTTTTAATAAAAGTGTACACTTTTATTTAATGTTGTTTGTACTGTTTTGGTTTTAATGTAGGTTGTTAGATTATTTACATAAATCCTTAACACCTTCCTCCCTCACTGACACATGTAATAGCTGGAGATACCTACAGAACCAATTCTGAGTTAGAGAATGGGTTTGCTTGCCTGAAACTGAAATATGTAGCCCAGTTGTAATTGAAGGTACACATACAGCAAATATTTTGTTAATGCTGGGTAAGCAGACACCTGTGTCTCAGAGTGGATTTCTCTCTCCCCAGTTCTTAATTATGGGAGGAGATGGGAAAGGTGTTAAAATTACATTCTTTGCTTGCAGTAATTATTGCTAGGAAAAGTGATGCTCAGTACATGCCTGCATTGGCTTTGATGCTGGAAAGTCTTGTTAACTTGTGTTCTTGTTGTATCCTCCACATCATCACTGCTACACCTGCCACCTCTGCTTCTTGGTCTCTGCCACACTTCTTCAGTCCTTATCCATAAAGCTGTGGTATGAGCCACAGGTTTCTGCTGCATGCAATACCTGTCTTCCAAAAGCTCCTTACTTGAGCCTTATGCAGGGCTGGCATTTCTGCCATCCTGCCTTAACTTTTGGTTTGCAGTGGTGTGTGGGTGTACTTGACTCGATTGTTGTTTTCCCTGCTCCCCATTTCAGCACATAAAGCACCCACACAGATGATTTTTCCAAGGTGTCAGAAGGAAGCCATTTTCTTTAAATGAAGATTAGCTCTTAAGATTGTGGTTTTCTGACGTGGGGTTGGGCGAGTGTCTACTGATTCCCTTCTCCTGGGTAAGTGATGCCAGACCACAGAGTAGGCTCTGGCAAGGCGCTACAGTTCCCCTACTAGTCTCATAATTTTCCCAGCTTTGCCCATAACTTTAGGAAGCAAGTCCTATGGCTTTGAGGAGAGCCCCTTTCCACCCCCCCACCCCCCTCAACCAGGTGTCAGTTCTGAGTGAGTTTATACTACAAGACAGTGGTTATCAGTTTGCCAGCATATGTGATATATCCATGGACAATTTCTAGTACCTTTGCAAAAGTAAATGAATGAAAAAAACGTACTGCCATAGGCTGAGCTCATTTGGATGTGCATTTCATGCACCTGTTTTTAGAACCTCTTGGGAGATGGAAGCAATTATGCTGAGCCTTGTGTGAGCGTGGAGACGTGCTGCTATCAGTTTATAAAGTCCATTGAAAATGAGTGTTAAGTCTTGAAACAGGGAAATATCACCATGAGCACAGAGGCTAGAATAGATTTGTGATGTGTTACAGTGTGGGTTGGTTTCAAGAAACTAAATAAGTCTGATTTTGGTGTTCCCTTTTGATTGAAGTTGATGGCTTTATGCTTTGCCTATATTGTCATTATGTTCCAATCACGAATGTATGTGAGGAGAAGGTGGTGATGGGCTGACTCACTGGGATCAGCACTGTGCTGCAGAGTACTGTACTTGTGGCCTTGAAGAGCATGGACTGGCATCTTCCATGATGGATCTGAACCAGATGTTCTCCAGGGACATGCCTGAAATATGCTGGCCTTTTAGGGATGCCCGTATCACGTAACTGGACTAGGTATGATTGGAAGTGAAATGCACTGAGGACTGGTGAAAACACTGCCTGATCTGCAGGCCCTTGCCATGTCTAATGTAGTTGTAGCCACAGACATGGCAGGAAGGACAGTGTTTTCCAGATGTGTCATCTTGTGGAGACACTCTAAGGTTGTGTAGTTCCTGAAACATTCTTGGAATGCTAAAAAGAAAAATGCATCAAACTACTTTTGAAATTTACTGGTGACTGGTTAATGTAATGCAAGGAGTCACTACCTCTGCCATGTCCCAGTCTCACCTGTCTTAATAAAAGCTTTGGGGGCACTGTGACCATGGCCAGAAGTTGCAGTTACACATCATTGTTCTTGTAAGGCTTCAAATGAAGGAGATGAGGAAAATGGATGTGGTCTTAAATACTGTTTGCAGAGAAAAGGTCAGCTTGAAGATAATGGGAGTTTTGCACCTTCCCCTTTTTGTAGGGTCAGAAAATGGTACTCAGTGATTTGGGAAAGACCTATTAAAGCAATCCATATCGCTTACAAAGCATGGAGTGACTGCTTCATGTAATCTACAAGCACATTTCTCCAAGGGCACAGTCACATCCGCTGTCGTGAAGGGATAGACACTGAGAAAATGTGCTGAGCGGGCTGTGGCTGGGACACAGGCTCCACAAGCACCTCTTCCTAACCTCAAGGCACTTGTTGTGTTCCTTGCTTAAAGGAGCAGTGCAGGAGCGAGAAAGAGTTGCCTGCCTCCTTTGGGGTGGCTGCTGCTTTCTCTTCTGGCAGTAAAGTGCATGTTTGAAGAATGTTGTGATGTGGTTTATATGTTACGTTTGGATATAGGCTCAAGCTGGCAAAGCTTCATGCCTAACCTGTATACATGCATGTGTGGTTTTGGTTGCTTTTATTTCTAAGTGATGACTGTTTGGAATCTAATGAAATTCATAGAAATTATTGCTTATTTAAAATACAGGGGTAGCTCAGGATTTTTTTTTGTTTGTTTGCTTCTGGTTTTTCCCTTGCTGTGTGTTTTTTAGTTTGTGGGTTTTTGTTTGGGTGGGTGTTTGGTTTTGTTGTGTTTTTTTTTCTTTTTTTTTTTTTTGTGTTTTCTTAGTTGTATTTTAAATCCTTGGCAGGTCATCTCCTGAGTTATCTGTATGGTGAAGATGTTACTAGCTTCATAGACGTAAAAATAAGACAACCCTTGCTTAAATGGGTAATAACTGTAGGATGGAAATACAAAGTCTGTTGTAAGTGAAATCCAAACAGCTTGAAATGGAACTTTCAGGGTTGCAAACACTGTACTTGTGTATTGACATGTATGCACACTAAAAGATAACTCAAGCTAATTATGGCTGGCTGTAGAGTGCCTATCTAAGGAGAGAGTCAAATGGACAGGGCTCATTAGTATCTCTGAATTTGTATATGCTCACTTGAGTGGAAAATGTATGCCTGGGGTTATCTTACTCTCCTGTTCTCTAATAAATAGTACATTAAAATCATCCTGCTAGTGTTATCCTGAAGTTTACCTCTGGAATGATGATATCAAAGGTGGAGTGTAGCAGCTCAGATAATACTGAGATGTGAATTTTTTTGCTCTGATGACTTGTGTCTGTACAAGAAAATGTGATGTCAGCTGCATGGCATCAGGCAGAATTGTAAGAAGAGTCGCTGTGCATGGGTAGGATTGAAAATTCCAGCTCTCAGTATGAAACCCAACAAACAAAGACATCTCTAGAAAATGAATATGTTACCCAGTTGATAAACAAATAAACCCCACCTTGACTTCAGAGATCTGTAAAAGGTTTCCAAGAGTATATCTGTGGGTTTGTGCTTTTTTTTTTGTTGAAAGTTTTGATGCTGATAGATTACTATCCAATATTGTGCTGTCTTTTTCACTGAGAACGTGAATTGCTTTTCACTGTTTGTGTTTTACTTCTTCCTAAGAACACACAGTTAATTTTAGCAACACAGCTTAGATGTTACATCTGAGTTGCTTATAATTAATTTATGTTGAGTTACTCAGGTGGCTTGCAGAGAAGTCGATGGTAATGCTCTAGCATAATGTATTTTTCAGAGTTTTTAGCAAACTAATTAAAATGCTACTTGTCTATTCCTGTGTTTTTCTTAAACTACCTAGCTCCTAAGCTTCCAGATGTCAATGCCCCTTTATGGAAGGGGCTACAATCAAAGGTCTTGAAAGGAGAGGTTTGGACAGAAATGCAATGTCTTCCTTCAGGAGCTGCTGTAGGTATTTCCCAATATGATGCTTGGAAGTGCAAAAATGATCAAGGTACACAATGCAAGAAGAATAAACTATTGCCAGTTATTGTCAGCTAGGTCATAGTCCCAATTTGATGTTTCACTGGTAAATGTGGTGGTTCTTTTCCTGATAATCTAGAGGCCTTCTCTTTTTAATCTGCTAGAAATACGGTATGTGGATTATGTAGGATCTGTTTTCTAGATGGAGAATATTTTTCTGCTAATTTTGTATTTAGGTGTATCAGTGGTAAATACTTAAAAACAGAGAAGTTAAATGAGTGCTGATTGCAAATCTGTTTTTCCAGATGGAATAAATGACTAAGTATATTTGAAGACTATACTATGATGTCAGTGCATTGTAAATCTTGAAGCAGAATGTTCTTATAGAAACTGTGAGTTTGTTCAGCATGCACATGTCTCTAACCACTGTAGCACCAATTTCCAGCATGTCTTCCTTGATCACTGTTATTTCTGGAAGAGATCTGTTCTGTTTTACCTGTAATTGCAAATAAGTCAGGCTGACAGACAAGCTGCTAGGCTGGGCTTGGCTGTCTGTCAGGGCCTTAGAAATGAGAAAAGATTGGAGTTGTAGGAGTATGAAGAGGAACAGCTGGATATGGCAGCTCATATCTGAGGGGCAGGCTTTTCATTTGCAGAAAGTAGGCAATGTTTTCTGAAGTGTAATAAGCCATAATGGATGGAGGAATATTCTCATCAAAGCATTACTTTTACTTATGGTTTTCCAATATTTGCTGGAGTTGTGTTTGCAGTGTGCTAAGTTAGCAGTAGACGAGAAATGTATGGTAGTGACGGACAAAAAAGCAAGTGTTGCGTTGCCATTCTTGAGTGAGGAGAAAAAGTCAAATGTTCTGCCTTGTCTTGAATGGACATGTCTTAACTCATTGAGCTGGGCTGTGGCTTTAGTGTGACATTCTCTAGAGGGTGATCATTGGTCTTTACTGTGTCATAGGAGCAGAAATGCCACAAATTCCTGTATAGCTGCCCCTGTATGAACAGCATGAAGTTATTAAGGTTTGATATTGTTAGGCACTAATGCAATATCACAGGGCTGAAAGGAGGACTTTATGCACTAGTCATGGTCAATTTCTATGTAACGTTTATGCTATTGTCTATCTGCCTGTCTTGATCTGGAAGTTGGGAAGGAGACGTGGTTCCTTTGAACATTCCCATGAGTGAAATTAAGGCACAAATAAGATCATATGTCAAGACAATGGAGCAAACAAAACAGAGAAAGAAGGAAACGGGAGAGAGAAAGAGAGAGAGAATGGAGAAAGAGAGAGCAGGAGAGATAATTACCACCCCGTGGTCCTCCTTGCGGGGGTGGGGGGGTGGTGGTGGCAGGAGCAGGGGGAGGCTTTCCTAGGCTGCTGCCTTCAGCCTGAGATATCCCAGGTGATGTTCCCCCCGGTAAGCTGGCATAGCCCAGGACTTTTATATTGTTCCTGGTATGTTCATTATAGCTCCATCTGGCCTACATTAGCAATGCATATGTGGCTTCCAGGGGGGTCTTTCCTGTGTGCTTGCCATCTACTGTCCACCACACCCCCTGGGCAATTGCTGTCGTGGTGGACAGAGATGACACATCAGGCAGGATGATCTTATCTTTGTTGAGGCACTTCTCAGTTCATAATCACAATCACAAGGTGATTTAAATGTGTAAGAGAGTATTCCCCAGTACCAAAATTAGATTTGAGTGGTCTAGCAAAACTCAGACTGAGGTTGTTTGTCATCCAGGATACAGAAAAAAGCAGATGTGAAATTTGATGATCTGGAGGCAGTGTTTGACATGGTAGCTGGACTCCTAAATCCAAATATACTGGAATCTCAGTGCTCTGAGATTAAAACACTTCCTATTTATATTTCATTTCAGATTTTAATGCATCACATGAGGCTCTTTGCATGCAACTTCAGAACTTGTGATTTATTGAGGGTACTGTTCTAGTTTTTCAATGACATTGTGAGGCAAATAGCAGCAGTCACATGCTCTAATGGATACAGGCCTGGTGGCAGAACAGGGTGCACAGGTCTTGAGGCTATGCCAGCCTGTCTGATGTACATGCTGCTTCAGAGTATTCTGCTGCTCAAGAGGTGAAGAGCATCATGCAAGCCATTCAGGATAGTAGGCATCAAAGGTGGCTAGTTTCAGAGGTATGGGACAAATAAGCATGTCAGATTTGAATGGAAAGGAGGGTCCTGTCAGCCTGGGAGTCGTCATTCTTTTTGGCGCTTCTGCTGTGACAAGTTCATTCTGAAATGGGAGGAAACTGCCCTTAAACATAGCATTGTTGTATGTAAGGTAAGGTAAGGTGCTTAAGCTTTGGAGCTTTGGCATCCTGCTGGATCAGATCATTGTGCAAGAACAACTTCAAGGTGGGTTAAGTCTTGAGGTTTTACCTAGCCAGCACTTGTACAGTAGGCATTACTAGTAGTTTTGTTATTCTGCTATAGCTGGAGTTCAAATGAGTGTAAATGAGAAGTATTAGGAGTTATTTGAAGTTTTGTGCCTCCTAGGTGCTCAAAATTATTCTGTTTCTAGAGGTGTGTTCTATGACTGCCTGGCGTTTATAGATTGTCCTTCTCAGGAGAACATCTATTATTGCTCCTGAATCCGTATGATCTCTGAGTTGTGATAAAAGTAATGTTGGAATCATGTTTATAGTCAGGAGTAATAATAAAAAGAGCAGACAAAATCAGGCTATTTTCTGCCACTGACTTCACTTTCAATGCTGTAGCTATAAAAAAAGCCAAAGTAGTTGTTTCCAGTTGTCATTTTTAGGGCAGTAGTCAGTGTTGAATCTGGATAAGGGAGTGAGGAGGTTTCTTGTATATGTACTGTGCTGTGAATTTCCGTGTGCATATGCTGATAGCTCCCACAGAAATGCCCAATAATGTCACCATTATATGTTCCCCTGTACTTGAGGAAGAAAAACTGAAAAATATGTTCAAGTGAGAAGAGTGCCTTCAGCAAATCTGACAGACTGACTGGCTTTAGTCTGTTTCCTTGATGTAAGAAGGTCATATTTTATAAGCACTTATGTTTATACCAGTCTGTTAATGGGTGATGCCACAGCCGCTTACAGAATCATAGAATTAACCAGGTTGGAAAAGACCTTCGAGGTCATCAAGTCCCATGTCCTGAAGTCCATCTTCAGATTATTTGGTGAATTTAATTATGCCCTCCACATTTCTTCTTCCATAACAATAGTGAGTGTAGCTACTAATCAGCACTGCATAAAACATTCCAGTTTTTTGAACATCTTGTGTGTTTGCTGAAACCCGTTGAAACTCCAAGTGGTAACATGCAGGTTTACTGCCAAAAAAAGGGAGTGTGCAATTGGAAATTTCTGGATGGGAAAAATCATTGCAGCTGATGCAGCCTGCAGCTTGTGCAGCACCATGCTGGCAATGCAGCAATCTCAGGATGAGCCCCTGGCTGAATCTTAAGGGAGGAGAAGGCAGGATGGTATGGATTAGAAGGGGACACCATAGTTAGCTTTATTTGTTGCATTGAGTTTGGCTTTGGTTTTCAGATTCTAAGTATTTCAAGGTTGTGTTTTCACTGTGAGAGACATACTTTTTTTTTTTTCTGCATATTATCCTTGTTGCAAGTTGGAGTTAATTAGGCCACTGCTATATGACATTTTTGCTGACAGATGGGTTTTGCACAGACTCTTGCAGTGCATTGCTGAGCTATGGCTGCTCCATCTCGTGTACTGCTGGCTCGCTTGCTTCCAGATGCCTCTCAATCGATTTGGCCTCGGTGTGATCAGATCAAGTGTTGCTCTGAGTGATCTTGTTACGTTCGCATCCTGTAGCTTACACTGGATGTTTTGATGCCTGCCTGACCACAGACAAATGTTTGATGCTTTGTGTAGTCTGCAATGAACTGAATGGAGAAATAGGAAATGGGATAACATTTCTGTTAAAAATCCCTAAACAAGCCAACAGGCCCCAACCAGCTTAAACAAACCAACCAAAAATCTGTGTGATCCGTGTGTATATGTACTTCAGTTATGTGTGTGTGGAGCTCAAAACTGATTGTCTCAGCCCTTCACCCTGCTGGTGGAAGAGGAGCAGGTGCCATATCAGGATTGGTGGCCTCGGATTGTCCAATAGTCAGTGTCAGTCTTTGAATTAAGAAGTCAACAGAAAATTTGCTTGGACTCAATCTGTCTTGAGATGAGTGTTTTGCTTTATAAGCAGTTTCTTTAGCTTCATTGGCAGCTGGTTTCATGAGGAAGCATGCTTCTGCTTCGGGGAAGCAAGAGATATTTCTCACCACTGTGTTTACCTGGTTGGTCAATTTCATGCTTCACCTCTGAGTTTATGTGGGACACTATCCAGAGGTTACTCTTCAATTTGTTGCTTAGAAAGTAATCCCACCTTTTACTTAACTTGTGTCCTTTACAAACTGGCTAGAGGTCTGTGTTCTCCGGTGCATTTAGCTGGTGTATGAGATGGAGTTGTCATTGCTGTACTGTTTTATACTACTTTACTGCAGCGTCTTATACTTCATTGTAGAATCATAGAATGCTAGGGGTTGGAAGGGACCTTAAAAGATCGAATCCTGCAAAGCAGGACCACTTAGGGCAGGTTATGCAGGAATATGTCCAGGTGGGTTTTGAAGGTGTCTGGAGAGATCAGTAATAAAGTTTTTTTTCTTGTGTTGAGGTGGAATTTTCTGTGACTTGAGTTCACTCTGTAGCAGTCTTGCTGGTTGTCTTTTTTCTTTATTTCTTGTCCCAAGGCTCAGAGATGAGCATTTTAGACAGCTCTCCTGGGTTAACACAGCCTGTGCTAACAAGCAAGCCCCCTGCCCCGCATACAGACAGGAGGGAAAGTAATACAAAAAAATCCTCTGTGTTGAGATAGAATTTAATGAGATCACGTGCTATACAAAAGCGGAAGCCAGCGATAAAACAGATCCCCCCCACCTCCACCACTTCTGCAGCAGCCAGCCCAGCAGAAAAGAACCAACACTGCAAACCCAGAAACTGGGAGCAGCAACTGGAGCAGGACGTCTGTCATGTTACAATCTTATACTTCAAGCCCCATGATACTTTGCTTCAGCCAGCAGTTTCCTTCTAAAGCTGACCTGAAGTTAGCATGGTATTGAATACACATTAGCGGATTCAACTCAACCCAGGACAAGAGCCTATGAATTGACTTTTATAAGGAGTGTCTTTGATTCTTCAAGTTTGTTATTAATAGAAGTAGCTAACTTTCTTAGATCAGTTGGGAATGTGGATGTAGACTAACAGATCCAATTGCTGGCAATTTCAAACTAGGTTTGATTTCATGGCCTGAAATGAATTTTTGAGAAGAGAAGATGCTCAGTTTAGGAAGGAAATTATTTTTGGTAAACTGTATTAAGGTTAGCTTTGATAGTTGAATTAATACAGAAATGTGTCAGTATTGATGAAATTATGTTCCTTTCTCATCTCTTGATTGTGAAGGTTGATTTGGGAAAAAAAAAAAACCAAACACCAAAACTGAATGTAACATAAATGAGCCATGTTTACCATGGAGTCAAATTATAGTTCCTGAAACTGGCTCTTGACAGCCCACTTCAATCTATATCTTGCATTTATTTTTGGATTCCTTAATGCTTGTTAGGCATTTAAATTGATACAGTCTTTGTGTTTGCTTTGCCTTGGTATGTTTGTTCATAGCAAATGGTTTCCAAAACTGAATTCATTATTTCAGATTGACTAGAAGCAAATGCTTTCTGTGATGCTTTAGTCTTACATTTCCAACTTTTCAATAGTCAACAGAAATGCCTAGGTAAGGCTTAAAGATGGAGTGGGCTTAAAGGGGAAAAAGAAAAAAAAAACAACCAAAAAAGCCCACGAAAAAACCAAAAAGCACAAACCCATCCCCATCTGAGAGGAGCCTGAATTGGTTTCTTCTGAAGGGACCTGCTATTTTAGGAAATATTTTTGTCCTGGTCCTATTTTACTAGTGGCAAGAAAAGATGTGTCCTGTTGTGGTAGTAGGCTTTGCTTTCTGTCCATCGTGAAATATCCTGTGAAAAGAAAGAGGAACAGCTTCTTACCTTTCCTTCACACAAGTGCATTTTTACATGATAATATTGTGAACAGTTGCATGTTCAAGTTCAGAATGAAAACATCAGCCATGTAACCACTGATCACCCTTCCACGAGTAAATGCTTGGGTTTAGTTGTATTGTGCTGGAGACCTGGGATTTGTGAAAGACTGACTGGCAGCTGGGACGATTTATAGGTTTTATAGCCATTACTCTTTTCAGCAGAATAAAGAGTGAGGGAAGAAGCTATTTGGTAAACAATTGATTTGGGTTGTTTGCTTTTATAATAGTTTCCTGTTAACTCTCAATTGCACCTTACATATGATGCAATTTACTATTGCTAGAGTTCTAACTTGGGTTTTTTTTCTGACAGACTTTGCAAACTATTTAATATACTGATAGTAGAGTAAAAATAGTACCATATTCCAAAACATAGACTTACAGAAATAGTTTTTCCAACCCATTTGGTTAAAGTTGCTGCCTTCATTAGAGGTGCGTTTTGAATGAGGCAATGCCAACATTGGGCAAGTCATGATGGGGTGAAGGCACTGATACTTTTAACAAATTAATATAGGACACCAATGGTGTACTTACTGCATGGTGAAATAATGTTTGAGAATTAATGCAGCCTGTCCTAATAGCCACCGGGTGCCTCTCCTGAGAGGGAGTGTGTGGTGAGCCTTATGGGGCTGTATTCCCTGTGGGCTGCTAGCACTGTGTCATGCCCCCCATGGCACTGGCCTCTGCAATGGCTCTGACACTGCTGTCTGGACTTCTAAAACTTAAGAAATAATTTTTCTAGTAAAACACAAAATTGTTTTGGAGGAGTGAGAAAAACATTTTGGGGAATCACTGTAGAAACATTTCTAGGTATGTCCACCTTACAGCTCTGACCCATTTTTTTCATCATACTTTGGTAATACACAAGCATGAGAAGTATGATATGAACTCTTGTGAGTCTTTAATTCAGTCTCCTGCAGTGGTGACTTTTCAGTGGTTCAGAATGTTCTTTGGACATCTCTTAATAAGCTGCTTCCGTTTCCCTCAATGTAGAAGTACTTTGCCAGTGATCTGAGTAGTCCTGAATCCAGAAAACAAACTTGGTGGTTTTGTTCCTCCCTTATAGCTGCTTCTGAAAACATCATCCTGCTGTTCCTGACCTTATTTCATGCAAGCCTTAGTGCTCATACTTCAGGCTTCAGATGTTGCTGTATGTATAATCATGTGCATCTGTTGTTTGATCATTGAAATAGATTACAGTGTGTTTCTATTCAGGCTAATTGCTTTTGACAGATTTTAATAGAGTTTTCAATCAAGACATCTACCTGCATGTAGATGTGTGTTTGGATGGCTTGTATCTCAGAAATAAGAAAGTTGCCTGAGCTAGTTACAGGCTGTAGTATTGTCCAGGGTGCAGCCAGCTGAATGAGTTAATGGGTATTTGGTATCATGCTGACATCATGCCCACTGTATAAGTAAAAGGCTGGCTTTGTTGATTCTTCTTCCAGGCTTGGGTGTTTCCTGTTCCATTTTCTGGCTGCTGGCTTGCGATTGTTTTCCTCGTGTGCTTGCCTTTGTTGTGCTTCCTGCTGAAGATACAGTACCTTTGTTTTTAGTGGGTTTTTTGGTATTATTCCATTAAATTTCCCTTCTGTCAATCCACAGGGCTTTGGAAATTTTGTTGTTGTTGTTGCTTGATTGAGAAATTTCTGTAGGGTTTTTTTTTATTTTCTTTGTTGTTTATGGCTTTTTTGTTTTGTTTTGTTTTGTTTTGTTTCTTCCTTGTGGGAGCTTGCATGAGCAGGCTGTGTTGGAACTCAGCCACAGGTTGAGTCAAACTGCAATAAGTAACTATGTGAAGAAGAGTTTTTCAAGCCCTGTGAAAACAGACCAGAAGGATCTGGTAGTAGGACCACTTAAGACCATACTGAAACCTTGCAGGCAGCAGAAAAAATGGTATGAAGTCACTTACTTGTTTGTAAAGGATATGGCTTGACATTGAAAACTAACCTTCTTTTATTAATATTACTAGTGGTTTATTTATGTAAACTCTAAACTTGTCAGGTAAACATATTTTGAAGATTTACCATGATAGTAAAAGGCATAGATACAGAATCCAGTTCACTATAAATGTGTGAGGACACACCTGGTGAAAAGAATAACTGGTTTTCCTATTAAACATTGAGAAATTGTAGAAGAACTCAAATTCTTACAGTAGTTCACATTTGGAATTAGTGAAGTAAACAGATGTTAGCCAAGGTCAGGAGCTGGTGAAGGGAAGAAAAATCACTATTTAATAATTTCCCAGTATTTGATGCGTTTTGGAGCCCATTGTGGTCTTTACCACCTGGGGGGAGAGGGACCCTAAGCTCCAATGCAAGTCTCTGACCTTTTCAGCTAGCTTGGGTTGAAAGCACTAAGCAATTCCTAATGACTTTGTGTGAAGGTAGTGCCTGAGATGGTCCCAAGGCTGACATGAAGCTAGAGACTATCCTACTTAAGCATACAAACCCTGTGATGCATTTAAAAGTTGTATTTTTACTTTTTACTGCCTTCTTTTGGCTTTTTCGAGGAACTCTAACAAAGTCTTCATGGCTGCTGTTTTGAGCCTGCTGCTTTTTAGCAGCTGAACAGGGCTGGAAAGGGAAGGTGAACATAAAAGGAGTCTTCTGAAGGTGGGGAGTAGGCAGCTGTAGGCTGCTGTAGAGTATCTTACATGGAATAAGAGCAGGGTTTTAAGGTAACACCTGATGTCAGCTGTATTTCTAATGGTACACTTTCAACCTCTCAGTATAAGCAATGAAGTGAACCTAGCTGTTTAAGACATGCCAGATGTGACGGTTTCTTGCCCTGAGATTGAGCGTGTGAAAACAAATGCACACAACTTTCAGAGAGCACATTCTTCAAAGGGGGAAAACATCTGGAAAAGGGACTGTGTTGCAGTTTGTGGCAGCTGTTTTGTCAGTGTAGGTCATAAGCAGTTTTTAATATCTGCAAATGAAACTGTGGACAATAGAGAACTAGTCTGTGTTGCTGCTCTGTAGTGTTCAGATCTTGAATAGTTTGTGTAGAGCTGGCACTCTACATTTAGCACTCTGAGATTCCCAATGAGGGATCAGCATCCCTGCTTAGAGTCCTTAGGCATTACGTCAAGTGAAATAAAATAAATGTTATTTTTGCTTTCACTGCATGTTGTGACCTAGCTACCCTTAAATAAAAGTTGACAGCCATCGTGTTTGTTTCTCTGTTTAGTGAGCAGAAATAAGGTTTCATGTACTTCCCTTCTGAGGCACTATTAGTGTTCAATGGACTTTCTGTAGTAGAGCTCCAGGCTCAGGAACCATAGAGAGATTTTTCTTCCTCTCCATGGTTTGAGACTGTGTGGCAACTTTTCATGGTGTGACTTGTTCTTATAACGTCTTGACAAAAACTGTGAGATGGAAAAGCATAGTATTCTTTGTTTGTTATAATGATTATCAGGTTGCTACAGCTGGTAAGTTTTAAAAAGCAAGATGTATTAATCTTGTAGATTGTTTGTTTGTTTAAAAGACCAATTAAAAATTCTACAGAAGTAAGTCACTGTTTGAAGGATTTATGTGTTGAAATTAGCAATAATGTAATGGAGGTACTGAAAAATGAGTCTTTTTTTTTTTTCCTTGAAGTGTGGTTCCAACATGATTAAAGAAACTGGAGGATTTTTTTTCCGTTAGGACAGAGACAGTGCTTTGGCTTTTTACACTTAATGATCTGTGGTGATTTTATTCTACTTACTGTCAAGGAAACAGCACTTCATCTTTATTATGTCATCTTACTTGGATCAGTTCTCTCATCTGATAACAATAGTTAGCAATGAATAATCCCATTTATCTGCATTATTTGAGGATCTCAAAGTGCCTCAAAGTTCGTCTTAACCTCTTTCATAGAAGCGTGTTAAATTTAATTAGTAAGAATTTGAAATGGTCTTTATGGATGCTCCTTTTGAATGCAGTGTTTCTCATAACCTTCAAATCAAATGCATGTCAGCATCCCTATTCCCATTGGTGTCAATAAATATGTAAAGGGTAAGTGCCAAGAGGATGGAGCCAGGCTCTGCTCAGTCATGCCCAATGACAGGACAAGGGGCAACGGGTGGAATTTGAGGCAGGGGAAGTTCCACGGAAATGGGAGGAAGAATTATTTCACTGTGAGGGTGGCAGAACACTGGAATGGATTGCCCAGGGGGGTTGTGGAGTCACCCTCTCTGGAGATATTCAAGACTCACCTGGATGAGTTCCTCTGTGATCTGGTGTAGGTGATCCTGCTCTGGCAGGGTGGTTGGACTAGATGAGCTCTCAAGGTCCCTAACAGCCCCTGACATTCTGTGATACTGCTTCCTGCAAATTAGTTTTTTTTTTTTTTAGGTCTTCTTGAATTGTATAATGGATTTTTGAAAGTTGTAGGCTTATCATAAATATTTTTCTCTCTGGTTACAGTGACATTAAGAATTTATTTGATTGAGGCTGATGGACCTTAAGTCCAGTTTTGGGTGTTTTTGCTTAGTTTTTCAAGCTGAAGAGTTCTGTTCCATCAACTAACTGGTTTGTGTGATCAAGCCAGTAACTCCTTGGCTTAACAAGCTAGTAACTCCTTGGCTTTACTGTTTCCAGTAAGATTAAGACTCAGGGCTTATATGATTTTTCCATGTAAGTCTATCACTATTGTGCAGAGGATAGGTATAAACCTGTGCATGATCCTTGCTAAAGGGAGAATTTCTCTTGTGACCCATCATGTATTACTGTTGTCCAGCTTGCTGAACAAAGCTGCTGGGTTGTTTCTGTGAGGGCTTCCCTCTGTCTTCATCTGCTTCTTTTTCCTTCCTTCTGTTTCTTGCTTGCAAGCTCCAGGAAGGCATATGTCCTTGGTTTTAAGTGTTAGCACAGTGACATGAAGTTCATGTGTATGATGTGCATAGTACAGTAGCACTGAAGGAAAGGAACATGCAAAGTGCAAATTCTAGAGGGGAAACCTGAAATGTGCCTGGTTGAGAGAATGATGGACTATTTTAATCCTTTTTCCTGTTAGGCACTTCTAAAGGTCTGTTTCCTTATTACTTAGCTTTTTATCATAAGTGCATTCTATAATTCTATGTATGTAATAATAACAGACTTGGGTTTGGTGTGATGGATGAAATTAAATAAGATGTTTCTGTCTACTAGAACCAGAAAGCTGAATGGAGAAACGGAGACCTCTGTCTTGGAGACCATGAGAGTTGGACTTGATTATTATAAGAAAATTCATAACACTTACAATTTTTATTACAAAACCCTGTACTGAAGAGTAGCTGGGTACACAGTGATGTAGATAAAGCTTGTGTCTAATGGATATAAGTAGGATACTGAATCTGCTGGATACAGTAGGGGTCAGGGGAGGTTTGTAATTTTTTTTTAAATTATTATTTTAAAAATTAATTTTTTCTAGTAATGGGTAACTTGAATGCCCTAAAACCAGGTCCAGGGCAGGATCTGTTTCAGCATGTCATGTGTACTAACACTGTATTAATTCCCTTATCATGGTATTGCTGTTGTGGAGATGTAGAATTTCATGCATTTTTATGGAGTAAAGATTGAAAGACTGGACCCTGAATTCAACTCAAAATGAATAAAATAACCATCTATTTTACTCATATGTCAGCTATTATTAGGCTTCTGAACATGCCTTGAAAGTAATCCAGGTAATTTGCCGTGTTGTTTAATCCTAGTGTTGACAGATTACTCATACTGGCTTACTCATATTGGTGTTTTTATGAGGTTAAAAAAGATTTGTTTAATTAGAGGCGTGTTGGTATCTTGGGTAGCATGAATAGTATGTCAGGAAGGATCTTACGGACAGTCTCTTCCTTGTAGTAGTCAGTGAGTCCTCACCTTGCCAGACACTAATGGTTAAAGTCAGCAAATGCCAGAAATACCTTGTTAATTCATCTTCATGTTGTTTGTGGAAATAGTTTTACTAATAATAATTTCAGTAATGCAATAAATTGATCAACTTGCAGGGAAGACCAGTCACAGAGTTTCTTCCTTGGCAGAGAACAGTTCTGCCTCAAATGAAGATGAGAGGGACCTTTGGCATATGAATGGAATGCTGTAAGAGTGCAAAATATCTGAAGCAGTTCATGTTAAAACTAGTAAGTTACATCAGACTTCTCACATGGCTCTGTTCAGATGTTTGTGGTTCAGCCAAATCACAGCATAGGAGGATACCATTCTGCATAGGTTGAAGAATAACATAAGCAACATGGTCCATGGAATGGTTACTTCAGCAGCGTGGGCTGTGCCTCCATGCTGAGGGAAATAACGAACTTGTGTGCAAAATAAATAATAATGAGAAAAAATTGTCAACCTCAGCTTCCTTTTGAAATTCACTTGAGGTGGAGGCCCTGTTTCACAAGCAAAATTTCAGCACTTGTCTGCTGTGGTGAATTTCTGTCCAGGTAGATAAGGTTTTGTTCAGTCAGACTATAGCACAAGAAAAATCTACTGAGCAGATGGGTTTTAACTTCTGTTTCTCCTTGGAGTAGGTTACAAAATGCACTGTGTATTTCCTCCACTGCAGTAATAATTCTCTAGGTTTAGAGTAATTCAGTAGTTTATTGTTGCCTTTCTATTATAGGAGAATGATGTAAGCCTGCATACTTTTCCAAATCCAGAAAATCTAGTTTATCTTTTTTTTAAGGAAGCTTGTTTCAGGAAGAGTCAGGTGCCTTATATACTTTAACTCACTATGTCTAATTACTATATTGTCAAAAATACAGGATGTTAGCAATGTGTAATAAATAAGTCATTTAAGAGTCATGCTTGGAAGTGCAACTTCAGTACTATGGCTTTTTTTTTTTTTTGAGTTTCTATTAGTATTATAAGTCCAAACATTTAAACAGAGGTATCTGAAGTCTCACTGTTGTCTGTTCTGGAACTGTGCTGTAAACAAAAGTCTGCTGATTTCCCTGTATGGGTATGGAATAAAGGCTCTAAAAGGAATAAAAACAGTGCTGAAGAGGTAATTCAACTTTCTTCCTTTCTTCATTTCTTCCTTCTTCAAAATGCTTCTAAATTAAATGTACAATTCTGTGAGAGGTTGAGTACTAATAAATTTTATGGAATAGGGGTAAGATGTAAGCATCCCTCAAAAGGAATAGCATCCTCTTACAAACTATCTTTTTGCAGTCCAATTTTGGCAGGAAACGTTGAAAAAACACCTTTGCTCCATTTTTATGGTATGCATAGTACAGAAGAATTCTTCCATGAGATACATAAGGGAGTGAGATGCTGGAAATGTGATGAAAGAGATATGAAGCTATCTTAAAGTCAACAGCTACTTCAGATGAATTCCTGAAAACTGAAGACTGATATTCTGCTTAAAACAAGCTGATAAATTACAGAGCTCTGACATTTGAGTGATGTGGTTCATTTGAGAAACTGACATTGCTCAAATGTCAACTTGTTTATCAAATTGGTTGAACTAGGATTGTCCCTCAATTTTTGACCTGACAGATATAATTTAAATTTGTTTCATGTTCTGGAGTCTGGCTCTGCATATAGTAATTTTCATTTTCACATCCTTTCGAGGTACACATGCATTGAAATAGATGCAAAATATAGTTTATGCCAAGTTAAGGTACCTTTTTGCAAGAAAAAAAATAGTATAAATTAAAGAAAACTCAAATCTTACTTAGAGTTTTTTTCGTGTACTTGCTTTCACCTCATAGTTTCAGTTTTAACAGGACTGAGTTTCATGGGAGCTTAGAGTAGTTCTGCAGTGTGTTGTATTGCTATGAAATGCATTCTTACTTAATGTATTTATTTAAGAGAAAATCAGTGATGGTGGCTCTGAATGAAACGTACTTTCTATTGCAACAAACCACTTAATTCCAGCATTGAATGTGTTTCAATGCAAAACCTTACTTTAATTCTGTAAAAGAGAGCCTTATGTTTGTTTTGGGGTAGTGACAGGCTTTCAGGTGGCAAGATTTAAGTGTGCAGTATCATAGATTTTTGTTCTATGTGAAAAGGTACCACTCAAAAAAAAAAATCACAACTCTTGTCATATTTATTAGTATCATTAAACACTTCTTTTGTTGAACTTGCACACCTGCTGAATTGCATCTTTTATTTTCCTTCTTTTTTTTTTTCTTCCCCTGAGTGAGATAGAGAATATTTAATTCTAGAGGGAATTGTTTTAGGTTTTGGGTTTTTAGTTTGTTTGTTATTTACCCTGCTTCTATTAGTCCACACACTATATAGGCATGTAAATGACCAAAGACTTTAAAAAAAAAAAAAATCTAAGTGAACAGCTTGGGAGTGAAATTGGGCTGCTGTTTTGTTTGTTTGTTAATTCCACCTTCTCAGTGAATTTTTTTGTTTGGCTGATAGAATCTTGGGGGTTTTTTTATTTTCTTTTTCACCCCGTGTGTTAAGTGTTGGTGCTGCACTAGATTGGAATGACTTTCAGGACATGTTAAATCTTGTATAATTTTGGTTCATATGCTTGTCATGATTTTTCTTCCTGCAAAACCAGCAGTTTTTATAATAAAATGTGCCTAAAGCCATGTGGAGGTATTTGTGGACTAGGAAGATCTGGTAGATGAGAGGGTCTTCAGTTGTTATATTGGTGACTGCAAAATCCATAAATTTGGCTAAAGACTCTTAAACTCCAAAAGAGACCTGGTGAGGTCTTGTCTTGTGCCTGTTCCCCTCATTCTCCCTCTGCTGTTGGTGGTGCACATAATGTGTGCACACACTGCTTATGCTCTTTGCCTGGTTGTGGCTGGTTATGTTGGGGTTAGAATAGAACACAGTATTTCAGCTGAAGGGGCGTTACAACAATCTAGTGCAACTGGCCTGACCACTTGAGGGCTGACCAAAGGTAAAGGATGTTCTTAAAGGCACCAGACACCTCTCTAGGAAATCTGTTCCAGGGTTTGACCACCCTCTTGGTAAAGAAATGCCTCTGAATGTCCAGTCCAAACCTCCTCTGGCGTGGCTTTGAACTGTTCCCACGTGTCCTATCACTGGATCCCAGGAAGAAGAGCTCAGCTGCTCCCTCTCTGCTTCCTTCCTCAGTAAGCTGTAGAGGGCAATGAGGCAGTTCCTCAACCTCCTTTCCTCCAAACTGCACAAGCTCAAAGCCGTTAGCCATTCCAGGATATTCCTTCCATCTCTTTTACCAGCTTTGTTGCCTTCCTTAGACATATTCGGGCACCTTAAGATCTTCTTAAATTCAGGTACTCCATATGAAAGTTGAGGGAGCATGGGTTTCAGGGGTGTTTTAGAAAGCTGCCATCCTGCTGGTAGGGGGCTTTGTAGTCTTGATGGTGGGTAAGAAACTCTTCAGACTGTTGTAGACACATGCCTTTTCCTTGTTTTCATGTCCCTGACACAAAAAAAAAAATCTACTTTATCTGACTTGCTAGGAGTACTGCTCAGTACCACCTTTCACCCCTCTTGATACTTTCCTCACATTCATGACCGTAGTCAGAGATGTGGACTTTTTGTAGCTAAATTTTTAGATTTTTTAGCTTCTCACAGGAGCATGGAAATGTTTGCTTTGTGAAGCTGGACAGGTCCTGCCCATGAGCTAGGCTTTTGCTGGTTTTGCAGTCCTCTTCATGCTTGCAGTGTTTCCAGGGGCCCTAGCTGGGGAAACCACTCTTCTTTGGGGAGTTTGTTCACTTGTGCATGCAAGTCTGTTCTTCGTTATGGATAGGATAGGAAAATTTCTGCTGAAGCCTTGCAAATATCTCTTATAAGTGCTTGGTTGCTGGGTTGCTCAGCTCTTTGGGGAGGGAAACATTCAACCTCCCAGTTGCTTCATGAGAGCAATGCTAACCTTGTAAACTCAGCTCTTAGTCCTGGCATATCTTTGGTTTGTTTTGATACTTACTGTGATTGCAGAGTAGATAGATGCCTGGGCCTGGGTTTTAATAGCATCCTACTGGCACTTGGAACATGACCTGCCGGAAGTTTTAGAATTTAAGAGACAAAATAAATGCAACATACACTTCAGGACTTTGTGGGGAGGGTATGGGTGAGGAGAATGGTTGGCTGCCAGAAGATAGTTTTGAGAAAGGTAATTGCTTCCTTAGCTGCCTTGGAGACGGACTTGTTTTCAATATATTTGTGGAACAAGTGATCCTTGAGCTGCTGTGATGAAGTGGGCAATGTGCTATTGCGATGCCTTTCTGGCATTGTTTGTGAAGCAGGCCAGGAGGAGTGCATACAGCATTTACACTTGAGTTAACTAACTTATAATCAGGGTAAATAAACATCTCTCATTTTCCAGGAGCTTTTCAGTGGAGTCTGTTTCTCAACCAAATTTCTGGTGCCTTTTAGTTCATGGAGTGTTTGAACTTCTCCAAAGCTGATTATTTTTGTAAAGGAAGATGTGGGTCTTCCCAAGGTTTTCTGTAGTTTAGGGATGTAGCCCTTTTGGTTAGTTTGCCAGAAACATTTGTCTTCCAAGAGGGAGCAACTGTACTGAGCAAATGAGCAGTAAAATGTTTTTTGACCTATTTCTGTAGGCTGTTGACAACAATAATTGCTACTGTTTCTATATTAACATTCAACAATAAAACACAGTTTCTAAATTATTCATGTTGATTTTGACAACCTATTACTCTTGCAACACTTTGTCTCTAAGGAGAAGTTGGGAAATGGAAAATTTTCCTTGGTTTTGGCAAACAGCCCATCTTCAAGTTGTGAAGAGATGATTTGATGTTTCCTTATTTTCTAATTTGGGTGCATCTTTTGTGTGTGGTTTTTTTGCTTTTTTGTTTTGTTTTGGTTTTTTCCTGATTGCATTTATAAGAAATAGAATTTTAAATTTTTTTAAATTACTTAGCTACGTGAGCAGGTTTTTAAGTATAAATGGTCCCTAAAGTGTTTGTGTTCTGCATGGATACCTCATAATAGAACTAGAAGGCAAACTAGTACTTTTTTGGAAGGAAATCTAACCATCTGTATTCTGTTACACTCTGCTGTAAAGCTGATGGTTAACCAACAGGCAAGAAGCCATGGACTTAAGTCTGGTGACACACGGACTATATTAGCATGACATTTACCTGGTTTGAACCATAGGCTTCTGGAACTCAATGGTGATTTTCACTTGCGGGGAGCAGCAGATCAGACATAGTGGATGAAAAAAAATCAGTCTTTCTACTGGGGACAACAAAGTCATCTCATCTCACTAAATGTGTAAGACCAAGCGGAGAGTCCTTTTACACTCTTATTTTCACATCTGTTCTTCATAGGAAAGGGTGGCTATAAGCAGTTCCACTTCAAAGAAGAACTTTTGGTCTTGTTAATAGAGCATGCAAAGCAGTTTGCTTCTTCTAATTGATACTGCTTTAGTTAGTGACAAACCTCAAATTTGGACCTGAATATGGTATAAAAGTTTGGAGGCATGTGTTCCAACACAGGCGTGTGTTGGAAGAGTGGTGTGTTACTTGGGTGTGCTTAATTTGCTTAATTCTTTACAATATTTGAACCCTCTTTTGATTTTGATTTTTTAAAAAATATTTATTTATTTATTCTTGTCAGTGGAAGTTGTTAAACCTTAGAATTGTAGTCATTAACTTCTTGGTTGAAGGGCTGGAGCTGATGTTAGCATTAAAAATGGAAAGCATTTAATCATCTAAAATAAGGAGAGCATTTGTTGTTCTGGAGTAAACTGTTAATAATCGTGGTTGACACTGAATTTCGTCTTCTGGAAAGGTAATTGCAAATGAAGAAATTAATACAAATTTAAAAGACTTTGAAGGCTTGTGAAAGTGATGCAGATTAGAGTTTGCAGAATACAACTACTGAAATCATAGAAGCTGTTTTAGGGACCTTTGGGGAATGTGTTTTGATGTTTCAATGTGTAATAACAGCACATACAAGGTCTGATGCTTATTTTCATGTTATGTTGTAGTCCTTAATTATAAGTTAATTTCAGTCCAGATAGCTCCGCTCTTGTGTTTGATCCCATGATAGAAAACCTCTTGAGGGTAAAACCTTGCAGGCTGAGTTTTTTTGAATATAACCTTAGTTGTGAACAAAGCCAACATTTGTTGAAACAGGTATTACAAAGAACTATTAGCAAATATACCAGTTACTTTTAACTGCAGAAAGGAATGACATAGAGTGTGCATGGGGAGAGCTATGCTTTCTGTCTTAAATAATGGCATTTGATAGGAAAATGCCTTTTAATGTTAAGATGACATGTTAATGAGCTAAAACGCACTAGACACTGTTTTTTTGTGTGCATTTCTTTCAGCCCTCTGTACTCTGCTACCAAAATCTTTTTTGAATGTATTGGAAATTGTATAAATGGCATCCAGCACACTGTGCATTTGGAGTGCACAGATGCAGTAAAGATCTTTTCTCCTCAGATATGTTAAGCTACCAGGGCTGGAAGAGGGGAAAACGGACGCATCTCTGTACTACATCTAAACATGAAAAGAAACAGATTTACTACATCTTAGCCTTTTAATGCTTGTGTGATATCCTTTTTTCTTTTTTCTTTTTTTCTGTATTGTATTTAAGTTGGCATCTTGGCATAAAAAAAATACTTGAAATTACTGTTTCTCTCTCAAAACAAACAGAAAAATATTATGAAACACCTATTTCCAATGACAGGTTCCAGTAATTAAACAGCATAATTCAGATGGCTTGACCAGGAATTACCTTGTTTTGTCCCAATTTGACCAGGTTTTTTAAATAGTTCTTTGATACCATCTGACAGAAGAACAGCTGGATTATATCCCTCTTCTTATCCAAAGCAGTTGTAACTGATGAGCAGTTACATAGTCTATGGGCTTTCTCTTACAGCATTATCTTCTGACTGCAGTCTTTAGTGTTGATTGGGTTGTTTGTTTTTTTGTTTTGTTTTGTTTTGTTTTGTTTTTAACTAATATCCCCACCTAAAGAGTGAATTCTTTCTGAGAGGGAGCAAAATACTGAAAGACTATACTTGTAAGGTGTTTCAAATTTCTCTACTGTCAAATAAATGCTCTTCAGCATTTAGCTGCTTGTAAGAAGGAAACAAAGCAGAGAAGCCCACAGGAAGGTGCATGCAACTGGAGGTGAAATGAGTCTTGCAGCTGGAGGAGAGGCCTCTGAAATGCTGAAACTCCCTTAAGGGACAACCTGCTGTCAGTCTTGGGCAGTATCACAACTATGCAGCTTTTCTTTCAGAACTTGTACCCTAACTACACTTTTGAATGTTAATAGTTAAAATGTATAATGGTTTAATTATTATTTTTTTATATCAAAAATGTCAGGCTGGTGCTTGAACATCTTGTGGCATATTAGACTAATGTTTTTACACAGAGCTCTAAATAGTGAATGATCAATGGAGATAATTGTTTTCAGAATCCTCTAGTTGCCATTTTTCATATTTAGGTAGATCCCATTCTAGAAATTGATCTTTGATCCAGAACTCTTGTAAAAGTGAAAACTGAATATACTTGAGCATAACTTTGGGAGTTATCTTGAGATGGCATGCTAAATGGTCTAACTGTTACTTAATTATTTGCCAACAGGCAGGAAAAAAAACCCCACATGCTGTGTCTTGGAGGTCATATGCAATGTAGATAAAATAAGACACGATTACAGTTTTATTAACATGCTTGGAGTCCTTACTTCTGCACGACACTAATGAAGTGCATCTTAGCTGTTAATGTAATTTGTGGCGCATGAAGTTGTTCTTTGGGAGACTAATCTGCCCAAGAGCTTTAGGATTAGTCAAGAAGAGATTTGCCACTACAGGTGTTACTATAACAAACTGGACTGCAGCTTTATGTTATTCAGCATTACTGTACAGAAGCTGCTTTTGTGTGTGGATCAGTCTGCTAGATTATTTAATTTCATTGTAATGCAGATAATTTTTTTTTCTTGGCAGGGAATGAATGTAAACGAATTAAGTGGTTGGCTATGAAGGTATCTTGAATGATACATAAAATTCTTCACTAGCTCAGTTATTTTAGCTGGATATATTTTTCTGACCAGTACTTCATAAATTAATGTTTAAAATGTTATGGCCACATGTTTGAGAGAAATGTCACCATGTGTAGTGTACTCTCATTATGCTCTTCTTCTTTTTAAGTTGTTTTTCATCTTTCTATATATTTTTAAGGAAGTGCTACTTTCCCCCCTCTGAAATACTGTTGTTGTGATCCCCTTTGTTATAAAACTATTGTTGGATGTCTTAGTTAAAATCAATACCAGTTCATTAAATTTTGCATTATCAGTAACTTGCACAGACTAGAGACCTCTCTTCAAATGAGATATCTCAGCTAAATTTAATCTTTTATTTTTGGCTTTGCTGTGACAGTAAAGCATCATCACGATGTAGTCACTGAGGAGAAAAGCAAACTATTTCTTCCCAAAGTGCTGCGATGCTTGAGGTCTTCAAGAGAAACTTGATAGGAAGGGAGAGGACTGAAGAGAGTTATTTCTTTCTCTTAGTATGATGTGCTATACATAAGTGACCTAGAGATCTCAGGATAGACTCACCAGCAATTTCTAGCCCACCTTTCATCCCCGGGAAGGTTTTCTAGCACTTTTCAAGTGAAAATATAGTTGCAGTGTTGGGTAAAGCTAAGTCTTCAAATGACAGAATAGCTTAGAGGTATTTTAAGTACATCAACTGGGGAAGTTGTCAGTGTTCAGTCTTCTGAACTGTTAACTTACGGAGACTGCTGTGGGGGCTGAAGGTCAAAAGATCTGTGTAAACCCACAAGACAGGCAGGTATGAGTATGTTGGATGTGAATGGTTCTAAATATTTGCATGACAGATGTAATGGCATGGGGTGATTTTGTCAAACTGTCCCTTGCTTACTGTTTTTAATGTTGGGTTTTTTTCTGCTTAGTAGATGCCATACTGAACGAATGAGCAGAATTATGATGCAAAGTGGAATTCAGCATGCAGGTCTTACCAGCTCAAGATTCCTTGTCATGATGAGTTCTTTAAATCATAACTGAAGTTTATGTAAAGCTGGGATTTGTGTAGGTGAGAGAGACATAGAATCATAGAATGGTGTCAGTTGGAAAGGACGTTAAAGATTGTCTGGTTCCAACCCCACTGCCATGGGCAGGGACACCTCCCACTAAACCAGGTTGCTCAAAGCATCATCCAGCCTGATCTTAAACACTTCCAGAAATGAGGCATCCACAATTTCTCTGGGCAACCTGTTTCTGTATCTCACTGCCCTCGTTGTGAGGAACATCCTTACTGATGCCTAATCTAAACCTGCTCTGCATTAGTTTAAAACCATTGCCCCTAGCCCTGTTACAACATGCCTTTATAAACAGTCCCTCTCCAGGTTTCCTGTGGGCCCCCTTTCGGTATTGGAAGGCCACTGTAAGGTCTCTGTGGAGTCTTCTCACTAGAGAAGATTTGATCCAGTTGGAACAGATCCAACTCCCTCATCCTGTCCTTGTAGGAGAGGTGCTCCAGCCCTCTGATCATCTTTGTGGCCCACCTCTGGACCTTGTCAGACAAATCCATGTTGGGGGCTCTAGAGCTGGAGGCAGTGGATCCATGTGGGATCTCACCAGAGCCAGGGCAGAGTGGCAGAATCACTTCCCTTGACCTGCTGTCCACACACCTTTTGATGCAGCTTAGGATATGGTTGGCTTTTTGGGTTGTCAGTGTGCATTGCCAGCTCATGTCAAGTGCCTCATCAGCCAGCACCTCCAAGTCATCTGCAGAACTGCTCTCAATCCACTTGTTACCCAGTCTGTATTTATGCTTGGGATTGCCCTGACCCAGGTACAGGACTTTGCACTTAATCTTGTTGAACTTCATGAAGTTTGCATGGGCACACCTCTTCAGCTTGTTAAGATCCCTTTGGGTGGCATCCCTTCCCTCCAGCATGTCGACTGCACCACACAGCTTGGTGTTTTTGGCAAGCTTGCTGAAGGTGCGCTTGGTCCCCTTCTCCGTGTCACTGACAAAGATCCCTGGTTAGAGAGGAGGCACAGGCAGGGACAGCCACCAGTGCCAGTCCAGACCAGAGGAGCCTTGGGAGGCTTTCACATGTCTCTTGTTTTCTCCTCTCATATCCTTCAGCTTTTTCCTGTGAATTTTGCTACAGTCCAAATGATTCTAGAAGAAAACAACGTGTAGAAAAGTACAGTACCTTAATGTAGCAGCTGCAGGATTTTGGCCAATGATTAAAAAAAAAATTCTGTTTTCCTTTTTTTTATGTAAGAATCACCATCGGTCACTTGTGTTTACAGCATTTGCTCTTGGGAAAATGGGAGTGACAATGCTGTGAAGCATATGTTTGCAGAAAGCAGTGAACTGGAGAAGACTTTCAGTCATACACTCTTAATGAGGGAAATCTTGCTCAGGTGTCATCAAAGGGCTCAGCAACTCTAAATCTAGGATAGGTAAAGCCAAGGTCAGATTTGATAATGCTGTGTTCCTTTGCCCTTGTGTCAAAAAATGCTCCTAGGCTTGGCTTGTGTTTTGACCATCATCTCTGCAGAAAAGCCTCCATCAGCATTGGCTGTTTCTGGAAGTTGTTCAGGAAGAATAATTTCTTGACAAGTAGGAAGCCTGTTATCAATCAGAAAAAGTGCAATAGCAGATCAGCTTCTTGTTTTCTTCAGAAATGAAATAAAAGGTAGCAAAAGTCTTGGATTAGAGGCAGTTTATAGAAAGAGTGGGAGATAACACAAAAGCTCTCTCAACAATTAAAACTGTGCAATGTCAGTGCAAGTTTTTGCACTATGCTGAAAATGCAATGTGTAAAGTTGCTGCTTATTACTAGAGATCAGAGGCTTTCAGTTTAAACACCAGGGCTACGCAATGGCAGCAAATATTTACTTCCAGATCTTAAATAATTTAATGTAACTTCCTGCCCCCCTCTCCTTCCCCCTCCCCCCTTTTTATTTTCCTCCCCTGATCTAGTATGTTAAAAAAGGTGCTATTTCCACTCTGGCTGCTTACAAAAAGTTTATTTGAAAGTTCACTGTTGTGTCTTAGCTGGAGATATAACAGACAAGCCCATTAACCTACTATCCTTGCTTTAAGGACAGTAACAGAGTTCAGCTATTGAAGTTAAGTATTTGAATTATTCATGACCGTGGCCTAAATGCTTTAGTACTGTTTACAGTGTCTGTTAATTGCTCTGATATTTCTTTTTTATTAGAAATATTTAGCTGTCTTAATAAGATGAAGTGTAATTTTGAGTAGTTCATTAGTATGGCCCTGTCAGCTCAAAATGTAGAAAGCTCAATGTGGTCATGACTTGCTCTGGTAATTTCATTAAGATGGGAGATGTTGTGTCTTTTCTGAAGTGCGTGAGTTAAGTAGGCAGTCATAGGCTGTTGTGGTGTTAAGCTGATTTGGCTTCAAGTAAGCAGCCACTTTTTTCTCCTCCAACTGTAGCTGTCTTCCTAGCCGTGGCAAGAAACACTGAAAAAGCTCCCTATTGTAAAGCCACAAGTCAAAGTCTCTGTTAATTTGCAACTTACAATCTTGAGTGGGAAAGAAAAAATATTCCACGGTATGACTGCTGTGTGCTTCATTAATTTAACAGAGATTTCAGCTGGAGGAGCTGATGGTGAGTAGAGTTCACATTTGCACTTGTCACCTGTGGAATGACTTCCTTCTGTTTTTATTGAAATTTTGATAGGGTTGTTGCACGTGTCACATTTGAGATGCTCTTCCAAGTTTCTGAAGGTGTTAAAAGGGGTAAACATGTGATGATATTACTGATCAAGGCAAGCCAGACAAGGTGTCATCCTAGTTATTGGAAAGCTCATTAATTACCCAGTGGAACAACAGTGATAATTGACTCTTAAATCTTACAGCTTACTTGTTCTACAGGAAAAGAAAAGCTGAGGTAATACAGGGAAATCTCTGCCACTAGAAGAGTGCTACTGCTTGCCTTTTTTTTTTTACCCTGTATTGTGGTAACATGTTAATATCTTAAAGAAGGCAGGGGAAAAAATGCTCTCTCCTTTTCTAATAAAAATCAGCTTGTTTTAATGGTAGTATTTTAACTTACAATGCTCTGCTAACATGCTAGGGCAGTTAGATGTTGACTCCTGCAGTGTTTCTTAGTGTGATACTTTTTTATTGGTGTGGGAATGTAAAAGTAGTGACGTTGGGTTTTTTGTTTGCTTAAACAAAGTATGGGGAAGCTAAGAAACAGGGTTTGCATACCTCTTATAAAAGAGGAATCCTGTTTCTTCAGTTTTCCCTGTATTTTTCAGATGGTTTTAATTTTTGTCCATTGAGAAGCCTTCTAGCTATAAAAGATGAAAGTTAAAAATAGATGTTTAGACTGAACTGCATATTCTCCCATACCTTGGGTGCAATGGGCTCACATTAGGAGTATGAGGGGCAATGGAAAGCCATTGAATTCTCTTGAGGGACCTAACAAAAAGAGAAGCTTTATCTTAGCATTGTGTTTCTCAGATGGTAAAACTGAAGCAAGTGCTTTCATGCCTTTTGAGATTAGCTACACTGGTGGGCAGGGGGCTGAAAGAGCGAGCTTTTGATTTGCTTTAATGATGTGGTCCCATGGGAGGGATTTTTTGAGACCTCATTGGCCAGTGTTGAGGTTTGTAGGGAAGGAGGGTTATGTTGGTTTGTAATTGCAGGTAAGAAGCTCACAGATGTTCCAGAATTACACTTAGTTTGGAAATTTTTGAGTGCAGCTCTGATGTTTGCCTCTGTACCCCAGCAGCACTCTGGTATTTTGAGGAAGGAGACTGCTGGGTGGTACTGGGTAGGTTGGGGCATCATGGGCATGCAGGCAACATCCTCCAGGAGGTGAGGAGGACCCCTTCAGATGGCCTTTCTTAAGCTTGGGTGTTTTAATGCTTTTTAGGGTTGATGGTACTCTGTAATACTTTGCTGTGAGCTAGGCCTTTAGAAGTCTCATTTTGATACCACCTCATCCACTTCATGTTCAGATTCAATTGAAACAAGGCTAAGGTAGAAGCTACTGCTTTTAACCCATCATCTTTATATACTGTGACTGAAATACAGCCTATGTCCTCAGCATCTAAATGAGCCAGAGAGGGTCTTGAGACAAAAAAATACATTATGGCTTTTTGTAGGAACTTCTTGGGAAACACTTGTTGCTTTTTGTGTTACTTTAGTGAACTTTTACACTTTAGTACACCACCTGTTGGGAAAATTAAGTACCTGTAATCACTCCAAGTATGTTGTTTTGTGTTTAGCTCAAACTGATAAGATGACAATTTTGGGGCACAAAACAGTTTGGCTGTGGCTTACACTCTGTTACACTATTGTGATCAGAATGTGTACGAAGACTTCAATTGCATTTCTCAAATCTGCATGAATGAACATGCTGCCATGGGTGGGTAAGCCTAGAGTTTGGTTGTGGCTGTCTTGAACTGTTTCTGATTTAGATTGTCTGAAATATCAAATGTGAGATTAAAACTAGTTTTTTTTTTTTCTTTTTCACACTTTTCTTTACAGGTGCCTGCTGATGGAAACGCTGGATTGCTGGCAGAACCTCAAATTGCAATGTTCTGTGGGAAACTCAACATGCACATGAATGTGCAGAATGGAAAGTGGGAATCGGACCCCTCTGGCATCAAGACTTGCATTGGGACAAAAGAAGGGATTCTTCAGTACTGCCAGGAAGTAAGTCTTGTTTTTGGGAACAACTACAGTGATTGTTCTTCTGCAGCACCAAGGTGCAGCTGTGTGCTGGAGAGCTGAGTCTGTATGGACTTTGCTGTTTGGTTGGTTTTGGTTTTGTTTTTGTTTTCTCTTTTTCCCTTTTCCCTCTTCTGATTCTTTGTCTTTTATTCTTTTTGACAAGGTCCTCTTCAGAGCCTGTTAAAACAGCTTCAAATATTAGTTGCTGAGGGGGATTGCTGGGACTGTTGTTAGACAATTGTGTCCATCTGTGTTCTCCCTTTCGGAGCTAATTTTTGTATAGCATATGTACAATGAGTGTCTTGTTTATACAGTACTTTGAATAAATCTGAGGTGACAGTTTATTCTTTAAAATGTCCTTGTTCTTTCTGGGCTGATCTTGAAAGAGTCAGCTGTAACATAAATGCTGTCATCCTTCTGTGGTACTGAAATATACAGAGACCGTCCAGAGTTACTGGACTGTGCTGCACACTGAACCATTCAGAGTTTCTTAATGGAAAAAGCTTGCCCTACAGATGAAGTCACAATGACTGATTTAGTATTTGAGAGCAGAAACTTATTACCCACTTGCTTATATCCTAAGAGCGGATTGCAGATCTCATTTTTTGTCTCAATGCTATGATAGTATGATAACCAGTGTGAGACCATTTGAAAATAAAATATGTATTTCACACCATGAAAGAAAAGGGCACAGCTTGAGTTGCTTTAGTCATTATGTCTTTCTATACAATCTCTGCCTTATTTTTTTAAAGCAGAGGCAATTTACTTACTGCCATAGCAGTAGCTGTCTTGCTTTCTAAATGTCAAACCAATTCCACGAAAACGCCTCTTTAGAGAGCAAGATAATTCACTTTTCAGATCTCTGCTCTCTTACCGTCTTGATTCCTGTCCTTTGACCTACTGGTTTGTCCTTCTGTTCCTTGCAGTGTTGTGTGGTGGTGGTTGTTTTTTGTTGTTGGTTTTGTTTGTTTGTTGTTGTTGGTGGTGTTTGGTGTGTTTTACTGGGGGGTGGGGGAGTGTTATTTTTATTCTTTCTGAGTTTAAGCTTTATGATCAAGAATATATATTCAAATGAAGGTATTGTAATGCTGGTTACAACTGATCCTTCACCAGTAGCTTTAACTTTTTACTAGTACTCTGTGAAATTCAGCTTACTGGTAATAAAAATACCAAAATTAACCTAGCAGTCAAATTTAAGAGGTCTGTTCTGATTTTCCGTTGTCTCCTTTGATTTATCTAAATAAAGCTGAATTATACTGAGTGAGGCAAGGAATAAGAAGATGGAAGTAACAAATAAAAGTCCCCAAAGTCTTACCTAATGTTACAGAAAGAAATACGCGAATTTACAGATAGTAAGATGTTAAAAAGTTTTGGGAGGTTGAGGCATGAAAGCTCAGTAGATTAGCAACTCAGTTACAGATGCTGCAGGTAGGGAAAAAAAGAGTCCAGAACAAGGACTTGGAGCTGTAAATCTGAGCTGAATGTCAGGTGATTTTTGAATTTTAGCTGCAATTAAAAGCATAACTTAGGAGGTTCTGCCCTGTTGAGGGGCAAGGTGCTGGCAGGTATACCATATAAAAATGCAGTGATCTGTGTAATTACATGCATTTATCTATGTTATTACATGTGTGATTAAGCAGTGTGCTTTCATTAACTTGAGATGAGCAATACTGTTAAAACGTGTTAAAACGTGAATTTGGCTGAAAAAAAGATTTCCTTGCTGTGCTCACCAGTGTGTTTTCTGTTTGTTAATGGGAAACTGCCAATGTCCTGGCTGTCCTTCTGTATCCCTCCACCTACACACAGTACAGCTGGCTGTGGGACGCTGCTCCGTTCTGATGGGGCAAGCTGGGCTGGGACAAAGAGCATGTGGCAGCACCAGGGCTTGCTTTCAGCAGCTGGTTTGGGAGTAGGGAGGAACTGTGAGCCCCTGTTTTTTTTAATGCTGGCAATACATTTAGAAATAGATAGCAAACATTAGAAAGGTCAGATCTGCTGACAGCAAATTAAAACAAAAAGCAACATGACAGTTGATCCAGCCCAGCAGCATGGAAAGAAACTCACAGTTCTGTACAACTCTCCCTCATAATTCTCCCTGCATCCCTTGTGTCCTTGAGGCCAAGTTTGTGGCATGGCAGGCTTTGGCTTGGGTTTTGGCCAGGAAAGGAAACCACTGCTTCACTTCTAAACTTTTCCATGACCTGAAAAGAAAAACAGGAGTTGGATAAAAGCACCCGCTTCTACTAAAGAAATGAGTTTTTATAGAAGTGCTAGTAAATGCAACTCAAACTGGCTTCTCAGCTTTAGGGAGCTCCTTGTTGCTTGATCCTCCAAATGTTTGGTATCCTGGGAGTAACAAGTGAGGTGCTTTTCCCTTTGTCTTCTGCTGTTTACCTTGGCTGCAAGACAGCATTTGCTATGAGGAAATGCAATAAATTTGTGGTTCCACGTTAGCAGGTAGCAGTAGGCATCAAGGCTGAGATGTGGTGCCTCTTTCCTTGGAATATCATGCAGATAAATCTTCTTTTTGATTACTTTTGGCAAATAACACCATTTCCTTTCTTTTCTCTCCTGTTCATGCTGGGTTTTACACCAAAAGAAGGACTGCTGCTTCTTGGGGTTCTTTTTTTCTTGGCATAGTCAGAGGCTGAGCATATACCCTCTGCTAATCAAGCAGACAGGTACTCTTCCTGAATCTCTTTTTCACACTTCCTGACACCATGGCAACATCCTCGGTTCTATGATCTTGTTGTGGCAGCAGCTTGTTAATACCCCTCTGCTGAGGTACTGGGTCTTTTTCCCAGCTCTCAGCAGAGACCTGAATTAACAGGAAGCAAGGGAAGGTAAGATTTTTGCACCCCCTGCAATGAGAAACTTCTTCATCCTGGATTTTGTTGCAGACACCTTTGTGTGACTTTGTGATTATGGCTGTGATACAAGTGCAGTAAACCCTAGATATTGAACCCTGCACCTAGTTCCTCCTACACCAGAAGAGGAGGTACCCATAAGGTGCCAACTGGGCAGGAGAAGGATCAAGTACCGTGGAGACCTTGCTAAAATATACAGTTAGTGTATTTCATCGGGAAACTCCTCTTCAGTCACTGTTAATCCAAAATGATACCCATGTATTCTTGGGCTTTGTTTCCTTCCTTGAGAGTGTCTTTCAAAAAAACCCCAAAGCCTCCCATTTCAGCAGAATTTATGAGGAGATGCATTCCTCTGAGAGTGTTTTCTTGACAATGCAAGGCCAGATACGTGGGTGGTGTGCAGAGCACTGGGCTGGAAGGTGCATGGAATACAGAAGGATACCAGTTTATTTCTTCTGCAGAGAGGATGTACAGGGAGCCTTGTCCTTTTTTTTTTTTTTTTTTTTTTTTTTTTTTTTTTTTTTTGGGAGATTGTCATTGTTGTCTTTCCTCATCCACTGCCAGTGTAGGAGGATTTTGAAGCCTTGATGCAGAAAATGGCAGTAGAGGAGCACTGCAGGGGCAGAAAAGGAAGAACGGGAAATAAGCAGAACCGCCTACATGTTTTAAAGTTTTGTGTCACTTGTTGTTGCTTTGCTTCTTTTGAGTGGGAGCTCAGTGCAGCCCAGGAACTGTCTGAATTTATATTTGGGCAACACATCACAGTTTAAAGATGACAAAGCTCTGGCTGTACATACTTAAAAGAAGAAGGCAGCATTCAAATATCGTACAATTAACTTCCTTGACTTCACTTAAACTCTACTGCTGAAGTCACAAGGAAAGGTTCTGGAAGCACAGTACATACATTTCCTATGTGCTCAAATCAGCACATTCTCTAATTAGCAGCCTAAGCTGGTGGCTTTGCTGCTGTTGTGGTTTTGGTGTATTTTGTTTTGGGTTTTTTTTTGTTTGTTTGGGTTTTTTTAATATAGCAAAATCAAGCTTTCTTGGGTGGAATGAGATGCTGGTTAGAGAAGGACAATTTGCTAGCATGCCACTACATTAATTGTATCCATTACTGAAAAAAAAAGGCATGTGCCTGATCTGCAAACAGCTGCCAAATGCTAGTGCTGCAGGTGCTAGAGCAGCATTACATTAATGTAAATGGAGTGGTTACACCTCTGCGTGTGTCAGAATCGTTAAGGTGTTGTGAATGTACAAGCTGACACTTCACATCAAGCCATCGGTCAATCTGGTCTTGCTGCTGGTGCTGCAGTACCAGCTGTTTTGCAGGGATGCTGAACAAAAACCCTGCCATGAACAGTTACTGGATTACTCCTTCCTTGGGGGAAGGTTTCTTTCTGGCAGCCCTTGACAGGTGTCCTTAAACAGGTGGGGATTGCTTTTGTTGTTCTGTGGGAGAAACTGGGTACCCTCATCCACACGCATTCCAGTGCTGGGGTGGCATGTTCCTTTTGAAGGGAGGTGTGTTTCAGAAGCTGGTAAGCTCCTTGTCTTGCTAAACAGTCTTGATAAAACCAATCTGGAGCCTGCCCACACAGTATGTGTTTTCAGAGTCGTGTGAACATGCAGAGTAGGAAGTTAACTTAGATGTGCTCAGTTCCCTGTTTAAACTGAATGAGTGTTCAGATGGAAGATCTTGGTATATGTTTTATTAGCAATTTTGAACAGCTACGATCTGATGAGGTGTTTTTGTCTAGCAATTAGGATACATTATATGAGTTCCTTGGAGGACTGAAATTATTTTGCCATCCATGCTAAATGGGGTGTCAAAAATTAATTGTAAAAACCCAACACTCACAGCTGGCAAAAAATAAATTTTGTCTTTTGTATGTCTTTTCCCCCCACTTAGTTTAATTTTGAGGTGCTCATTTCCATTTTAAATAATCTTGGAACTGTTTTGGTTTTTTTGCAAGACCAAAAGTAGCTTGGGTTTGCATATTGTGCGCATGGCTGAGGGGCTGGAGTATGAACCTGGGAGTCTGGAGATCTAGCTGTGCCTTGCAATCAGCAGCTGGCTTACTGTGAGATCTTTGGCTGGATGCTTAGCATAACTTTCAGATGCTGAGTATGTGTTGGCTTTGACAGATAGTAGGCCTGGCATCTCTGAAGTCATACCTTGACTGCTGGGTTTCTTTTGTAAAGCCGTTACATGTCCACTTTCTTTATAAACACCATGGAGAACTATGAGCATCTTTCACTGAATGTGTATTTTGTACAGAAGTCTTCCTCAGAAATAAATTAATTATAAAAGCATGCTACAATGCTCTTAACTACATCTTTGTATTATGTAGAGCAGAAAATAGTAGGGTAAATTCACACAACAGGTAGCTCATTTTAATTGTTGACAGAACAGTGTTGACATTTTAAATCTTTAATATTTAATATTTCCAAAAAATATTTTCTTGCCATTTTCTCAAATCTGTGTTTATGCCACGTGTTCACATAAGTTGCTAAGGAAACCCAAAGCCACTTCTTAGCTAGATTAGTACAAGCTGAAACGTGACCATAATAAGACTTTGACATTAATTTCACCCCACAATTCCCAGCTTGAAAGCAGTCCTCAACTACGCTGTTTTGTGGATGGGCCAAAAGGGCCACGAAAGGACTGCCTCATGTTTGTATTTATTTACTTACTTGCTAGGCCACTGTCTTTAGTAATCCTTCAGTGCTTGGTTCCCTGAGAACCACACCAGGCAGAGAAGCAGGCAGGGAGAACTGATGGCAGCAGTTCTGCCTACCTTTAGTCTTCGTTGAGAGCTTCTGAAGATGTGTTGAAGGGTCTGTTGAACTGCCACAGATGTCACTGATTTTAAAACGACAAAAAAAAATTTGGCCTTCTGAGAAGAGAATTTGAGATGTAGTGAAAATGGTCTTACTGCTTTGGTAATGGCTTCTTTGCATGTTGCCTTGTCATTTTCATCCTAATTTGTATTGTTTTTACCCAGGAGGCATAATGTGCTCTTTCTAGTTTCTCAAATCAAATAGCCACTGTATTGAGGAAGAAAATTAATTTTAAACCTCTACTATTCGAAATTCAGCAACCTGAAAAGCCATACATTTTGCTCTGAGGAAAACGAGCCATTTAATGAAGCAACATGGAAAACATACAGATTTTTGGCAGCACAGAGTGTCCTTAAAAACAAATGACATTTTCAAGAGAAATGTACTTCAGTATATTTGGAGATGTGCACAGTCATGCTTAAAAGTTCAGATGAACCTGCACTGATTACTGAGGTCTTTTATTTTACTTGTCTTTTGGTGCACAGAAAAAGTTGAATTGGTTCACTCTTCATCTGTTGCTTAAATCTCATTTGCTTCAATGAAGGCTTCGGTTTTGAAAATGCAGGGTCTACTACTGACAGTATATTTATCCTGCAGTTAAGTCTTAGTATGCTTACCATATAACCTTCTTGAAAAAGAAGGCTGGGCTTTTTAGCCCGGACTGTAGTCTGTCATTTAAATATATTTCAAATCAAGTCACTAATAAAACTTGGAGCACATGTTGCAAGATAATGCTTAGCTTTCTTTTGTTGATAATAAAAACATCCTTCTTCCCTATGTAGACTTGGTTTTTTTGCGTGTTTCAGAAATGAAATTAAGATCAGGCTCTCTCAGCATGTTGTTGCTTTTACCATAAATTTTCTAGCTCCTTTTGAACTAACATGTTTTCCTTGTGGAAGGAGAACATTTCTGCTTTGAAGCTGAGGGGAGGGAAAAGGATGAAAATGGATGAGGATTGTCTGCACAAGCATGCATTTAGGTAAATGTGTGCTACAGTGTTTAATGAAGCTTCAATGCTGCATTTTCTCCTAGATTAATTTTGAATTTCTCAGATATGATGGACTAGATGAATGGCTCACCTTAATCAATGAGTTTTGACTCATAGAGTGTTCATGCCAAGAATATGATCATGTTTGTTCTCTAAAATAGATTAATTCACTAACTGTATGCAGTGTAGTCCTATTGCCTTTTTTTCATAGTTGAACTATCAGGCAACTATTTAGTATGTTCAAGATGTCAAAAGGCATCTGCTAAATTGGAGATGTAAAAGAAGGAAATGTTTTACATTATCATCTTCTTGCTGTGCTGTGTGCTTGTGGTTTGCTCATTAAGGTCACAGAAGTACCAGCTAACCATACTTGGCGACGTCTCTCTGTATGCCTAGGGAAGGGAGCAAAACTTGACTCGTGTAACTCTTGTCCTGCTGAAACACAAACTTCTGAGAGGGCTGGGCAGTGTTGGGTGTGGTCCTTGGAGATATTACTACTTCTAAACCTGGGATGTTGCAGGGAAGGTGTCCTGGTGATGCAACACAGTGGACCTGTACTGCTGTTTCACCTGCTTTATTTTTCCTTGCAGAGTTATTGTAGTAAGTTGTTTGCTGTTTTCTTTACAGCTATATCTCCCTCTGATCTTAACCTACGTAACTCTCAGATGGACTGGTAGCAGCTGTTCCTTTAGTAAATAATGTTATAAGCCTCAGAAGTACTAGACATAAAGTGTGATGATTACCTTAATGAAAGAAAAATCTATTTTAATTTTACAGCTGTTATATATCAGCCCTTTTGAGAAGGGAACATTCATGCTAATCTGCTCTCTCCCACATATTCAGACCAGGCTTGCATGGATGCTTGAGTCTGACACAGATCTAGCCCATTTTTGCTAAAGGTCATCCTTGGTGGTCTTTAACTCTTGGAATTTTCCAGTGTGATAAGTTTTTGTTCTTAGAGGGGGATGTTTTCAGACATAGGTCAATTCCTTCATCCACCTTCTGTGTTAGCACTGGTTTGTGGAGGGGTGTTAGCAGTAAATGAACAAGAGATGGAATAAGCAAGAATCTTCCCTTATCATTGTCAGGCTTGTGTCCACTTAAAGGCACTGAAACCATGGCTCTGGTGTCTGCAAGTATACCTCTGTAGATGGATGGGTACAAGTGTGACTGTTTGGGGATGGTCCTCCTGAGAGCAGAGAGGCTACCTGGAGGGTTTGGGTAGTTTTGAGTGTTTAGGGACTTCAGCCCTTTCTTGTCTTTATCAAGTCCATACATGATTGTGTATATATGAATAGGAGTGTGCTTTGTGCTGTTCTGTATTTTTCAAGTCTTCTACATTCCTTATGGATGGCTCTGTGGCTTTCCTGTGGTATATACCTTCTTGCTTTTTCTTGTGTTAGTCTTTCTGTGGGTTTTCTTTCTTTTTCTGTATGTGGTGTGTTTTTGCTTTTTCCCCCACCTTTTTTCTTTTTTTATTTTTTCCCCACTTTTTTTTTCCTGTTTTTTTCCTGTTTGATCCTTGTCTACTTCAACATGTATGGAAATTATAAATATTGACTACAGATGTGTTTATTTCACTATTACAGTACATATGAGGCTTATTAGTAGTAGACAGTGTGTCTAGACTGTTAACACAGAATAGGTTCATGTTCAGAAGTCTGTCTGTGCAAGTAAAAGGCTGTTATGCACATATTTTTAGTTGTCAATACTGCAGGCACAAAAATAAGGGCACTTTCTCTCATTCTGTAGCTTTGAAGCTGTCACGAAGGTAATGTTTACTTGGATTTGTAGTTGGTCGGTGCCCCAATGTTGGACAGGGGAAATATTTCTTGACTTCTGTGACATTCTGTTTTTTCCCCAGCAATTTATTCCCACTGCTTTCTAATTCATACTGCAGCATTATTATCTGATTAGCTTTTATCCAGTTTCAGTTTTAATGTAATACTGTACTGAATGCATACTTGAATCTTTCAAATAGTGTATACCTAGGACTAATAAAAGGTCCCACTTATAATCTGGTTTTATAGATGTATGTTCCTTACAGAAAATGATTCTAGATGGCTGTGAAACAATTCTAATTTATAAGCATGGAGAGCTTTCTTGAATATATTGCTAGTTATTGATGGCTTTATCCATTTTTCCTTTATATAAATATAGCATGTTTTTTTAAAGTAACTTAGACGGAATTTTAGCTGGTGTGGTTTTTTTCTTTAAACTCGAGTAGGGTGAGATTTTTCACTCAACAGGTATTATTGCAAATCAGTGATGAAATTTTTTAAAAGGAGGATTTTAGACTTTCAGATGATTATTTTTTTCAGAGCTCTTGAGACATCTACCTTAATGTTGAGACTGCAAACAGAGCATTGCATTTAAGTTCCCTGAGACTATTCTAAATTCTTATAACGCCTTAGGGCGAATTCTTGATGAGGAAGGGGAAATTGTCCTCTTTAGCTAAGGAGCTTGTGCTAGAAAGATACTACATAGTGTTTAGAAGATGAATCAGTGTCTGTTAAAACAGCAGCTTTGCATTTTGTGGATGCTGATAGCTGTTTGTGTGTATTAAGACAAAAAAAGGAAATTTACTTGTACAGTGATGGCACTGTTTTTTTCCCTTCTGAGCATGAATATTAAAACATGAATACTGTTAATCTGGATATGAGGATATGTGTACTGATACAGAACTTTTTCTTGCCAGCATAGTTGTTTCTCCTTCTATAAATATTATGTAGGTTAGAAAGGCACTGGCCCCATGGAAATGTAATGATGTGAGATGTCCAGTTCCAGCGTTTGAAGAAACCACATAATATTTCCATTAGATTATAAACCAGTGCAACTTAATTTATTTGGTTTTTAATCTAAGTCATATGTCTTCTTGAACAACAGTTGTAATAAAATGTTTATCAACCACCTTATTTCCTCCATTCATTACTCACTTTGTCTGCTTGGCCTGGGAAGACCTCTCTGCCAGAGAGTTGCGGTCAATGAATAGCTTCTTTGTAAAGTCAACTTGTGAACTGCACATGGGAAACCATCAGTTTTTTGAGGCAATATCAAGATCCTGATATTGGTTTGGGATTTTATTTTTCCTTTTCCTTCTTTAAGCCAATTGTAGACTTTACCAAAAAAAAAAAAAAAGGAAAAATTGATTTTGGTGAGTAAACATCTGTAAAATGTTGCAGCTAATGTTGCATGTCCAAATTTCCACACGGTTAGACAAGTCTGTACACTCCATCCAGGAAAAAAAATCGGAGGGGATCATCCAAGAAGAAGGAATTACAGTTATGTTTCTAAACAAAGAACCTAAGAGGATTTGATAGGACTGATCTTATTAAAGCTAAACTTGTAATACTTTGTAAGTTAGTATGTGTATACTTTTTAGTATTATCATATAAACTCATTTTGAACTATTGTTAAGAATACAATGGTGGCTATGCTAATAGGCAATTACTTGATGAAGTCTGGCAGATACCTTTTAAGTTTTTGCTTCCAGTACATATCAGAGCCACTATGTTGAGCAGCAGTGTAATGTGTTCCAATCACAGTTCCATTCCTCTACCCCAGCTTTTTAATTCAAGAGCATCACTCTGGTTTGGAGTTTGGAGCAGAATGCCTCACCAAGAAGACTCCCATATTCAGCCAGGATTGAAGTTCCTGAGTGTCCTCACTTTTGCATGCTTTCAACTTCAGCATCTTGAGCTGTTATAGCTTAAGATTTATAGCAAGAACAGTCTCTCCTATGAGATGATCAGATTGTGCAAGCTAATTTTAGACTTTCTTACCAAACTTAACAGCAGTGCTGCTACAGAGTGGTTTAGCAGAAGTGTTGAGCTTAGGCGGTACATGCTGTTGCAGAAAGAGATGGTTTTCTCTGCCCCTCCTCCTCATTTCTTCTCTTCCAGATTTTAGCATATGTCTTATCTTGTGATGAGGAAATTCAGGGAACTGATCTGGCACAAAGCTAATCCCTGCAAACACACATTAAAAAGAATGAGTTTTTCCCTCTTACCTGGCTCACCTGGGGTCAGATGAGCAGAAGTAGAAGGGGAGGGCAGAAGTTTCTGTTCTTATGAGAGATGACCTGGGGATGGCTTTCCTATGGTATTTGAACACTTTGTGAAGAGAAGCTTTTCAGATATTTCTGAAGACACTACAGCTTTCTGCTTCTTGGTCTTATGTGTGTTCAGAAGAAAAAAACTTGAATTCCCCAGTGACAGCATAAACAATTTTAATAGGGGGAAAAAAAGGTCTAGAAGACAGATGTCAAATCAATCCTATAATGAAGAGCAGGGCACATGCTAATCAGAGATGCAAATGTGGCTCCATGATTTAATTTTGGGCAGCAGTAGGAGAGCATAGAAATTTAAAATACCAAAATCCATGCATAAAAGGAGAGAAGAGAAGGTAGAAGAAAATAAATAAATATGAACAAGGCTGTTTGTAGAGAATGTGATGACAACAGGAAGGACAAAGGAGAATTGACAGCTGAATTGAAGATGGAGAAATTTGAAGTAATGCAGTATCCTTGTAGTGAGTATCCAATCTGAAATTGAATTTTGTTGGGTCATATGCTAAACTCTTTTTCCACAGAGCTACCATAAGTATTTTGAGAAAAAGGCTATAGACCCTTCATCTCAAATGTAGAGTCTAAATTGCTGCTCGTTTTTCTGTTGCTTTTGCTTCTCCTGGGGATTTGCAGCTGGAGATGATGAAGGAGAGGCCCTACTCAGGAGTGTCAGTCTCACATGCTGTTTTCTAAGAGTAGTGATCTTTGTTGCTGTTGTTTAGCAAACTAAAATCCAGCCTTAAGCATAATGCACATATTGGAGCCAGCTCATAAAATTTCCTATGGAGAAGCCCTCATCTGTCTTATGAGGTGTTAGGGGGTCAGCCTGGTGGTTATTTCAGGGCTACAGCAATAGATCTGTGCAAAACTGCTTGTACTGCACTGGAGTTTGGTACAGAGTTATTTGAAGTCTGCAAATCCTTACACTGACTTTGCTGCTTAGATTAGTCTTTGGAGAAGGAGCTGCAGTCTAGTTTAATGTCTCACTTTCATGAGTACTAAAGCTTATCTCTGAACCAGTTATCCTGCTAAACAACAGAAGCTACTAAGCCAGAGAGCGCAGTAATAAAGTAGATTGCATCTCTATGTAATCCTGAACATAGAGCTTTTAAACCTTTGAACTGCCTTTTTTTTGTTTGTTTGTTTTCGAAAGTTTCAAGTTTTGAAAGTTTTAAATGCATGTACAGCTCTGTGAAGTGAGAAGTAATCTCAGGATGAACCAAGGCAGTATGGAATGTTAAGGATTTCTTGTTTCTTCCTTAACTTAAAAATCCTTTCCTTCAAGAAGTACTTGACTGGAATGGTCAAGCTTTTTTTACACAAAATGTCTTGAGTGCTCTGAACTTGTTTACAATTGCATGTTAGTTGGTTGCCTCAAGCAAATGGTTGATATGGGATTTGTTAGACAGTGAACAAGAAGAAATGATAGTAGACACTAGTAGACTCCGTCAACACCTTTCATCTGTTGGTGTACTCAGCACGCGGTATCTTCTTCTGGGCTTCTATTTCCGTAGCTTCCGAATTGGAAATGTTGGTCTGTGTCATGCTGAAACTTACTCTTTTTTCCTTCTTGTTCTTCCCCTCACCAGCAGTAAGAGTGAAGTAACAGGAACTTTTCACATACTGTTTCCTCTGTGAAAGTTACTTGTGTATCTGCCTGTTAGAGGAACCTGCTCTTCATCTATGCAATGGGCACTAATGTTCAGCATGCAAGTAACTGAATGCTCAGGCAGGAGGAGGACTGACGTTACACATCAGACCTGTCTCTCAGTTGGCTTTTTTAAGAGTACTCAGCAGGATTGCGCTTTTCCCCAGTTTTTAGTGTTAACATACAATTAGCCCAGTGTACCTTAAAAATCAGTGAAACAAGAAGCCAACTTCAGAGTACCAGTAGTCAGGAAGGGCTGAATTTGCATTTTGAAGCCTAAGTCTTGCAACACAGGAAGTAATTTTCTGTGGTCATGTCTTTGTGTGAGGCCGCATCTGGAATGTTGTGTCCAGTTGTGGGCCCCTCATTTCAAGATCGGAAGGGAACTGCTTGAAAGAGTCTAGCACAGATGATTAAGGGAGTGAAACATCTCCCTTACGAGAAAAAGCTGAAGGAGCTGAGACTCTTTAGCTTGTAGAAGAGGAGACTGAGGGGAGACCTCATTAATGTTTATAAATATGTGAAGGGTGAGTGTCAGGAGGACCAAGCCAGACTTTTTTTCAGTGATGTCCAGTGATAAGACAATGGGCAATGGGTGCAAGCTGGAGTGCAGGAGGTTCCATGTAAACATAAGGAAAACCTTTTCCCCTCTGAGTGTGGCAGAACAGTGGAGTAGGCTGCCTAGAGAGGTGATGGAGTCTCCTTCTCTGGAGACATTCAAAACCTGCCTGAATGCATTCCTATGGGACCTACTCTAGGTGATCCTTCTCTGGCAGGGTGATGGGACTAGATGATCGTTCAAGGTCCCTTCCAACCCCTAACATTCCATGATTCTATGTGTTTCTTTGGAGATTGTGCCTCAATGAGAATGGGGTGTAAGCTTAAACAGAAATGAACATCTATTGCAAACCTCTTCAAGGGGTAGGAGTTGGGCTGCTGTTAATCTCTTAAAAACAATAGAAGCATTTACCTATTCATCCTGGGTACTTGGAGATGGTCAAAACCAGTTTTGTATTATGTTTTGGGACCGCCTTACTGAACTAGAGTGGTTCAAATCTCAAGTAACAGAACACTTCACCCGGGGTAGGAATCAGAGCTTGGCAGTAGCTGTGCCACACTGTCAGCAGTCTGTTAATGGTATTACTCTCATTAAAACCCATGATTCATACACTGCATGGACTGAGATGTGTGGTGATACTTGCACTTTCAACCCTGTAATAGAATCTAGTTGAGGTGAGTGCTCTTTTCTCTTGGCTTGGGTGTTCACCCATTGTACGAGTAGGTTGGGAGATCCAGTGATGAGATACATGGTACAGAGGAGCATGTGCATGGGCAAGTTCCATTGGAAGGCAGATGCAGGGTCATAGTCTTTCTTACTCTATCCTTTAAAATTCTAGATCAGCATATCTTGGAAGAGTCATAATCAACTTGGACTTTGTAAGTTCATTCTGACACTCCTTTTCGTCATCATGCCTTTAAGAACTGGGAAGCACAATCCAGTCTTGTGGTTATTGGAATGGAAGTTTTGTTGGATATGATTGGACTTAATGCTGTGCCACAACAGTGTTGTTCTCTTGGGATTAACATCAATGTGGTCAATTGAGTCATTGGGAGAAATTTGAAGAGCTGCTGGGTTCTCCATTTGGCAACTATCCTAATCCTTTTGAGATTGTTCTTTTGTAAGAGGAAAAAAAAGAAGAAAGGGCTTTTCATTTTTTCTGGCTTTCTCTGAGTGGTGGATTCAGTCTTGCTGGAGAAGACAGTGTCAGGGTTCTCATTGGCTTCAATGGAGTGTGCAGTGCAATGCTACAAAAAAACAAAACCAAAAACAAACAAAAAAACAACATTTTGCCATCTGTGTGGGAACAGACTGCAGGAGAAAGGAGTCTGGCAAGAAAATATTTAGCTTCTTTTTCGGTGGAGGGTGGAGCACTGGTACAGTTTGTTCTTTGCTTTGCATGCTTCTGAGCTGCTTCTGTTAAATGTACAAGTGCTTATAGACAGTCCAGTGACTGGAACTTGACACATCTAAATTTGGTGCTTATACACCAGTTTATGATCAGCTTCTGTCAGAGCCTTTCTCTGGCCCCTGTCTACAAGGTTCAATAGTTGGCTCTGCAGCAGTGTTCATTAGCTGCAAGTGGAAAAAAAAAATCAAAAGCTTTGGGTCTTAATCTTCCCTGTGCTATGTGAACAGTTTCGGAGCCCCTGGTTAGGGCTACTGCAAGTATGCAATGGTGGAGTCTGGATCTGAGATACTGAGGTCCACATAATGTGTTCTCATTGCTGGAAAATAAACGAAGCCAGGTGGGTCTGCTGCAGTAATGCAGCAGCAAAGCAGCATCTTCTGCTACATGAGTTTTTTACTGTGAAAAAAGCAGTAATAACGTATTAGGATTTTACTGAAAGTGTGCAGACTGAGTGTTACACAGCTGAACTGCCCTGGGAGACACTGCATACCTACTTCTGTTTCACACCCAGGCTAACCCAGTCTGCCACTACAGGTGTTGAGCCTATGTGTGTACAGTCCAGCAAACTTGGAAGTCTGTTGCAGAAAAAGAGTGGAAGGGCTTTCCTTTATAGTAAAACACAGATGATGCTCACTTCATTTTTTGCTTTGCTTTCGAAGTGACAATTGTCCATGGATTCCAGAGCAAAACTTAACCTGAGGGATTGCTAACTGAAAGCCCTTGTTCTCAAAAGTGGAGATAGCTGGGAGGTCCTCATGTTAAATGGACATCATACATGGGCTCAGGATGATGCCTTATTTCTTTAGCAGCTATAGTATTTAGCAGAAAATTTGGATTAATTTGGTTTTCAGTCCAATACAGCAACTGGAAATGAAGCACCAAACCATTTACTAAAATAACCCAGAATTTTTGTGTCTGTATTGGACAAATTTACAAGCTTTGTGGTGAAGACATTTGCAGGTGGTAGTCATTACAGACCTCTCCATACTCTTCTTCCATGATGCTGGGGATTTGAAATGTTATGAAGCAGAATTAGAGAAACAGGAAGTGCAATTTATGACTAAAAGGGAATTTTAAGTTTTCTGGGGACCCATAAATACTTTTAATAGTTAATGAAGATTTCTTGCTAGCGTATTGGACATTAGCTTTCAGTAATGCTTTTTGAGTGTTTTCAAAGACCTGAGAAGTAGGCAGATCCTGTTCCATATAAAGAATTTGCATCATATATGTATGAACTGCTTCCTCAGCTGATTTGCTTCTTTGTGTGACCTCCTGAGGCCTTCAACACCTGGTGCTTGCACTGCCTTTTGCTGTCTTCTTCCCCCTGCCCCTTTTTTTCTCAATGTGGAACTGTGAACCATGTTTCTAGAGAAATCTTAACAGAATTTATAATGCACCTTATACTTTTTACAGAAGATATTCATTGCTTTGGATAATAATTGTGAAAATAGATTCAGCTTTTTAATACAGTTTCTGTTTTAGAAAATGAGTGTTTCCTTGGCTTTACTGTATTGGTTGTCTGTTCTCCCTGACTCCAAGAAGCTGGTTATGTGGGAATTCACAAGAGGCAGCAGTAGTTAAAGGAGGAAGGGGGAAAAATAGGGGAAGAAGGAGGGGGGGGGGAAGGGTGAAAAAGTAATTCTTTGGAAAGATCCTTACTTCCAAATTGAATACATGAAGCAAGAGACAGTTCCTGTTTTCCTCTATGTTTGAGTGTAGTGTCCAGATTTCAAATATTTTTTCTCAATTAATTTTTTTCAGGGGTGCAGAGGTCATATCTTTGTGTGAACATTTGTATCAAAAGGGGTTTTCTGCATTTGAAAATAATTTCAGATTAAAGTGTAATGCAAGTTTAAAATGAAATCCTGGGTAAGTCTGTGACTCTAATCAGACTGAAGTACATTTGTTCAGCTTAGTTTGTTCAGCTTCAGATTGCAGTACTGGAATTTATTGTTTCTGTCTTGGACTATTGTTATTTTGCAGCATCCCCTATTTGAGTCATAGACACATGTGGAATGTGAAAGACTAAATGAACTTCTGTCTTGATATTGGCTCCAAATTGCAGTTCCCTTGAGTAGACAGCGCTTCGGAAGACACTTAATGATAGCTTCTCTAGCTTTGGCCATGAAGTTCATTTAATGTGTGAGATACAGTTAATATTGGTAATGGAAGTAAGAAATGCCTGATTTATTTTCAGGCATGTATTCTTCAGGTTACTATCCTAAGAGAGCAGTTTGCAGGTAGAATAGCTGGATCTGTGTGAGACAGTGGTGAAGCAGTTAGGATTACTCATTTTAGGACTACACAGGTAGTTACTGTAGGTATCCTATTTTAAAGGACCAAGACATGGAAGTATTAAACACTGAATGCACATTTCTGTGCCTTTCACAAACAAGAAACGTTACCGATCTGATATTTTTCTGCAGATTTGCTCCATGTACCTTTGTTTCACACATAGTTGTGGGGTTTTTTTAAGGTCAAGTTGTATTTTAGAGCATCAGGCAGTCTGTTTCTAACTTGCAGATTCCCTAGTGTTTTTCTGTTCCTTTCACTAAAAATCTAAACCATGCATGATTTTCTTGTATTCTGGATGATGGAGTACAGGCACTGTTTCAGAATATGACTGTATTACCACATAGGTTCTTGGTACTAGAGCCTGAAATGGGTTTCATGAAAAGGGAAATCACAACTGCATTTGTCTCTCAGGGCATTCATACAACTGAATCTAGGCTCTTAGATTAATACATTACCCTTTGGCTAGTTCCACACTAAACTCAAGAATGCATAAATTAATTGGATTATTAAAAATGAGTTCCCAGGCCTGTTACTTTGTGACAGCTCTTGCATGGCCCTGAGGACAACTCTGACATAAACTAGGTCATTTTGTAAGCAGCTGAACTTGGAAATAGTTGAATAGAGAATTTTTTTTTCAAGTATATTTTAATAGATTTTATGCTACTGCTTAGTTATATTTCATACTGTGATCTACTCAATAAACATAACTTAACAACTCAGTCCCTATGTTCCTGTTTGACAGAAAGGTAGGAGTTACTTTAGGTGAAGCTTGTGAAAGTAATTTAGGTAGGTATTTGGTGATTTAAAATGCATATTCTAGCCCATTTACATTGATTTATTTCAAAACCTGAGGAAAAGGAAATTGTAACTTTCCACATGTAGTAATTTTCACAAAGTATTTTTCACAAATTGTTTCATTTCATGCCTTCAAAGAGTACATCATCCTTAGGCAGAAATTGCTGGCACGAGATCTGTTTTTTTTTTCTTGCCAACCCTTTTTGAAACTTGTCACTCTTGAGATGAAATAGTGTTTCATGTTCATCATGATAATACAGCAAAAAGAAAGGTCAGACTGATGTTTGGTTCATTTTGTATTTTTCTTTTAATGTTTGCTTTTTAGAAGAATAGTTTTTCTAACAAATACTCTTTTGAAGGTCCAGGTCAGGTAGCTGAGCCTTTATTATAGCCCCTTGGATGCTGATACTGTAGCCAACACAGTTAACGTTTAAATGCCCTCCTTGTGCATTAGTTGGTTTATACAGATCACTGATGTTTCATGCATTGATGTGATCAAGAAAGGAGTTGCTGCCAGGAGAGAACTTCTTCCCACTGACATGTGTGCTGTTGGGAGGGATTGAAGCCTGCAGGAGAATCTGGAAAACCAGATCCAGGCTCTCTAGCTGCTTATGCTGTCCCACCTTCCTTGATATGGTGGTAACAGGAGGCAGCAGTAACAGAGGAAGATGCCCCCCAACCCCAAACTACTTCTGGCTGCCTGGTTTTTCCCTCTTGGGAAGACAGCAGCAGTCCTTACAGTTCTTGCCCTTTTTACCGGATATGCTACTTTGAGGTAAAAGTAACTAAAACACAGAAACACAAACAAGAAAGCTAAAACTCACAAAACCCTCCTGCTCTGGAAACCTAAAACTTAATTGCTTCTAGCCATGCCATAGAGCAAGGGCAGATGCAGCCTCATCTTCTATGTTTCTACTTGATCAGAGTAAAACTAAACAGATTTATGGTCTGATGACAACTTCGGCTTTGCTGTGTCGCTGTGAATGAAAATCTATACCTATGGAGAAATAAAGTGCTTGTTGCAGTTGAAGCAGTATGTGTTTTAAGTGTTCAGGGAAGCAGCTTAGAAGAGAAAGTAAGACCAACTGCGTTTACTCTGTGGTTTTACAGTATGAACAGTTGTATATCTTCCATAATCACATGAGAGAGTTAAGAGACCTGGTGTGGTAAACAGAATTTGCCTGGCAAGCCTAAGGTTTTTGGTTTGAATTTTCTTGTGGTGGGAAAACATGTTTTTGTTATAAAATCCAGGATTTGACAGGCAGTGAGGAGAGTGTGGTTGACCATGCAGCCTTGTTTCTGCTTCCAGTGGCTTCTGTCTTTGTGTGCAGAGGAGACCGCTCAAACGTTGTGGGAGTGTTCAGTTAAGTCTGTGTTAATGCACAGAGCCCTGAGCATGACTTAAGGTTGAGCAGTCTGCCTCACATCTGGCAGTTTTTATGAATGCCTTAATTGCAAGGTAATTGTCAGTCTTCTGTGAAATTCCACGTAAAAGAATGTTAGGGATTTTTATGAGAAGAGATGGTGTGGATATGAAGCTTTGTGTGAGCAAACCAATCAAACAGGCCTCTCTACTAAAACCAGCTCATGTTCCCACTGCTCTCAATACCAAAAGCACTTGGAATACTATACCAGGATTTTGTATATATCCTGCTCAGAGAAAATCAGTGAGTGCTTGTTCTCATGACCAGGACTGAAACTGCAGCCATATCTTGATTTCTTCTTCCTGTCCCTGTCTCTTCCTGACATCTGGATAATGCCTAGAAGGTTCATGTTCTCCTTGCATGCACACACCAAGTGTTTTTGTTGAGTTGTGTGTGTGTGGGGGTTGTTTGGTTGGGGTTTTTTGTTTGGTTGGTTTGGGATTTTTTTTTGTTTTAGGATGTTTTTTGTTTGTTTGGGTTTTTTCTTTTTTGGGGGTGGGGTGGGGTGTTGTTCTTGGTTTTGTTTTTCTTTTCCATAGAATTGGATCAGTAATAAAGGAAATTTTGGTGTTGAAATATATACTGTCTTTTCATGCTTGGAGGAAGAAGTGAAGAGATTTAAAAGATGCTTAGGAGAAGAGGACAAAGCATTTGCCTCATTGAATGGGACTTAAGAGTCGCATTCTGCACAGTCAGGTTGGAAACAGGAACTAAGATGATGCCAGGAGAGTGGTTTGGAGAGGCAAGGGTTGAGGTGAAAGGAGTGGAAATAGTGAGTTTCATGGCAGGAAACTTGAACAGCCAGGCTGTGTAGAGCAGTTGAGATGCTGGAAGGAGGGAGGATGATTTGTTAGATGGGCCCTAAGAGGTAGTTTTAAGACCTGTATGAACCTCCTAGATGAGGCTGAGGGTTGGCTCAGCTAATGAGGCTGCATCCATTAAAAACTGCTAAGTCTTTCTCCCTTACTCCCTTTCTCTTCCCTTTGGGAAGGGAGAAAGCTTAGTAGCATCTGTCCCTTGTTTAGTGGCCAGCCCTAACTCTTGACAACAAGCAAGAGGAATAGTGGAGTAGGCTAAGATGTGGTGTTTGGGACACCACAATATACAATTAATTTCTTGTGAAACACAACAGCTGCTATCTGCAGATGTTGGACCTCTGAGACTCTTCAGAGTAGTCAACTTGACCATACACAGGACAGTTTTGTGTTGGTGTGTTAATATCTTTCTAAAGCTTGCATAGCTTCTGTTCCCTGCCTTGCCTTCAGTAAAGGCATTATACCCATGCTGCAACAATTGTGTTCATGCCAAGAGTACTGTAGAGCTGACGTACTGCAGTATGTGTTTTGTGGTTATAGTGAGTGCTGTTTTACCTGATTAGCCTGCAGATCTAATCAAGAATTATAGCTAGAGCAAGTATACTGAGAGCAAGAGTTCAAAATCATAACTCACCCCAGCAATTGCTGAGGAAACAGACAAAAAGTTAAGTTGATTAGTTAGAGTGGGAACATAAAGGTAATAAGCATCCATAGCTGTGTGTTAATTGTGTGCAATCTCTTTTTTTTTTTCCTTATATGTAAATGAGAGAGTTCAAAGAGGTCTTTCCACAGCTGTTTGTGAGTCCTATGTTCTTTTTTTTCTCATGGAGGTTTTTAGTTTTATACAACTTTTAGCCTTTAAGTTACATGACTTTCAACATTAAGTAAAAACAGCCCCCTGAAACCATAACCAGACTAAAAATTCCTGGTTCTCAAGTCCCAATTCTGAATGTATATCTTAATAAAAATTGAAAATTACCTTATACCGAGACCACTTAAAGTGCTGTACAAAAGTAGTTTAAAAAATCAAGTAAATTAGAGTATTTTTACATAATATGTGGGATAACTTGAATATAGCTGTCTGTTTTACAGGTGCAGAGTGCAAGACTGAGAACAGGGAATTTCATTCAGGGTTGGCTGTACTTGTGTCACTGCTGCTCATATGATGTCACTACTGCTGCAGGTGATCCGGGACAGCTGGGACTCGGCAGCATCGCTGCTTCCAATGTCATTGAAAAATTTTCAGGAACACCTGAGCATGGACACAAATAATTATTGCATGCTTCCTCTGCATGGACATGCCAAATGCTTGAAAATGACTGCAGTGTGTGCTTGTTACCGCTCTTCAGAAAATTATATACGCAAAACAAATTAGTTTTGTGAGAAAGACATGGACCTGCTTGAGCAGGTTCAGAGGAGAGCCATAAAGATGGTAAGAGGGCTGCAACACTTCCACTATGAGAACAGTCTGGGAAAGTTGGAGTTGTTTGGCCTGGAGACGAGAAGGCTCTGAGTGGACCTTAGAGTGGCTTTCCAGTACTTAAAAAAAGCCTACAGGAAAGATGAGACAGGACTCTTTATCAGGGAGTATAGTGATGAGATGAGGGGTAACAGTTAGATTGGATATTAGGAAGAAATTCTTTACTGTGAGGGCAGTGAAACACTGGAACAGGTTGGCAAGAAATCTGTGGATGCCCCATGCCTGTAAGCACGCAAGGCCAGGTTGGATGGGACTTTGGGCAGGCTGTTCCAGTGGAAAATGTCCTTGCCCATGGCAGGGGGGTAGAGCTAGATAATCTTTAAATTCCCTTCCAATGGAAACCATTGTATAATTCTATGAAAATATTAGGAAGCAGCTGATCTTTAGTTTCTTTGTGTTTTTTACATGTCGGTAGACAGGAAAATACTCAAAAGGATTTTACTTACTTACTTAAAGATGCACTCTAGAAAGGAATAGAAATAGTGTTGATCCAACTGTATTTTGTTAGTCTGGAACTGAAGGCTTTTTTTTTATAGTTGGAGCATTTTTTTAGTTTCAGATATGCCTGCTGTCAAAGGCAATTTTAAGACCACAGTCTTTCGAAACACTGGTTATTAAATGTGTATTTTCTTCTGTGCTTGCAGTAGCTGTTTGCACAGTATGTAACTGAAGTGATAAAAAGATGTCTTTGTCCATTTAAATCACAGAGGTAAATAGCTAGCTTGTGTCACATTCATGATTTTTGTTTACAATTTTTAAAAGCCAATTGTCTGATAATTTCTGTGAACAGCTCTGAGTGTTAAAATTGCATTCATATTGGAAGTATAGAATATTCAAAGTACAGAATTATGTGATCCAGTTGGAAGGAAACTTGTCCCCAGATCAAATTGGTTGCTTTTTTTTCCTTTTAGGGGGGAAAGGAATAGCAAGCAGAAAGAGTCTGGATCAAGTCAAACTGTATCCAAATTTGAGTTATCTCCCCCTTGAAGTAAATTAAGGCATAGAAATTATTCAAGTTGCTAAAGATACAGCTGCTAAAACTGTTCCGATTTTTGTTCTATTTACAGCAGTAATTTTTTCTCCATTTCTTTCATCTGTATGCATATTCCTTTGTAGTGCTTCTATGGTCAGTTTTGCATTCAGTTTTTAATATAGCTGCTTTCACTGACTGTCTGAGACAGATTTCAAGCAGAATGGCAGCTCATAAAAACCTGCCAGATCTGGGGTGCATTAACACCAGTTCTAGAGCCACACATTACAGAGACACTGGACAATGTGCTTTCAGGGAGACTGAACAGCTTTTTCTCATTGTGAAAGTATAGAATTGAGCATTACATTTGAATTCAGGCTGGCTTCAAAGTCTTGCTGTGACACGTGCTAAAGCTCCTGTCTGAAAATCTAGAAACCAAACGTGTGATCTAACTTAAGCCATGATATTATGAGTAGGTACAGCAAACAACTGAAGGATTAAGGAAACAGAAGGAAATGATGAGACGAAAATGTCTGCTGCAGACTGATAGAGCATTTGGTGGCAGTTAAGCTAACACATATCTCTTGATTTAGAACAGTCAGAATTCAAACTCATGTGGGATGCAGTTTGGGGAAAAACACTGAGCTGTTTGAATTAAAAAAAAAATCAACTGATTACATTTTACACCTTAATTTTAAACAAACTTTTTTGCCTCTTTCCCAGGTTCCCTACCATTCCAAATTGTTGGTGAACATAAACACCAATTCCTGATTATCTTAGACTGAAGAATTTAAAGCATATGGTTTATTTTTCCTTTTTTTGTTGTTTTTTTTTTTTTTTTTTTTTTAGTTCCAATTAGTGTAACACCACCCTATGTCTTACAAGGGGTGTGTGTACATGTGTGGATATACAAGTGCATGCATGTGTGTGTCCATTTGCACGATTTGAGCTTACTCCAGTTAGTAACTTGGAGCACCTGATTCTCTGAAACTGAATCTTGTTTTCTTCCCAAGGATGATTCTGATTTTGGAATATATAGGAGAAAGATCCTTAAGTTCAGACAGAATAAAGAATAAATCTGTGCCACTTATTCCAAACATTATGACAGTACTTCAAGATTCATATATACTTATTTCTATTGTTATTTTAATTGTGTAATAGAAAATGCAAAAATAAGTTGAAATAGCTCCATTAATCTCATCCTCCACTAACCTTGTAAACATTTCAAAAATTTATTTGAAAATATTGTAAAAGACTCAATATTTGGAACAGTCAAGAGTTACTCTAGAAGATGAGGAGCATAATTAATAACATCAAGAGGTTTAATACTATGCTTTTGAGTCTAAATGTCTTTTAGTATCAGAGATGGCTGTCTCGTGGTTGTACTCAAGTATTACTTCCAAATTGCACCATAACACAAAATTTGTGTGCCTCTGCTGAGTGTATATGACTGAGTGGAGAAACCTATTTATAAGACCAAATATTAGGGAGTGATAGAAAAACCCCTATCTTTTACAGGGATTTCAGTTGCTTTTAATGCTGGTATTTCAGCACTAGCAGAGGTGTTACCCAGAGAGGCTGTAGAGTCTCCATCCTTGAGATATTCAAAAGCTGCCAGTGTCATAGAACTATAGAATCATTTTGGTTGGAAAATATCTCTAAGACCTTGTCACGACCTGATTTCCCAAGCCATCCCTGGGAAACAGTGAGGTCATGCTATATACTCCAGTTCCCTTGGAGTATATTTAAGGTGAACCAACATCAAACATCTGATGAGTTAGGTTAATTTGATCCAAGAAGCATTGTTTGAAAGCTCTTAGTCACTTGTGCCTTAAAGACACTTGGTTAGACGAGGAAAGAGAAGTAGGGAGAAAAGAGAGAGGATGTGAGATGAGATGAATGAAAGATATCACTGCCCTTGGATCGAGTGACATCTTCACAGGATTAGTCCAAGTTCTTTGGTGGTGGACATTCATCCAGTTAAGGGCTTCTGTGAATAGATGCAAAAACTGTGGGCCCAAGAGGTTGTGGTCCTTTTATACCTTTTGGGCATGGGGTGGCCTCCCTGGTTCACAAAGGGAGGCTGTGCTGATTTGCACAAGGTCCCTCCAGTGTGATGTCTTTCTTGGGACTTTCCATGGCAAAGTAGCAGTACCTCGAGAGCAAGGAAAGAAAGAATTCTTCTTCTATACAACTTGCCTCTTTCCCATTGTCAAACCATCTGCTAGGAACAGTTCTGACCAGTAACTCCATAAAGTAAATCACTGGAAGCCACCAAGGGCCATCCAAAGCCATTGCTTGTCTATTCAGGCCAGGTATCACTGCACATTGTTTCAGACAATAGAAAGTTGCCTCTTACAGACCTCACTGAGTCCAACCATTGACCTAACACTACCATACCCATTAAACCCTCTTTTGAAGTGTCATATACACATGTTTTTGAACACCTCCAGGGATGGTGACTCTACCACCTCCCTGGCCAGCCTATTTGAAGGATTTCCTGTTCTCTTTAACAGCTGAAGTCAAATTAAATTCTGTCTGGGCTTTGGCCCTTCTAATTTGCCCTGTCCCAGGTAACCAGCTCTGGGTGGCCCTGGATGGAGCTGGATGACCTCCAGAGAGAGATCCTTTCCAACCTCAACCAGGCTGTGATTCTGAATGGATTGGGGTAGTTATCAAAGACAGCTGATATTCATCATAAGATGTTTCCAAGTATCATTGTGGTGGCTCAGTAGGACTATCCTTGTTAGGTAGACATTTCCCATTTTAACAATGGATAGGCTACTTGGGGAAGCACCTTGCGGGTTACAGTTGTTCAATCTCAATGCTCAGCAACTCACTCTTGTTAATTATTTGTGTGATAAATTAAGATCTTCACAAATTTTAAATTTCTCAAAGTGACTGTAAACTGGCAGCCAGGCTTGGCTGTACTAAACTAACTGTTCCTGGAGTTGAGTACAGCTGCTCAGACTACAGCGTCTTGTCATTGCTGTTTGTGGCTTCTTTGAACTCCTTCCAGATCATCCAAGTCCTTCTGAGCTGGCTGGGCTTGGTATTCCAGTAAGCACATCACCTCCTCCGGTGGTGGGAAACTGCCTTCCTCTCGCCCACAGTGTAGTGCAGGGAGGTTGTATTGGCCAGTGGCTATCACCCACAGCCCTACCCACCCATCCTGAAATGGTCTGCCCATTCCACATGAGTGGCCAGTGCTACTTGTGCATGAGAGGCTGGGGGTAGAGCAGCTTTCCCTGGTCATTCTGAAAGGCCTCTGAGATGATCCTTCTATGGTAGCAATGACCTGTCTGCTTCTCTGCTTTAATGTTTTCCTTGTTTTCCCCATATTTGTTTCATAATAATTCCTGATCTCCAGTTAGGTAACATATTATCAACTAGTTTGTTGTGACTAGTGTCACCACTGTATCATCAACATCCTTGTACATAGATCAAAGTATCCTTTCTTTTATTAAGCACACCTGTGTTATAGTTCTAAATTCACACTTGGTAGTAGTAAACACAAGTGTGAACAAGATTATGTTAAATTCTGAGTAGCCTGACGTCAGAGGCTTTTTACATTTTTGTTTTGAAGTCAGTATTTAAGGACACTTAGTAATGAAAGCAAAAGTCAGTGAAGATTTAGCTGTAACTTTTGATGGTTAAATTTTCTAGGCTATGTTGACCTCTTTTTTTCATTACTTGTTTTAAAATATATTAAAGGAGTTACTCTGTAGCAAGTTATCATAACACTGAAAGTTTGGATCTCCTGTAACTTTCTAGAGCTGCTCATTTTAACTCTCTAGAAAAAGCAGTAGCTCATTAGGGACACTATAAATAAATATGAGGCTCATTTTTTCTGTGCCACTAAGTAGGTCCCACTTCAATTCAGAGCAAATACCTTATGTAAGTCTAGTGAGGGCAACTTTCCTCAGCCCATAGGCGTTGCAAGCATTAACCCATTGATAATGAAATTCAAAGCTTGTTTTCTCTTCTGAAGGGTGGACAGAGCTTTGTGTGAGCTGTCAAAGGAAATTAGGAGTTTAGTAGCTGTTGTAGAAACAGAAGAGGAGGTTTCTTTGTATGTCTTTGTCCTTTTGCACTTTTGACAAATACTATTAACTGCTTAGCATTTGGTCTACTGTACTAACCAGAAGTTAAAATGGTGGGTTTGGAAAGTAGCAAAAATAAAGCCAATATATTAATATATTTTCCCCCCTCTCATCTTACTGTTTTAATAAGGCTCTACAATAATAGTTTACTTTTTCTCCTTAGAAATTCACCTCAGGAAAACCACTAAGTGCCTCCGTTCTCACAGATCAGAACCCTATTTTCTATCATTTTGAAACTATGCCTGTTTTCCCATGGATGAATAAATTGCTTTGAATTTTTTTCTTACTTCCTCTTTTTAACATTCCAGTCCAACCAGTTGTGAATTTTGCTTCAGTTGTCCTTATTTAAGGCATTTACTTCCTCTGTTCGTGACAAGTGACACTTAACCCTGAGGAATGTTAAAATATCCTCAATGAGAACTTGTTGGTGACACTGTGATACATCAAGCACATGGTTTGTGACGGCATTTGGTATTATGTAACCATGACCTGTAATTATTCAGATGTGATATCTGCAAAGTATGAACTTGGAAGGGTGCAGTGTGACACTGCTAAAGGCAGTGTCCAAAGGAAATCCAGTCTTTCACTTGTATCTTGCTTGTTAGCTCTTGAAGTAGCTATGATGCCTTGCGGTGCAATATTTACACAGTAATCCAAGTGTGAAGTTTCCCACTGTGGTGACATCCTAATCCATTTTGGCAGTGCTGTGACAAGAGTCAAAAGCATGAGTTTATGCAGATCTGTTTGGTGGAACTGAGGGAACCCAGGGGAAAAGAAAAAGATTGAAGAGGAAAGGGGAGCTTTCTTTGAATTTGCAACCTTTCTGCTTCAGTTCAGAGTTCAGTATTTGAAGCACCAATGGAACAGGTGGAGTAGCAAATTGTTCGGGAGACGCTTTCTGTGAGCAGTCTAAAATTGGTGGTATATTTGTAATATGGACAATGACCATCTGCCCAAGTCTCCTGCTGACCAAAAAAAACAAAGCAGGGCTACACTTTTCTGAGTGTAGGAAACTTTTCAGTTTTACTTTCTGAGTTTTCTTGAACTGTATCTAGTGTGCTGTACTGATATAGAAGGTTGCACGTGAAACCTCTGTGCGTGCTTTAATCATGCAATATAGTGAGCCAAGAGTGCTGCTGATGCTGGTGAAAACATATCAGGTGGGTTCTATGAAGGGCTTACGCAAAGCAAGAGGCATCTGATTGAAAAATTAGTGTTTTGTAATAGAAGCTAGTATTGATGTTCAGAGTTTCTGGCATAAAGTGCATTATTTAAATCATCTGTCATTCTGCAGTAATTTTCTTAGTGTTGTTATTGTACCTGGCCTTGTTTTGTGCAGGAAGTTAATATAGATAATTTTACAATTATACTAGCCTCTTTCACTCTCAAAACGAAAGTAAGTAGTAAATTCTTCTCAAGTATTTCTAATCATGCATTGACTGCTTTCTGTTGTTAACCATGACTGTGAACCAGGCCACACTGATTGAAAGATTTTTGATCTCAAGTTTGAAAAGGCTCTGTTGTTTTTTTATTAGTGTCTTTTAAAGTTTGGAACTTCTGCTTGAGCTTCAGTTTAAATAGCCTGCTTGCATAATTTTTGCCACAGTAACATTTTAAACCTTCGATCAGGGGAGTTCCAGAAAGCACTTGAATGCTCTGAGCTTGAGGGAGGTGTGTGGTTGAGATGAATTCTTTTTCCTCAGGGAAGGGCTGTGAAGGTTTCTAAAGGTGGTTTTCCAAGCGTCTAACTTGGACTCCCAGAAATCCAAACTCAACCCTGCTCTCTTTTGTTAGGATTTTGTTCCTCTTCTGCAGGATGTTTTTGAGCCATCTCAAATTTACTTAGAATCATAGAATCAACCAGGTTGGAAGAGACCTCCAAGATCATCCAGTCCAACCTATCACCCGGCCCTAAGCAATCAACTAGACCATGGCACTAAGTGCCTCATCCAGTCTCCTCTTGAATGTCTCCAGTGATGGCGACTCCACCACCTCCCTGGGCAGCCCATTCCAATGGGCAATCACCCTCTCTGTGAAGAACTTCCTCCTAACATCCAGCCTATACCTCCCCCGGCACAACTTGAGACTGTGTCCTCTTGTTCTGCTGCTGGTTTCCTGGGAGAAGAGACCAACCCCCACTTGCCTACAACCTCCCCTCAGGTAGTTGTAGACAGCAATGTGGTCACCCCTGAGCTCCTCTTCTCCAGGCTAAACAACCCCAGCTCCCTCAGCCTCTCCTCATAGGATTTGTGTTCCAGACCCCTCGGGCTTGTTCCCATTTCTGGTTTTCTGGTAGGTATGAGTAGACTGTATTTTTCAGTCAGTCTAAATCCTCAGATCTGACATGCTTGGAAATTGGTAAGGATTGCTTGAGGAAAGGAAAACTGGTACCTTCTGGGTTTGTTACTGCTGGCAGATTGTTCATTTGAAAATTCGAAAGCAAGATCCATAGGCTGTGTTGGCAGCTACCGTGGTACAATGAGAGTTGAGAGTGCAGAGTGAAGCAGCAGGGTCTGAGCATCCACAGTGGGTGTGCTTCGCAGGCATTGCTTTGTTTAGCTCTAGTTTGGTGATGTGGACTAACCACCCACTAGATGTGCTCCGGGAGCACATATTCCTGTTGAGTTTTATTCATAAGGACTGCACTTTACATGCTCTGAAATTCTTTCACAGCATGAACTGCAGTGTAGTGTGAGGCAATGTGCTTCCAGTGAAATGAAACTCATGTAGAAGGTAACTGAACTTAGTCAGTGGCTAAGATCCATCCTTGGTGAAAGAGGCTAGATAAGTCATTACTGACAGTAAAATTAAAAAGGGAATGGGATAAAGGGACTAAGTGGGATAAAAGGCCAAATATGTGGCTTGATCGATGGGTGTAGAAGGTATTGTGTCATTAGGAGTAGACAGGATTTTGATCTCTGCAATTTAAGAAAGTTGGAAATGCATTTATATTGATGATTTAAACCTAAAAATAAATAGCTGATGCAACAAACTGTAAGTACTCTGCAGACTGCAGTGGGAAAGAATGATAATGCTTGTTAAAGCAATCAAGATAAACATAAAGGCATGCTGTAATTGTATGTAATTAGGCCCAAGGTGTGAAGTTTTGGAGCTTTGGAGCAATACTCTTAACATGGAAAAAGTATTTTACTCAACTGTGAAACACCTGTTTAGCTGATACTTAACATAAGCAAGTATAACAGGCCGAATTTTGACAGCCAGATGTTGCCATCATCATATTCTGAGCTGGCAGCCATGTGTTTTCACTGATGAACAAACACACCAGCTTTCCAGCTAAGTGCCCATACTCAATAACATGGAGTCAATACGTTACACAGCAGAAGAGGGGAAAGATAGGAAAATAAGTATTGTATTGTGATAACAGTTTTACAAACACTGATAACAGTATTGAATGACCCCGAGTGCACACTTGCAATAACATTTGTGTTTGTTTGTGCTTTCAATACTAGGTCTACCCTGAATTACAAATAACCAATGTTGTTGAAGCCAACCAGCCAGTTACGATCCAGAACTGGTGCAAGAAGGGATGGAAGCAGTGCAATGGTCACCCTCATATCGTGGTTCCCTACAGGTGTTTGGGTGAGTGACCAAGTGTCAAGTCTGCCTTTTTCCTACTGTGTTTTTACAGTCTCTTCATGAAAAAGGTATTTATGTAGATTTTTCTATCCTCTGCTTCCCTGTATTGCCATCTTCTCAGAGGTGAGTTTTGTCCAATGGTTCAGGCTTTTGAAACTGCACTAACAAGAATGAAAATACTCCTTCTTCTTCCAAGTACATTTTCATCAGGGGGTGAAAATCAAGCTTCTGCTTAGGTTCCTGATTTTTGTCTTTGACTCCTCCTCTCTTTTCCTGCTATATAGATGTCTGTGTGCACCCAATTTACAGGCATTCTGCTTACAAGCTATCCATCTTTCCCCTAAACAAGTACTTATTTTTTTCCCTGTTTTTTTTGCATATCTAGTATTTTTGTAGTAGTTCCTTGCTATTTTCTCCTGTCTCCTTGGTGAAGCAATCCACCAAGGATCCAATTTAAAATGGAAATTCAGTCCTTCGTGTTTTTTATTGCTCTTTACTTTTGTCAACATTCAGAAAACAGAGTCATATTAATTTGTTTTCATTAACATTCTAGGCACAACATTGTCTTGAGATTGTTCCATGAGACATTTAAATATGTTGTTTTACCACTGCTATTTGAATTGGGATAAATTGATTGCTTAGTTTCGTGTGTAATTGCTGGAGTTCAGGGTTAGGCATTGTTTTTCTACTCAGCCACAGCAGCTAAAATGTGCAGAAAGCAACTCAGACCTGTTATTCTACAGAGAAAAATAATGAAAGAAATCCATAAAATACAGAGTTCTGAAAAAAATTTTGTTAATTTATGCCTGATGCTCAGGCAGTGACTGTGCCAACCTAACAAAAGTAGGACTGCAGAGTAGCTAACAAACAGGAAAGGTGCCAAAACAGCATATTTGTAAAAACCATGCTAAGTATCAGGGAAATTCTGTTGTTCAGTAAAGTTTCTAAATCTGTTGTTTGTTTGTATAGATAGAGAAAGAGTGTTTCTAGACCTGCAGTATGCCGTTGTTGATGCAGCTGTAGGTAAAAAGGACTAATTTAATATGAGCAAAAGTGTTCAAGGTGAACCCAAATTCAAGACTTTCGATGGGGGAAAGGACCTGCCTCTAATAATAGGAATCCTGACCACAGGAAGGAACCTGCTGCTTTCTGTGTGTTTTCCAGACTTCTGTGTGAGTTGTGTTGGCAACTTCCATCAAAAATTTCAATGCTGAAAGGCACATGCTTTTCTAGCCATTTATTGTTGTGCTTTCTTCAGTTTCCCATAGTCAAGATAAAACATCAGCTTGTAGCATCAAGATAGTTGTAGAGCCAGATAAGCAGTTTATTAGACGTGGGGCAGAACTGCAGTCTTACCTAGCTTCATCAAAATATGTTTGCTCAGATTCTATGCAGGTGCATTTGCATTAATCAGATGTGGCTGAAGAAGGTCAGACTAGTGGAACTATAAAACCTATTTTTTATTATTTATTGTCATAAGCAAAGCTCTGAATTATGATCAGTGAACTATTATGCTGAGGACTCTACTTATGTGGATTTGATCAGTGCCCTGGAGTACTTAAAACCTAATTTAAGATAAAAGACAATGTCATCACAAGAGCAAATGAATATAAATTGGCCATGAATAAATTCATAAGGAAGTTTCTGCAAGAGTAAGGAGCTCCAGCAGTCTTCTGGTAAAAGGAATAAGTAGTCTAGTAATTTAGAATAAAGTTCCTAAATTTATGAACAGGACTATATGCAGTTCCCTGCAGGAGCGAGGATGTCAACTTGGACTTTTAAGGTGCCTTTCCTGAGTTGCAATTTTGAATGGAAAAATTGTTGGGAGTTGAATGTCTGGTATCTTCGATAGCAAAATAGCCTTTGCCTGCTGTAGGCAAAAATTTTAAAGACATTTAATTTAAGCATCTCATACCCATTCATGCCTTGCCCTTAGCTCCTATTTTCTGTTCTAAAATCCCTCCATGTATCGGTCTGGTTTCCTTGTAACTGAGGCTTGCACAGTGCATGTGCATCAGCTGTCCTTCTTGTGCTAGCAGTTACTGTGCAATTTCTGAAGCTGAGCACTGAAAGCAGCCATTCTTCAATAATTTCTGTGCAAATAGAAGCCACTGACTCTGGTAATAATTAAGATGCTAAAAGAAAGTTTGTCAGTGGGCAGCTGATTGCAGGGTTGAGTCTTAGAAATTTTATTTTGCTGTAATAATCCCTCCTAGTATCTTGAGTCAGCTGATAGTTTCTTCTGTCCTGACATTGTTTTCCACAGATGTGAGGAACAGTGAGTGACAGAAATATGTCTGCCCTCTGGCCAAAGCATCTTCACAGTTCATTTGTGTTCCAGTCTTCAGCCCAGGCTTTCTGAAATGTGTAAAGAGCACATCAATGAAGCACTTAGCTGCTCTGTGAATTTTTTCTCTTTGAGACTTGTGCACAGTGGTAGTTACAGCAGCAAATCATAGCAGAATACTTTTTAGTAGTATTGATAAGATCTATACAATTACACAGATGTGTATTTTCTTAAGTGGGTGCAACTACAACAAAACCAGTAATTTCAAACGGCGAAATGAAAGCCCCTTGAGTCAGCCATCTTTCAGTGACCACATGAATATGCTCCCTAAAAATGATCCCAAAGAAGAGCAGCGTTATTCACTTAATTTGATTAAAAGATGTGGGGTTTTGCAGGACTTTGCAATGTTTTTGAAATCAGAAGCTTTGAGAAAATGTTCTTGTGCAGTAAATCTGATGTACCAAGGTATTCTCTGCATTCTTCTAGGGACTCGGGATTACTTTACAGTTTCAGCTCATTTAAGAGGGGAAAATTCTTGTGAAAAGAAAAACGAGTAAGTTTTAGTTACCTTTCTGAACACAATGAAGGCTTTTGCCTTAAAACTTTTATTTATTTTTATCTTCCTGCTTTTAGAAAATAACATTTTTCAGGGTGTGTGTATTATGGCTCAAAGCTCTTTTAGCCACCTTATGACAGAAATAGGAATCTAGGTGGGTTTTTAGGTCTTTTTGAATGATATTCTCAGACTGTCATCTTTGAGGGAAAAAAAAGTCTGTCATTTGAGGGTTTTAAACTTACAGTTTTAGTACTACAAAGACAAAAGGGTTAAATTACACTCTCTGAGGGAGGAATGTGCTGCTTGATGTAGCCATGAATGTGCTTTGCTGCTCAGGCAAAGATGATGAGCCATGATGGAGATGTGCTGGCAAAGGAGTGAAGCTCTGCAGTACTTGCTTAGCATGGTGTTGGGGGTATGTACTGGCATGCTCACAAGTGCAGCATGCAAAAAGCAGACGCTTTTTTAAGAACAAGCCCTCCTAAATGGTGACTGTAAGCTTGCTATGGGGCATGGCTGCAAGGTTTCATTAGGCAGTGCCAAGAAGCCCGTGATTTTAATTTTGTTTTATGGAAACTGCACTTGAAAAGCAGCTTGGTCACAAACCTGGCCTTGTTAATATTGGAGGGAGATCTGCCACCAGCTGCAGCAGGAGGGCAGGATTTCTGCCTGTGTTGAGGCAGTGTGGGCAATAAGCAGTTCAGGTTTGCTCTACTCTCCTCACTTCTTGTGTTAGGAAAAGAAGCTGGGCTCTGAAATGAAGTTTTTTTCCTGGCTGGCAGCAGGATGAGGCACCCTTGTCCCACTACCATGATTCTTTGAATATCTTGAATAAATGTATGGCTTTGCTTTTCTGAATAGATAATTTTTCACTTACTGTTGGTGAAGCAGACCCCAGCCTAGCTGCTCAATGTGCACTGTAACCCCAGAGAGAGAAGCTAAATTATGCAGGTATCTGTGGATTGATATGTGGGCATGGCAGGCAAACAACTATCAGGTGGGGTAAAGGGGAATTAGCAGGGCATTGATTGACTGCATTACGTGAAGTGCTTTGGTTGCATACTCACATGTGACTGTTTCATTTCAAGCACTGCATTTAGACAGTGTTTGAAGAATCCAGATGTATTGGAATATCATTATGTACATTTTCAATCAAAATCTGATTACTTGCAATCATTTCTTCATAAACAAATGGATTGGGTGTTATGACAAAAATATTTTGCTGTTTGTGTAGCGAAAAGCTGGCTTCTGTTTCTGGTTTTAACAAAAACATCAAATATCTTTGAAAGTATTTATTAACTTGTCATGCTTTATTACTTTAACAGCTTGTGAAGTTAACCACTTGTTGATGTCAGAATAAAAGGCATATTCAAGTTTTGATATGCAGACCTAGCCAATTATACCAAAGAAAACACCGAGGTTATGCCTGGAATGAATCTTTTAAATAGAGAGATATGCAATTGATAGTTCTTTTGTTTCATACTTGCAGTTATAACTATGGGATTTTTTTCCACACAAGCATGTGAAATCCCTGTTTACTTCTGCTACATGGCAGTACTTGTTGGTATTTTTTTCCTCTCAGTTTACTCTAGTGCACCTATTTCTGATTGCACTGGCAAAGCTTCTTTTCTGGATACATTGGAAACACTTTCCATGGGCTTTTCCATGCAGTACCTAATTAACAGAATGACATTGAATAATAGTCTCAGAGATTTCCTGTCCCTGCTAGTTTAGCTATCTGTCTTCAGCTTGCCTCAGTCTCCACTCAGCCACGTGAGTGATGCAGACAAGCCTCACACCACGTCTTTTCCTAAAATAAAAAAATGCGTTTAGTTTCACCTTCACCTACACAAACTACATCATGTCTAGTTTTTCTGACAGCAATAGCTGACAGAAAAGAGAGGATCTCCAAAAATACTGCCAATCTGGATTGCTTTGTGGGGAGACCGGGGGCAGAGAAATTCTAGGTGCAATGAAAGGCACAGCTATTCACTGGGAGAAGTATTTTATCTCTCTTCGTTGCTCCTCCAGACAGTATTCCTGCCTTCTAGTGGTATTTTTGGTACAGAGCTGGCAGGCAGATGACAAAGTCCTGCCTGCACAGGCTAGGCACATTTCTTTTGCAAAACTGCAGGCACTGCAGGGACAATAAGGTGTGCTAACACACTGGCTTCTTTCCACCGCAGCAAAACCTTGGCAGGTGCTCCCTGGCCAGGCCCCTGCTCGGGTCCAAAACTGCGCTTGGCTGCACACCGTCAACTCCTTGGTGCTGTGCTGGCTGTCAGATTTCTGCATTTTGTGCATAGTCACAGCTGAGCTAATTGTCACAAGCTTTTAGGGGTTCACATCTTGAAGTGTGTACTTCGATGTGCTTCTGTGCAGAAGTATAATTAAGAGCATGCCCTGACATGCTTCATTGAAAAGAAATGGTTTCTATTTATATGTGAACTCTGTTGCCCTGAATATACTATGGTTAGCTTCTGTATGAACGATAATGAGTTTATAATTTTATTGTAATTCTAAGCAGCTGTATTGCCTCATGATTTATAATTGTCTTTCCAAGTATTTTCTTAAAGTGGCTTTTGGTGTCTTTCAAGGGACTGAATATCATCAGCTGGAGGAAGTGGTGGAGAGTAGGCAGAGAAATCCTAATTGAGATCACCCATTAGAAGCACAAAAACTTCCTCAGGCAATCACATATCTGTTTCTGGAGGCTTCCACCTCCTCACTTGAGCCAGATATCAGTTCAACTGTCAGTTTAGCCAAATCCTAGCTGCAAGTATGTAAACCTTAAAGAGATAAACCAAAATTGGCATTCTGGTGGTGCCCAGAATGTACCTTTATGTATGACTTTGAGTAAATAAATACAAACCATCTTATTTTTGTCTAATAAGCCCAAAAGAATAAAAAAGTCTGAACTTCTGTATTGCTCTGCATTTTTAGAATGTACATATGTTTTACTTGTTTGGTGATTGCAGTAAGTTCTCCATAAAGGACTTGTGGAACAGGTCACAACAGGTCACTTCTTTTTAGGAAGGAAGGATGAGATGGAGAGAAAGGAAGTGTGTGTCTTAGAATCATAAAATCAACCAGGTTGGAAGAGACCTCCAAGATCATCCAGTCCAACCCATCACCCAGCCCAACCCATCACCCAGCCCTATCCAGTCAACCAGACCATGGCACTAAGTGCCCCATCCAGTCTTTTCTTGAACATCTCCAGGGATGGCGACTCCACCACTTCCCTGGGCAGCCCATTCCAGTGGCAAATCACTCTCTCTGTGAAGACCTTCCTCCTAATATCCAGCCTATACCTTCCCTGGCACAACTTGAGACTGTGTCCCCTCATTCTGTTGCTGGTTGCCTGGGAGAAGAGACCAACCCCCACCTGGCTACAACCTGCCTTCAGGTAGCTGTAGACCACAATGAGGTCACCCCTGAGCCTCTTCTTCTCCAGGCTAAACAATCTCAGCTCCCTCAGCCTCTCCTCATAGCGTTTGTGTTCCAGGCCCCTCACCAGCTTCATCACCCTTCTCTGGACACGTTCCAGTACCTCAACATCTCTCTTGAATTGAGGGGCCCAGAACTGGACACAGTACTCAAGGTGTGGCCTGACCAGGGCTGAATCATTAAATTGTTTCACATATGAAGCATTTTGCCACAGTTTCTTATCGCCTAATGGAAAGCAGTGTTAAGATCTCATGCTAAATGCATTCTGGCCTCAGAGAAGGATTAAATGTTGCCAACAGATTTGATGCAGTTGTAAACTGCAAAGATTCAGTGATGGGAATCGCTGGATATTTCTGAAACGTCCTAGGGAAGGTCCTGGATGCGTACTTCAGTAAGCCTGTTTGGGGTGGTGATGGTGCTTTCTGAAGTGCTGAATACCTGGGCTTGTCAGTGAATATGATACCAAGCAAGAGCCTTTTTTTTTTTTTTTTTTTTAAGGAGTAGATAGGTAATTGTGTCTACTTCGATTTTTCAAAAGAAATTTAACAAGGTCCATTACCAGAAGCTATCAAAGAAATTAATCTACCATGGAATAGAAAACTCTTATGTGGCTAAATAAGACAAAAGATAAAAAAAGACAGGAATTAATGGTCCATCTTCAAGGTGAAGAAAGATCACCAGTAAAATCTCAAGGGATCAGTTCTTGTGCTTGTGACATTCAAAATATTTGTGCTTTGGAAAAAGGATAAATTGTGAGATGATCCATTTGATGATGACATTAAGTTCAAGGTAGAATTACTAAAGGCAAACTGTGAAGAATTTCAGGTAGATCTTTGCTGTTGTTTGACTTGGAAGTAAAATGACAGTCAAAAATTGATGTAGTAAAGGCAGTGTATGTGGGAGAAGCAAGAAATAAATTTATCTTCATGTATTTCATGATACTGAAAGGAGCCTCTAGCATCTCAGGACTGAGGCTTTCAGTATTAATATCTCTGTGAAATTCATTAATGGCAAAAAAAAAGAAAAGGCAGTGTTAAGGATTATTAGGAAGGGGAGGGGGAACAAGGTGTAGAACATAACTGTGTCACTGTGTCATTTTTCAACTTACCTGTATTTGTGAACATGGTATGCAATTCTGGTCTTCTTCAGAAGTGTGTAGTAGAAACTGAAGGGTTTAGAGTGTGATGAGCGCTTGAAGCTCCAGTAGAAGAAATGATACCGTAGATTAGAACTTTCCAGCATCAGAAGGAGGATGCCTGGAGGCTCTGACAGTGTTCTGTGAAGTTATGGCTAGATGAAGAATAGTCTTTTTTTTATCTTTCACAATGAGACATTGGGTTACCAAATTAAACTGGTGCACTGTAACACAGTGTTCCAAGCCAACCCTGGGTAGCAGGGGGATCATGGCAAGATTAAAAATTTTCCTTGGAATAAATTAAAGTGAACTGACACCAAATGGCTGATGAGTTGTGTTTATTAGATCCAGTGAAAACTCTCAGTCACTTGTACCTTGAGGTGCATGGTTGGACAGAAGCAGAGGGGGAAATGGGAAGAAAAAGAAGAGGAGGGAAAAAAGAGAGTTAAAAAGTAAGAGAGAAAGATATCACCACTCCTTGGACCCAGCAGCATTTTCACAGGAATGGTCTAAGTTCTTGGTGGTGGGTGTACATTCCGACAGGATCTTCTGTGGTAGATGCAATATGTGGACGCCAGAAGTTGTGGTCCTTTTGGCAGGGCAGGAGGGGGAAAGGTGGTGGGGGGGAATGTCTGTCCAAATAACAAAGAGAGGTATGTACCAGGTTCCTATAGTGCAATGGAAAAGGGATTTCCCACCTCTGCAGAAATTATCTTTTTTTGTTGTTGTTGAGTCATTCTGCCAGGCCAGTAGCTCTCCTGGACAGCTATTAAGGGCCTTCAAAGCCATTGCCCTCCGTGTTCAGACCAGGTGTATCACACATTGTTTGGAGACACACACTTGAGGCTCCAAGCGAAGGGAATTCATTCATAGTTGTACTTTTGTTGCACAGTGTGTATCTGAGCTCCTCATCTCTCTGCCACAATGTCTTGTGGATGTGGAGAGCCTACAAAGCCCAACAGGACACATCACTATAGGATAACTTATCAGGTGTTGTGGACCTTAATCTTGTGTATGTGAAAGTAGTGGTGAGATGCTGTCTTGGGGAAATACTGACACATGCTCTTCTATGCTTTACACCCATTTCTTGTGTTGTAGGTACCTTCTGTTGACCACTTTAACTAAAGGTTCTTTTTGAACTGAGACAGGCATTCACATGCTTACATGGGTTCCTTTTCCATATCAAATAGTGCTTGTTATCAGGTTTCTTAGCCCTGTCCCTTCTAACCTACTTCTCTCCTGCTTTTCTGTATCTCTGAGGGCTGTTCCCTCTCTTCCTGGCAAGGTGCTCTCTCCAGGTTTTCCAGCCTTGCTTTCTGTATTTTGCCAGGCACTACTCTCTTGTCCATCACCATTCCACCGAGGCCTTCATGCCCCCAGGCACTTATATTTCTTCACCTTTCCTTTTGAGCAATCCTCTTCTTGGCTTAACATCCATCTCTCCCTCCCAACACATTCTATTGTGCTCCCTCTCAGCATCTGCTATCCAAGCCATTCTTACTTGGGTCTGCTTCCCAGCATTTAGTCAGCTCTGCCATGCATCTCCTGTCATCTCATTTCACATCTCACTTGATGCTACCCAAGCCAGGCAGATCCAAGAGAGTCTGTGATCCTTCCTAGGAGTGATGAGATCAGTCTGTTCTGGCACAAAGGCAAGGTAGTGCTTAAGAGGGGGAAAAAATACCCTTCTGTCCCAGCAAAAACACACTCTGGGTTATGAACATCCTGATGGGTGTTTATTGATCAGATGTATATCTTTACCTCAGCGTAGCTTGTATTTTGTATTTCAATGAATTCCAATAAAATTTGCTTTATTAAAGCATTCTTGATTATGACTGAGGATTGTTTCTGATGTCACTTCATTTGTGTTGAAGGAAGATCCTGTTCCTGTTTTTGTCAGATGACCTAACCACTGAGATGTTCTAGTTAAAGCTTAGCTAAACTAAGATGACTTTGTGTTGTATAGCAAAAATGGTCATCGGTTTTCCCCTTGGGGGTATCTGATGAATGTTTTAAGTGCAGATCAGCAATTCCTTGTTTATTTACAGCTGCATTTAATTCTTTAAAAAAAAAAAAAAAAACAAACAAAACCAAAAACTCCTAATGGAAATCCCCACCTTAAATCCTTGAGATTTTTTTCATGTGGCTTATGTATTATTTTTTTCTGTGTGCGTGTGGCTTATAGCATTGGATAAGTCTTTCTTTGAAGTCCATTGTCTTGTAGGCAGGATGTTGAGTACTGTTGTATCTTTTTGAAGCACTAGCATTGTGCTTCTTGTGCATCGAATCCAACATTGCAGCTGAATGTAACAAGAAAGCTCAGAAGAATAATGTTAAAAGTTTTTTAAAATCCAAAGAAGAAAAAGCTGCAGTAGCAGGCAGAACTTTGGGAAGGAACCTCTTGGTTCATATTGATACCACTGAAACTGCAGTCTTGTGGGAAGACTGGCTTAGGCTTGTGCTTTAAAAATATATATTTTTTGACTGAGGCTGCAATGTTCTCTGTCCCATATGTGCTGGAAATAGCAAGGAAGGTCACGATTCCATTTGACTTACTTTGTGCAGGAGCAAATGGATTCCTTCTTTGGGAATGCTGGGCATGGTTCCTTGGGTTTTATCATTGAATATCTGTTGCTGCTTCTAGAGTCCTGCTGGGTCTGGGAACAGCTGAACCACCTCTTGCTGCGTGAAACGTAAATTGTCAATGATCCCAGGGTATCCCTTTGAACAAAACCATTACTATGTCTTCAGTTAATGTCTATGTTTTCTTTTTCATTAACTTTCAACAGTATTGTTGTATCCATGTAATTTAGAGGTGTCTTTGCATTTAAGTTCTGACATGGTTGTAGCCTGGAGCCCAAAACCCAACAGAATGGAGTTTAGGTTGCCTTCCTCTCCCCTTCCTCCTGTGCAGCAAAGTTAGGCAAGAGAAGAAAAAAAAGGGTAGACAACGAAAGAAAAGTCATGCACTGACTTGGAAGTTAAAAAAGGCAATTTTAACAAAAATTAAAAGGCATTTAAGGGAAAGGAAGGTACATAGGTATTAGCGAAAGGAATATATACAGATATATGTACAAAACCAGATGGGATGGCAATGGATTCCCTTTGGATGCAGGCCAGGACCGTGTGGAGCAGGCCTGGCCACATGGTCACCAGCAGCAGCTCTCAGGCAAAGCAGGGAAGCTAAGGCAAGAGAGAACAAAGCAGGAAGTGGCTCCCCCTTATATAGGGTGTATTTAGTGATTTAAGTGGCTTTCTGTGAAAGGTATTTTGTCTTTCATTAAGAGACTTTAGACATTTGGTTTTAAGTATGCCCTTACGTTCTCATCATTAGTGGATAGCCTGGCAGCTGGGGAAAGCTTGAGTCATTGAGTTCAACTGTAGCCTTGGAAAAGTGTTTGCAAATTGACTTTCGATAAGCGTAGCGAAGGATTTAGGTAATTTTCAGTAAGGTATTTCACTTCTAGGGCACATAGCCCTTCAGTCAAAGAGGCCTGGTAAAGCCAGTACTTAAACACTGAGGAGCTGTGCTGTCACACTCTATCTGCCCACAAAGGAGAGACTGTCCATAACTGGCAAGGGCAGGCATGGCAGCGTTACAGAGCTGTGCTTGAAGTGCTAGAAGTTACTTGGGTCTGGCACACATTTGTTCATCAGACCTTATCACTGACAGCCTGGGGATGAAAAAGAGATACAATCTTGCATCAGCTGGGCTTGTACCCATCAGTGTTCCTCTGAAATGGCAAGCTGGGATTCAAAGGCTGCAGGGGTGATTCCACAGAGCTGTGCTGGGATGACACCACCCATCTTCACGATGGATTGCTGCACTTGGAGTGTGTTCCTGGGGAAAGAGTTACGGCACTTCATGCTTGTGTACACATCCGAAATCTTTGCAAGATGAACATGCTGACATTTGAAGGTCAAACGTGCTTCAACACTTCCAATCCCTTACCCACAAGCACAGGCATCTTTATCTTGCAAGCAGAAATTCCCTTTGGGGTCCTTTCCCTTTCACATGAAAGCTTATACTTGTGGTTGATGCTAAAAGCTACTGGGTAACAGGAGACATTTTGTATTCAAATGTGGGGAATTATTTTCTCGCAGAAAACATCTGCAGTGGAAAATACAAGTCGAGAATGGTTGTATATGGTTTGTAGGAACAGAACATCTACTTACCATCTAGGAATTCAGGTTTTGATATATCCATGCAGATACTAGACTTTGAAATTGAAAGAGCATGCTATTTTTAGTATGCTTGTCATGGGATCAGTGGCAACAGAAACCTAAGAACTTGTTCGTGCAGTTGCATTTGATGTTTTGATTCTTCTTCAGCAGAATTGTCTCAAGTTCTCTCAATTCTTTCTTTTGATGACTTTTTTTTGGTTGTCTGGTTGTTCTGGTTGTTCTGGTTGTGTTTTTGTTGTTGTTTTTTTTTTTTTAACCTGAGCTTCTTTTGAAGCTCTTCAAATTTGGACACAAGGTTTGTCAGTGGCCCTGAAAACAGAACCAAGTAGACAACAACAGCAGGTCTCCATCTGACCAAAAGCAGGGGGACAGTAGTGTATCTTTTATTTTTAATAGAACTGTTTTAACTGTACATGAGATTTTTGTGCTCAGAAAACTATGGAGATCATGCTGTGGGTAAGTGGTCAGAATGAAGGTGGATAGTCTGAGGATGGCCTTGTCTCACCTGTTACTGTAGCAAGTTTCTGTAGTTGACTCCTCCTTATTGTTATAAGAAGCTAAAGGAAGAATTCTGTTAGCCAGGGGTACCTGGGTATCTGATGGGATTGTCTGGGTGGGGTTTTCTTAATCCTGTACTTGCATTTATTTATTTATTCTTCATGAGAAGACTTATACTGGTGTTGTTCAAAAGTATCCTACTCTTCTTTGTTTCTGTCTTTATTGGGTTAAAAATTAAGAAACATGCCAGCATAGGGGAGTTAAAAAGTGATGGAATCAAAAAATCTGGTTCTGCAGAGCGGTTGTGCGTGGCCTAGACATAATCTGTTTATGTGTAGGTCCTACTTGTTACCATGAGGCTGCATTCCAGAGTGCAAGGCCTTAGTGTTTTTGAGAGAGTTGTTGAATAATTATGTAGTCCTTCAGTTTGTTAATTGAAAATTTTTAAATGTCTAGGAAGTTAGTTAGGAGTCTTCTCTTTGCTAATTGAAATCTTGGAAGTGTTTTAACAATCTGGGGAGTGAGTTAGAAACCTTGTAATCTTGAAGTATATGTTGTAAATCAGGACAAAGAAAAACAAGCTAAGTGATTAATCAGCTTGAGGACCATCTGTATATGTCAAGTGAGGGCACCAATGTCAGATAAGAAAAACTTAGGATTGGATGAACATTTAAGTGTCCTTAGGTGACCCAATACCATAAAAGGATAATGTGGGGAAGGGGGTGTGTTGCACATGCATGTGTTTTGCCAACACAGCAAGATGAAAATGCACATGCATTGAAATTTACTTGGGCATCCTTGTGGTATGTAATAGGTAGGAGGAAAAACCGTGTTTGGCTGGTGTTACTTTGTAAAGCCCAGGTGTAAATAACCACAGGAAATCCTCACTGGTGTGCTAGCTTTGTGGGAATACCCTCCAGCACCCAAACTTGTGCAACTTTGTAATAAATTAATGCCTGCTTGTTAATGCTCAACGCAGCATTAGGGAGTTTTATTTCCTGTTTTGGTGATACTACCAACATAATACTCACTTCCTGCTTGTTAACAAAAATAAAGCTAATAGCTTTCATAGTTCGTTAGCTTGAAGAATTGCTGCTGATTTAATGGTTACAGTATAGATTTTTTTCCATGTATGGTTTCATCTGTGTTAGTGAATATCTAAGCAGTTCTGCATTTTGCTTTCGCCATGACTTAAATCTTTATTCAAACACTTCAAACCTTATCACTGACCTCAAGGTTGAGAAATAATAGTAGGGTTTTTCAGTATGTTCAGAATCATGTGTAAACTTTTCTTAATGATTGCAAAAGGAATTTAAAGGAGAATTTGTTTCAGTTAAATATGTGAACCTTGAGCTGGTACGAAGTACTTCAATTTTAGTAGAACATATGAGTATTCTTCTTAAAAAAGAGAAAAAAACCATAATAATCTTCCTTCTTAGCTGCCTGCTTCTTTTGTTTGTTTATTTTCAATTCATTTTTGTGTATATCTAAAAAATGCAGATCTGATAAGTTTGAGTACAGAATTAAGATATATTTAACTTGGCCACTAAAAATGCTTCAGTTTGAAATACTGAAAGATCAGCAAAAACCTGTGCTAGGGATAATGAATGAGGATTGTGATTAATAAAAATTATTTACTTTATGCATTAATATGTTTGATCTTTAACTCCCAATGGCTTTGTCAGTAAGTTCTTGATGTGTAAAATATTTAAATTACCCCATTTTTTCTACTAGATCATTGCAACTAGGTCAGCAGAAAATTGAATCATAACAACTTGATATCAAAGTTAATTTTGGTAACGTAAATTATTTTTAGCTCCATAGTAATACTGGCTTCTACTTCTTTTTCCAGAAGGTACTTAGACGAATGCTTAAGTAGTGTCTGCTTCTTAGGAAGTCTGATCATCCATGCTTTGAAGGGGGCTGTTTCTTATTTTATTTTTTCCTTTAGCTGTTCTTTCTTGGGCTGGTCTTATATATGATGTGTTTTCATATTTTTGTTTAATTATAGTTTAACCTAGGATGTAATTTCTGAGTGTCTGTTATTTTGCCAAGTCATTCTCTTCCCCTCGTGGCAGTTCCTAATCTGTTAAAAGGTTGATTTATTTATGGTCAGCTCCCTGTAACTACAAATATTTGGAACCATTCCCCCCAACAGAGCTTAGAAACCCTTTTGGAAAAGGATTTTCTTACTGTTATTACAGTACTTAACACAGGAGAATTCTGTCCTAAGACTGAAAAGCTCACATTTCACCTTACAAATGAGAAATGGTCAACAGCAAGCACATGAGCCTGTAGCTGGAGTGGTTTTGTTTTACCTGTTTTCTGTATTTGTTTATTCAGCCTGTACTAAATATATAAAAGGCAAACTTGTTTCCTCTGTGCACCATGGACTTCTTGTGTGTGTGTTGTTTTCTTTTTGGAGAACCTTCAGGAATATTTCCTTCTTATATTGAAATCCTTTTTGAGTTCTGTAACCCCAAATTTGGCTCCCTGTGTACCAGCCATTTTTAATACATCTGTTTCATAACATGGCTAAGCTTGAATTGAATTGCATAATTTTACTTCAGTATGGGAAGTCTTTTGGGCAAGATTTCCATCTGACGGTGACTCTGCTGCCTCAGGGAGGCCAATTGCCAATCTGTGGATGCTTTGCTGGAGCACAGTTGGAGGGAAGCATTCAGAGGCTGAAGGGTTTTGGCTTCATTTTTCTGCTGCCTCTCGTCCAACCTTCCTCTTGCAGTTCATCTTAGTTCAGTGAAGACCAAGTGGCAAACAGTTGTGTCGAAATGTAAGCTGAGCCAACAAAATAAGTCATCTCAAAATTGTCTTTTACTAAGGGGTGTCTCAAACTCCAGGTCTCTGATCTTGCTAATGACCTGATCACAGATGTGGTAGTGCTGCTGAGGAAGAGGTATAGCCTGGAGTCACCCTTTTTTGAGAGCAAAATCAACCTGGGTTGGCCTAAGCAATCTAAAGCAACATTTACAATTTTTTGAAAACACGAACTCCAGTGCACATCAATGGCCCATGAAACACTGACTACCCAGAGTGGTTTTTGCTTGTTGTCTTAGGATTTATGCTCTTAAACAGTGGGTTGACTTTGAAAGTAGAAAACGTAACAGGTGTAAATCACAGTCATCATTATATTGTTGTAGAGTCACTGGGGTGATAAATCTTTCATGTTTCTTTTCCTCTTTCAGATTTTGGAGAAAAAAGTCAAACTTCAGTCCAGTTACAACATGTCCTTTTGCTCTGTTCTGCAAATCATAAATACTTTGATACATCATTTTGCTGTTAGTGTGAAAAACAAGGTTTTAGAATAAAACTTGATTGAACCTTAACATTTTTTCTGTAGCCTATCAAGAGTCTTTTTAGTACTTAATTTGTTCTCCTTTGTTAACTAACAGTGATTCCCCAAGTTAATTTGGTGTGTCATAAAATAGTAATGCTGAAGTCTCATACAGCTTTCCTTTTTTTGTTGAAGTCTCTAGAATGATATGCAGCTGTGAAGTTTTTTTTCAATTTTCAGTTATGTAACTGCCCTCATGATTTATAAATTGTCTCTATGTCAAGGGTGTTTCGAGAGTAACTTCTAAATTCTCATAAAAATGGAAGGTGTAATTTAAAGTTAAACTCTAATGCCATTTTTATTGTGTATGAGCAATTGGCTGGTTTATTAGAACAGAATCAATTCACAGCAGGTTTTTTCTGCCTTATCAGAGGTAAAGCTCTTAAGAAAAACATGCTCTAATATAGCATGCACTCTGCTGAGGCCATCTAGTTTTAGTTAAGGGTGTTGGAGGATAAGGAGGATGAAGGATGCTTTTCTGAGCCTTCTCAGTGCTTTGAGGTGCTACCTCTTTCTGTTTGTCCCTCTTCCTTCTTCCAGCAATATGGCTTGCAGGTGTTTCTGAGGCTTCTTGTTGCCCAGAAATCCTGTTGTTGTCTATTCCATGTCCACAGGAGAAAGTATGAATGGTGTCTTTGAGGTGCAGGCTAACTGGTATGCAATTTTGCTTTTTGAAATTGGTTGGTAGATGATGGCCAGGTCTGTCTTTCAGTGTCTCTGTCTTCTAGTAGAATTTCCCATTGTTCTGTCAAGATTTCGATTTACCACATGATAACTGTAGCTGAGGGTGAAACAGGGTACAATAGAACCCTTGAGGAAAACCTGCTGAATAACTTATTGGTGTTGCCTTTCATTTGTCAAAACCGATTTTTTTTGTAGTACTGCTTAAAGAAAAGTGCTTATTTTGCAGAACTGGGATGTCAGCTTGCTTGACTCTTCTCTGACATGGCAGGTTTAGATTTCCAAGTGAGAACAGCTATGCTTCAAGAAGTGCTTGAGCACCTTCTCTGCTCCAGCAGACCACTCTGAAAGGGGCCCACCTTGAACCTCTTTCAGCAGAAGTGATCTGAAGCCTTGGTTAGACAACAGAGTCCTAGAAACATATCTAAGAAAAAGAGGCTTTAACTATGACAGCCTGTACAGAAGTCTTATGTGAATAATTAAATTGTATTTAGGTGACATTTTTTCTTGTTGGCAATTTGGATTCGAAGGCAAGCAAGAAAGAAGGCACCTCCTGTTCTGCTTGGTCCATGTTGGATTGAGTACGCTTTGAGTTTATTGACAAGATGTCTCCTCTGCTGGACTTTTAACAGGAGCATTGAGAGATGAGATCATCTTCCTGGGGAGTCAAAGCAGAGGTAGTTGTGTGGGAAAAGGCAGCACCACCAGCAGGCATCATGTTGGTGCACTGTCTTTAATTTCTTCATGTTTAGTTACCACCACAGCCAATGAGCTATCTGGAATGCTGCCTTACTACCAGTGTTGGAGGAACTGCTCAGAGCGGCAACACAAGAGTTTCCATCTGCTGCTTTTTTCATTCCTTAATGGTTACTAACCTGTCCTTTAAAGCTGTCTCCTTTCTAATATTGTGTGTAACTCCATCCTAAAGGAATCTGGGTTCTTCTGAGCACTGTCTAATGAAACACTAGCCATCTTACCATTTGCTGAGTTGGAACTTGTAAGATGCATTGCACACAGCCACTGAATCACAGAATGATGGGGGTTGGAAAGGAGATCATCTGGAGATCACCTAGTCCACACCCCTGCCAGAGAAGGTTCAGCTAGAGCAGGTTGCATAGGACAGCTTGCACAGGACAGATGGGTTTTGAATGATGCCAGGGATGGACACTCCACCACCTCTGTGGGCAGCCTGTTCCAGTACTCTACCACCCTCAAAGTAAAGAGGTTCTTCCTCGTGTTTAAATGGAACTTCCTAAGTTCAAGTCTGTGCATTACCCCTAGTCCTGTCACTGGGCACCACTGAAAAAAGGCTGGCCCCATCCTCCTTACACCCACCCTATAAATATTTATAAGCACTGATAAGATCCCCCCCTCAGGCTTCTCTAGGCTAAGAAGCCCCAAGTCTCTCAGCCTTTCTTCATAAGAAACTAATTTTTGTGACTTATTGTCAGATGTATGTAAAAATATACAGTGTGCTAACTTGTATTTCTTTAGCATCATTCCTGTGTCCTGCACACTTGAGGCAGATGCTTTGCCCTTAAGTTGATGATGGTTCAGCTAGACGTTTTTGACTAGGGGCAAAAATCTGCAAAGGATTTACTTCTAAAGAGCAAGCTTCTATAGACCTTTTCAGATGCACTACAGAATGTTCCAACCCAGTGGTTAGTTTTGATTTATTCAATTTAATTTGGTCATCCTTGCTCTAGGCCTACAGTATGACATATTTACTGATCCTGTTCAGTTTAATGTCTTCCTTACTGTTGCATATTTTACTCTAAAATCCATTTACTCTCTCAATTTTTCACCTGTTGATGGTGATACAAGGTATTTGAATTGAAAAAAAATCCTTATTCTAATAACTGTGGATTAGACTTAGACACTAGGCAGTGTTTCTGGGCATAAAGCCTCTGCAAACAACGCATACTATTTTGTGATACTGCCCTCAGTATTTGCTTGTAACACATACTGATTATACTCATCCTTAAGGACAGGATTCAGGGCTCAATAGAACATGATCTTGCATGTTAATCCTGACTTGTTTTCTGTCTACAATGACTCATGTACAAGGAAGAGAAAATAAATGGAGCAGATTGGAATTAATCACTTGGTAAAATATGACCATTTTCCACCAGTTCTTGGTAACTGCTGAGTGAGAACTGGAGAGGAGCAGTTTTGTTGTAAAGTAGGGATTTTTTGGTAGGTAGTAATGTTTACATGGCATTGCACATTCAAAGAAATTGTTGACTTTCAGCATGTGTGCCACTGAATTGTGGGTTATTGTATGGTCTTATGCAAGGGTTAGTCACAGTGCAGACCTTTTGCCTGTTAGTTAATCAGAGCAACTCAGCCCCATCATTAGTAGCAGTAATTACTTTCATGTTCTGTCTTTCAAATGGTGTATGGAGGGTTAGGGACAGATGAAAGGGCTCTGTACCCTTTCCTCTGTCAGTATGTTTAAAGTTAGAAGCCAGAAATAACATTAAAAATTATTTTCTAGTGTCGGGGATTAATTAAAAAAAAAAAAGTGTATTTAGTAAGGCAGTTGATATGTCTAATGTAAGTTACTGTCTTCCTCACTAGCCAGCAGAAGGTGGTGTGAGAAACCTATTCTGTGAACGGAATTGGTGATATTTTGTGTGATACTGAGACTGTGCTTCTTACTGTGTCTGTCCATAACATTAAGTCAACTGTTGTCCTTGTTTGGGGTAGATAACAGAAACCCAAGCATTCAGTTAATCTTCTGGAATCATACAGAGTATGATGAGATGCCTGTGAACTAGGCAAGGCACCACTTTCTTGATGAAATGATGGTTTGCAACAACTTCAGAAACCCCAAACAGTAGATCACACACAATGGATATGGAAATAATTTTTTGAAGGCTGGTGTGACTGAAATCAAGTCAATGATTGTTTCAACTTTGGGTTTGTCTGCTAGCATATGGGGAGGTGGAAAAGACATAAGGGATGGGTAGAATTGTGGAGTTTACTCATGGTCTTAAATCCAATTCACTATTTGAGGCAAGGCTGGTACTGAATTTGGGCTGGCTATTCAGGGCTTTGTCTAGTGTGGACTTGAAAAGCTACAAGGACAAGAGGTTCTACAATGTCTCTTGGCAGCTCTTTTTCCTGTGGTTAATTTCTCTATGATTCTTCCTCCTCCTGTTTATATTTGGTGGGAATCTCTCCTGTTTCAAACAAGCAGTGGCTACTCTCTTCCTACAGTGCAGTGCTGTTAAGCAGCTCGCTCAGTAGTCTTGGTATCTCCACAGGTATGAGCAGTCAGGTAATCATTTCCCTCAATCTTCTGTATATACTTCTGTTGTACAACCCAGGACACCTTTGACCACATTGGCTGTCAGGACACACTGCTGTCTTGTGTTCAGCTTTCTGTTGGTCCCAGCTGAGCCTGTTTTGCAGAGCTGTTCCCCATTTTGCCTGTCCCCAGCCTGTATCATTCCCCAGACTTACTCTTTCTCAAAGGCAGGACTTGGTATTAGTCTCTGTTGAAATTTAGGAGATTCCTGCCAGCTCACTCCTTCAGGAGCCTGTCGAGGTCCCTCTGAATGGCAGCTCTGTCTGTAAGTGCACTGACTGTCCCTTCAGTTTGGAGTCATCTGCAGACTTCTTGAGAATATGTTGTTATCTTCTCCATCTTATTGATAGATACTTTAAACAAAACAAGTGCCAAAACGAAGCCCTGGCGTAGTAGTTACTTCCAGATGGAGTACCATCCATGAGCCACTACCCACTGACCTCATCAGCACAGGAAGTTTTTCACCCAGTTGCTACTCCATCTACCCAAACTGTAACATCCCAACTTAGGTACAAAGAGGTTCTGAGATTTAGTTGGTGTTGAATTTCTTGCTACAATTAAGGTACATGGTATCTATTGCTTTGTTGTTACTTGGTGATCTTGCCATTTCGTTCTACAAAGCAACTCAGGTTCATTAAGCACAATGTACCTTCGCTAAGTCTGGTTTGGCTATTGGAAATAATTTTCTCTGTGTGTCCAGAAATGGGTTTCAACAGGACTTGATGTGAGATGAGGCAGACTAACTTGTAACACCCCAAAGTATCTTTCTTGCAATGTGGTTGCAGCTTCTGCCATTTCTCCAGGCATCAGGAATCCCCTGAATCTCCCTTAAAAACATGTAAATCATTCAGATTTTGCTTTAAACCTTGCATAGAAATCTGTTATAATTTAAAAAACCTTGAAGCTCCTGACCATGAAGTCTTTCTTTGGAGAACTAGTGTATGATAGCTGTAGACAAGTTTTAGGGAGTCCTCTATTGTTAAGTATTAACTTAAAAAGCTGGGTTACTAGCCATTCAGAACTGTCCTTTCCTGAAGAAAATGTTCTCCATTGCTTCTAATTATGTTCTAAGAAGTGATGCTCACTGACTGCAGAATGTAACATTGCATTTATTGTACCCTGACTTCTTATCTTGTTGCTTCCTTGACTTAGCGTGCCTGAGTCAGCCCTTCTCCCTTCTCTTTCGCCCACACTGTCCCATCCCAGTTGCCTTCTAGCTGAGTTGCCTGACCATACCACCATCCTTCCTGCAAGACAAGTAAAGGCTCTTCTCTGTACAGAGCAAGATCACATTTTGTCATGTTGTTGTTAATCTGGTTACTTGTAAGCTTGGCAAAGTTTTTTGTTTGGATTTTTTGTTTGGTTGGTTGTTTTTTATATTCCCACATGGCTGTTTCTACAGCAAAGTCCTTCACTCACAGGCAGTGACAATTTGAGTGGAAATTTGATCTCAGCAAATAGAATATTCAGGGTTTGGTGGTGTTATGGGAAGTAACTGCTTAGGTTGTTTAGTATCAGCAAGGTATGTCTGCTAAGTTGATCTTCAACTGCTGCTTAATGGAGTTATGTATTCACTTATCAGAGCCTTTGCATAAGGTGGTTTTGCAGAAACAGTTACTACCTGAACTTGATTTCACAGTGATCTCTGCTCTTTGCCAGAAGAGAGTGACTGACCAACAAGTGAATTCAATTACTACTTGAAGTAAAGGGAATCCAAATTTTTATAAACGAAGGTGTTTAGGAAGGGGGAAAACCTGACACTATTCTTCATTCATGTACCTAGCTGATCACACCATCGTAGAAAACTATCAGATTGGTCAAGCATGATTTCCCCTTTGTGAATTCATGATGGCTATTCCTGATAGCCTTCTTTTCCTCCATGTGCTTAGACATGACATCCAGAATGAACTATTCCATCACCTTTCCCGGGATGGAGGTGAGGCTGACTGGCCTGTGTTTCCTGGGTCCTCCTCCTTGCTGTTTTTGAAGATTGGAGTGACATTGGCTTTCCTTCACTCCTCAGACACCTCACCTGTTCTTCATGACCTTTCAAAAATGAGTGGGCTTAGCAATAAGACAGCTTAGCCAGCTCCTTCAGCACTCGTGGGTGCATCCCATCGGGGTGTTCAGCTTGTCTAGGTGATCTCTAACCCAGTCCTCCTTGAATAAGGGAGAGTCTTCCTTTATCCAGGCTTTCTCACTTACCTCCAGGGACTATGGGTCAGCCTTAGCAGTGAGGCAAAGAATGGTTTCAGGAACTCTGCCTTCTCTGTATCCTCTGTCACCAGGTCACTCACCTCACTGAGCAGCAGGCCCACATTTTGCCTGGTGTTCTTTTTCCTGCTGATGTACTTGAAGCTGTTCTTGTTGTCTTTCACATCCTTTGCCAGATTTAATTTCAGGAGGGCCTCAGCTTTCCTTGTTGCATCTCTATGTGCTTTGGCAATGTTCCTATATTAATGCAATGTTAATATCTGGAGTGTTAAAATTCTTGCATTTGATAGCATTTATAAAGCATAATCTTATTTGAAATTCAGCCATATTATGGCTTATAGAAACCTAAAGGCAGCTGGGGGGAAATTAAGATTCACAAAGATACGATTCCTTAAGATTTGGAATGTATCTGCTTTTGAGAAATATCATTAAGTTCTATTTGGTATTTTTATTTAATTATAAGGAAAAGCATTAAAATAGGTTCTGCAGTATCAGTCATATTTATCAAATCATGGTAGGCAGTTTTGACAGTAATTTTTGAAAAGGTTTTTAGAAATGTTTTTTTAAAAGCTGCTGGCTTTGGGGTTTTTGACATTTTAGGAACACCAATGTTATTACAATCTTACTGAGTACAAAGAAGAGTGATTGTTGCTTTGAATAAGCCTGGGAATGGTTAACAGCTTTCCTACTTCAGATAAATAATTTAACATATGGGTTGAAACTGAACAAGGGGGGGATTTCTTTTCCTTTGTTTTCTAATTAGAAGGATATTGAGATACTTGAATGTGTCCAGAGAAGGGCAACGAGGCTGGTGAGAGGCCTTGAACACAAGCCCTAAGAGGAGAGGCTGAAGGAGCTGGAATTGTTTAGCCTGGAGAAGAGGAGGCTCAGGGGTGACCTCATTGCTGTCTGCAACTACCTGAAGGGAGGTTGTAGCCAGGTGGGGGTTGGTCTCTTCTCCCAGGCAACCAGCACCAGAACAAGAGGACACAGTCTCAAGCTGCGCCAGGGGGGGTTTAGGCTGGAGGTGAGGAGAAAGTTCTTCATGGTGAGAGTTGTCAGATGTTGGAATGTGCTGCTCGGGGAGGTGGTGGAGTCACCATCCCTGGAGGTGTTCAAGAGGGGATTGGACATGGCACTTGGTGACATGGTTTAGTAGTCATGAAGTCTTGGGTGACAGGTTGGACTTTGATGATCCTTGAGGTCTTTTCCAACCTTATTGATTCTGTAATTAGTGCTGACTGATATTTGTTGATGTGGAAACTCCCATTAGGGTGAAGAGAGAGCTGTGAAGAGGAGGGCCAGCACTCGTGAAACTAAGGAGATCCAGTGAGTTAAGAACTACTTTGTCTGGGGAGGAATATGTTTTGATCCTGTATCATAAAATGAGGAGATATCACCTCCTCAGCTTTTCCTTACCGTTCTTCTTTGCGTGTTGTGATTGCCAAATACATACCCTAGCACATGTGTCTCCAACGAGTGGCAGGGGACACAAGGTAGGGGGGCAGTTGATGTGAAATGTGACTGGTATCCAGTAGAGCTCTGCTAGTTTCTGTCACCTGCTGTGGTATCTGCAAGCAACTTGTGCTGACTATCCACAAAAAGCTTCTCCCTTGATGGGCTTCTGTTTTTTGGTATGTGTTTAGTGTCTGACTCATGTCATGCTGTAGATGTCCTACCTGTCAGTGATGAGTGCAACCTTAGAAGTGCTCATTACTCATGAAGAGATGCATAACTGGGAGAGGACTTAAACACGAGTACAAAGAATAAAGAGAATCTCAGCAAAGTCAGAAGGCTATAAGGCAGGAGGCAATTAATATTTTGAGATGCACATGAAAAAAAATGTGCTCTATATAAAAAAAGAACCTGAAAATTATGGAAAAAAATGTATTCTAGCAAAATAATTTTCCTTACCTGGGGCTTCTTCAAAGTATCCCTGGAGGTTTTTGGTGTTTTTTTTTTTTTGGTTTTTTTTTTTGGTTTTTTTTTTTGCATTAAGAGTATTACGCTGGGCTGATGGTTCTGATATAAAGACTATTTCCACCCTGTGCCAATAGTCTTTTGTCCTGAATAAAATAGGCCCCTTCTTGAAGTGATAGGTGGCCTTTTACCAAGGACATGGGCCACACCAATAGGTATTACAAGGCCAAGGTGGCATTCCTGTTTTCTTCTGTTGAAGGTTAGTGAGTCCAGATAGTTTGGGGTTTTTTGTTTGTTTGGATTTGGTTTGGGTTTTCATTTGTGTTTTGTGTTTGTTTTGTTGTGGTTTTGTTTTTGGTTTTGGCCTTCAACCTGTGGCAAAGAGGTTCTTGATAAAGTGCCCCTTTAAGAATACCTTTGTTTCAGCCATTTCACCATGAACACCTAAAGGTCTTGGATGGAGTACTTCATATTTTGCTCCCTTTACTCAGCAGCTCAATTATAGCTTTTGTGAGCTAAGCACCACACACAGAAAAAGGATATGGAGAACAAAAGGGCCTTTTATAGACAGTGGATTTTACTGGGTGGTGGAGAAATGCTTTGAATACAGCACTATTACAAAACAGGGGTTGGGAGCAGGGGAATCTTGTGTGGGTAACCAAAGCATTCCCAAGTACTTCAGATGTTTTCTGCTGAATCATTCTGGCAGTACAAGGTCCTCAGCATATGAGGTGGGCTTCAGAAATCTTTTTATTTTCTTTCCCTTTTGTTTCTCATTTCTTACACCCCTACACCCACACATTGTATTTCTCTCTTAGTACTTGACTTGTGTACACTTCAGTGTGGAAGAAAAAGAATTCGACTGTTTTGAAGGAGTAGAGACATTTATAAGGAAAACATTTCAGATTTTATGGTTTTATTAACCATGACAACTTTCAGAGGCACGGAAGGTGAAGATACTCTAGTCTCTTGTTCTTTTAATTTTCTTTCTGGTCTGAAGCTTTGCAGATGTAACCAATGCACTGAGGAATTGGAAGGGGAAGCAACTCAATCCAGTCCTGAAATTTCTCATCTTCTTGAGCTTTTGGGCCACTTTCTCAGTAAATCATATTTGAGAAGCAGCATTTTGATTTATGGCGCAGGGTGAAAAACACAGCTAATAGTGAGTGGTTGGTGCCTAGAGAAAGCAAGCTGAAGGGAGACCCTTCCAAATAACTTTTTGAGATGACATTAGCTGCTGGTCACACTGACAGAAAAGTCTGGGAGGGTGCCTTTTGTTTTTGTGGGTCTTCTAGGAAGATAGGACAGGAGAAGGAATCACATCACATGACACATGTTGCTGGGGTAACGGGCTTCAGCTCAGTTCTATTATGTTGCATTAATGGGCAAGAGAGGGACAGCATGGGCATCTTCCTGTACTTCCAGAAAGATTTTTTTTTTCTTCTTTTTTTTTTTTTTCCTCCTGAAAGATGGAGGAGACAAGTGGAAAAAGGAAGATAATGAATTTAATGCTTCAATGAACCGTTGAGGTGTTGCAGAGTTTCAAGGAATGTTTATATGCTTATCTATAAAGATGCCAGAGTGTGTGATGATGTGTATTTGAATCTTCTTGCATGTAAACAGATGCATCTCTTATTGGCATAACGCATCAAAGCTGAAGGGTGCTTGCATTCTGTCTGCGAAGTACGACAGTTTTATCTGAAAGTGCAGTCAGGCAAAAAAGAAGCAAAGGGAGCAGAAATTCCATTTATGTCTATGATCAAAGAGCTACAGAGGAAGGAGGAAGGAGGTTGGAGAATAATCCTTTTTATATATGGCACCTTTATGAAAATGAAGACATAATTAGCACCTAGAATTACTTCTAGGTGTGTTTCTTGGTATACAGGTCATAATTTTCATCCAAACAAACACATTTTGATGGCTTGTACCTAAAGAAGTTTAGACCTTCAGCTCCAGAATTTCATGAGGTATTAGAATTTTCTAAAAATCACAGTAGAACACATGATATATCAAGGCTGGAGCTTCTTATTGTGGTGCATGTGAGGATATCTAGATGCCAGTGAGTTCATGAGTTTTACCTTGATCTTGTGTCCTCACTAGGGTCTTATGTTGTACGCTGCCGTATTGTTTGTGAAAAATACCTCAGCTGTCATGATTTTGCAGAATTGTTGTAAGAGTATCAGGTCACAAAGATGTAGTACATCTAGAATTAGTAGTCAGAGCTTTGCTCATCATAATTTGTTACCTTTTGTGGCATAAGACATGGATAAATGTTATGAACAGTGAAGGTGGTTTGCTTAGGAGTTGTTGCATCAGGGTGCATTTGTTGCTATGTATGCTAAATAACTGAACAATGAAGCACTTTCTAGTGGGTGTGCTCTCTTTACCTTTTCAAGTTTGGTTGAAAGCAGGAATACAGAAGCATTCAAGGATGTCTCTGAAGCAGAAAAAACACTAAAGCAATAGGCATTTGCTTTGATGGTGTGAAAATGTCTGTTGGAGAACCACTGGCCTTATTTTTGGATGCTTAAAACATAGGGGATGGCTTTGCCCACAAAATAATAAGCAACCACAGCTATAGTTGTGAGAAATAACTTCTTGGAACTCTATGAGGACCAAAGAGTTGATATAGAGACATGTTAATGGAGTCAGCGTTGGTTTTGACCAAAACTCTGGAAGACAGAAGAGCTGCAGCTGTTCTCACCTTGCACCATTCAGATTCGGGTCTGCGTTGCCGTCCATCTGACATGCCATGAGTCTCTTAATGCAATTCATGCCATAGATTACAGATAAAATGGTGGAGTTTTCTTACAGAGCTATTTTGAGAGCAATTTTATAGGCAGGTATTAAGCTTGTTGCTCATCAGAAAAATATAGATAGTCCAAGTTGCTGGGACACAGATATCGTATTTTATTAGCACCGTCTTGCCTTTCTGTAGGCTGATGGATGGGTTTTAGGGAGATGTGTCTGACTTTGATGTTTGAGATGGCATCAAGGGAGGTAGTTTTAAACTTGTTAAGGCAAGTGGAGTTTCAGTGAAGCACAGGGCACTCTGCCTCCCCCATTGGTGTCCCTGCATGCAAGATCCTTTGTAGCCTGCCCTTGCAAGCAACTGACTGGGGTGTTTCAGCATTGTTCAGTGTTGCTGTCAATGCTTGGAAGATTCTGGGGAAGTAGATACAGTCAGGGTAGTATTTGATAGCCAACTTGATACTAATGTTGATAGTTCTTCATAGGTAACGGTGTAAGTAGAAAGTCCCTTCTATGTGGGGTTTTGCCTACTTCCTAAATAGTGCTTTGTCTTAATTTCCAGATAAAATTAAATTAGAAATTGGAGATTTCTAATCAGAAATTTCTAATCAGAAATGGAGGTTTCTTCAGTCTAGTTTAAAGGATTTAACAACTTTAAATCCTTTAATCCTTTTGGCACAAGACATTTTAAGCCAGACTGTTGTAAACCTTCAGTCTAGTTTAAAGGATTTAAAGTTGTTAAATCCTTTAAACTAGACTGAAGGTTTATAACAGTCTGGCTTAACATGTCTTGTGCCGAAGTTCAGAGGAAAGCTGTGTCATGGGCTGGGGCAGGCTGGGGCAGGCATCCATCCCCAGGGTCTGGGCATGGCAACAAACCCTCCTTCAAACCAAATCTTGACAGGCACAGCCTCTACCTGTTCACCTGTAGATACTGAGTCTAAACTACTCTAGTGAAGTACACTATACTGGTTCTGTATGTCACTAGGTAAGTATGCTTGCTGAATCATTTTACTGAAAAATGAAATGCATTTTTTAAGTACATATTTGCATCTTTTGAATTTCTGGACTTCTGAAGAACAGCATTTTCAAGAAAATGTTGCTTTGCACTTGAGGCCAGTGTTGTTTGGCTTGCACTTAATGCAGATGGTGCTAACTTTTCATCACCAATGTTACAAAAAAGAAAAAGCTTCTTACATAAAGACTTAGATAAACGTCACCCTTAGTAAAAGCACTTAAAGTTAATACAACTGCTTAAATAAGTGTATGTGGTAGATTGAAATTCCCTGCAATGTAAAATTGTCAGACCAGCTCAGATGAAAGCAATTGAAGCTATATTTATAAGCAAAACTACAATCTAAAATATGAAATGCAATAAATATGTACCAAATATTAAATATTTTCAATTTATAAACAACACAAGAACTCCCCTGGACAAGACCAGGAGGTTACCAACAGTTTCCCCTCTTCCCCCCATTTCCCCCCTATACAAGGTAAAAGAGAGAATAACAGAGAGTGGGCTGTTAGTACTTAACCACAGTAAAAAATGCTGCCAAGATCAGCAAGCCAGGAGAAGCCAGAGCTAGTATCTGCTAGGGCGAAACAAGGTGAAAAGAGAGTTTGTAAACTAATTTTATGTTGGTTTTCAGACCAATGGCATTATTGAGACCTTCTCATTATTTTCCCTTTTACATCCAATGGTAGTTTATTTACATTGTACTACTTTTCTGCTCAGGATCTGTGGAAATTTTTTCCAGGCACAGCCTTGAAACTACCACAATGTAGTAATGTATGTGTAATGCAACGTGTTATAAGTAGATGTGCCTGGATAACCACAGGAGATAGCAGACGTGTTGTGCAGAGCTGTGCTGTTGTACCTGGGGAGCAGGGCAGAGCAAAGCTCCACAGAAGTGGGATAATGAAGGTGCAGGGTTGATTTGCTCATTGCTCTGCCATGCTGAACATGTGGTGGCTCATGATAACCTATGCCAAGTCACACAGAAAAGGCACGTTTCTCTGAATGTTCTCAAGTACATAGCAGTGCAAGGAGTTTGTGAATTCATTTTAGCATGGCTCTTGTCTTCTCATCAGTCATGTGGAAAATGAAGCCTTGACTCCTAGAGCCTCAGCATGTGTGCTGCCTCCTCATGCAGGATTTAGCACAGGCTTTGTTTGAAAGTACTTCTCTGAACGTAATTTGAGCACGCTTACTTTTTGCTTGGGAACCTAACCATCTGCTAGTAGGTGTTTGGGTTTGTCTTGGGTTTGGGTTTGTTGCTTTCATCTCCTATGGTTTATGCAGCGGATAGAAAATCTGCTGATCAAGACTGTGTCTCACACAGGGTATAGCATTGTTATTTTTAATTTCTTTGCCCTGGTATTATATCTACCATTAAACAGATAGGGCAGTCATCTTCTTACAAATGTGCCCACTTGCTGAGCCTTTTTCTTCCTAGGGCAGATTTAAAGGAGTGTGTGATGAGTTGCTTTCACTATAATCATAATTCTTTTATTAGAGATTGATTCTTAATAATCTTCTTAGTATTTGCTGTATTGAAAAATGAAATTTCTGAACTGGAACTTCTGATCTTAAAGAACAAAATCTGTTGTTGTTCCAAGACTCTTTTTCAGAGAATAGGACGTGCTTGACTGAAGCAAAATTATTTAATAGTGAATAAAATTTGGTATCAAAACTGTTTTTGAGAAACATGATCCACTACCCGGTTGTGATGCACCAGGATGGGACAATATGAAGAAGTATGCCATAGGCATAATGGAGAATTGGCCATCAGGAAAGGGATTACTGACAGGAAAAAAGCCTTGTAGAAGGAAATTAAAGTGTGACTTACTATGCTGACACAATCTGTGTTCCAGTGACTTGCAGTTAAAAGTTAGCAACAAACATTTTAGTTTTCAAAAGGATGAGCAGCAGATTGTTAGCCTTCAGCTAAATGAATGGCAGGCACAGGGTGGTTTTTTTTTAAGGTGGTAACATGATCTTTAGCCAGAACTCCTCTGCAGGGCTGTTTTTTCCAGATGAGTCAGAAACCCACAAGCCAGAGGGCTCTGGTTTTCTCCAGTCCTGCCCTGCAAGAGTTAGGTAAGCAGCTACTGAAAAACAAGTCACTGTTATACTTGCATGCTGGGTCACTTGAACATGTCCACAAATTAATGAGCTCACCAAAAGACAAATTGTGTCATCATGTTTTATTATTAAAATACCTCAGCAGAGCACAGATGAACAGTCGTAATCGAAATTTTGAGAGATGCTAAAGAAGGCAGAAGAGTACAGGACAAACTGATAAATATCATCCCCACAGAGGTAGTGCCAGTGCTGGTAATAGTCCAGCTATTTATGGTGTGGATTTGGTACAAATTTTGCAAGCCCTTCAGTCTGTGACATGGTTATGGTTCAGCCACGGCTTACTTGGAAGCTGGAATGGGAGCAGGGGGGTAAGGTGCCGCTAAGGACAAGGGGACAGAACAGGGCAGGGAGGCATTTTAAGGCAGTGCTGCTACCTTGGAAAACGCTCATCCTATTTGAACATTACAGGCATAGTGCTGAGGATAGCCTGGTGCAGTGCAAGTTGGTGTGTTGTTGTATTGGAAGAAAAGGTGATACTGGAGTTGAATTACGTGTTGTGATCCCAGCTCCTGAAGGTGGAAATTACAAACAGTGCTAAGCTGGGATGCTCCATCAGTAAAAAAAAATGTACTAAATTACAGCTACCTCAGTCATGGTTTGTACTGTAAACAGAACAAGTACTAGAATTTTTGCTTATTTTTAGAGCCCTGCACGATTGTCCCCTCTCCCAGAAAGCACAGAATTGCTTTCCCTTTACATGTGCTTGTTTCCCCGGTATAATCGGTGGGTTACTTGTTCAAAAAAGCAAAGAATCCCCAAAGTGTAATGATTTGGCAGAACTGTAAGTTAAACATGTATTGGAGTGATACAGGTAGAAGCCTGTCTGCAAGTCAAAAGTGTTTGAAGTGCTTCTTTCTGATGGATTTATGTTTCTATTAGACTAGCCCAGGCAAAACAAAACATTACAGTTGTCAAGTGAATTCAGTTTAGTCCATCAATCTGCCACTTGAGCATTGATTTATTTAAACAACAACAAAACCAGAAGTTCAAAGCTTTGCATTTAAACTTCAATAGTAATTATAATGAAATGAATGAAAATCGTTTACAGGGCATGAACCCTGTGTATGTGCAAATAACAGGCAGAATTAAATTCTTCATTTGCACTAAAAAAATTCATTTGAAGGTGCTAGGAATCACATGCAAAGTTGTAAGTGCTTGATACTGCCTAGATTTTCAGAACCCTAAAGAATTTATTATAATCCTGTATAATGAAAGAGTATTACATTAAGCAACTGCCCTCCTGCCCAGCAACTTTCCTTCTAAAAACCAGAGGGGAGCTGATTCCAATGGATTATTTATTTCTTTGAAACTGAGCAATTGGTTGCAAAATGGAGTCTCACTTGAAATGAGAATCTGGGTTACTGTGAGAATGCTCTTACGTTATTTTCAAAGAATGATTTTTATAAAGCAGATGCATATTTTGAGTGTAAAATTGAAATCTAATATTGTACTCTCAATTATATCCAAATGTCTAGTATTTCTTTGTTGTATTGATAGGAGTTAGTTGATAGAATCAAACACTCAAGTTATATTTAAAAAAATAACTAACTAATTGCATGCTCATACATACTGACAGGCTGCATTGCCCAGAACTTTGGACATACAGGTTTCCATCTTACACTTGGTGGCTGTAACTCAATGATACATCCATATTTGCTACTTTTCTTGAAATTATGTAGACTATTTTTTTCCCCAGGTAGGCCATTATTTACCTTTTAACTTTGTGCACACAATATTCCAATGGTATTAGACTGTGTTAAGGTGAATGGAATTGGCTTCATGCAGAGATTATCAAGTGTGTTTTTATTTGGACTTGTTTGTGTTTCAGAAGTCTGATAGGTGAGACATGCTTGAGTGCATTGTTTGTCTGAGTAAAAGGCAATCCAGGATATGCTTTTTATTATTTTGTTTTGGTTTATACAATTGTTTGCCATAAGGATTGCTTTTACTGTTTTGCATCCGGAGCCAGAGAAGTGTAACTGCAGTTCTGTGTGAAGTCTCATGTCTTCAGCAAAGCTGACTCTGAGTCTTCAGCAAAATACCCATGTGGTTGCTTAGTTCTCAGGTACTTGACTAAATTGAAGCGTTAGCAATTACCAATTACTTATGTATTGTCTGACTGAGTATGTGCAGGATGGTCCCCTAGAAAGACAAGTACAGCTGAAAAAAGGGTGCAAATCTACTCAAATCTCTGTGCAAGTTTGGAGTGTGATACTACTACAAGCAGAGACTTTGTTAACAGAAGATGCAGATTTGTATTTTGGGCTACCAGAAAGTGTTGTAACTCAATACTTTTGCAAGTTTATTTTGGACGTCTCTAGGAGGCTTCTGTTTAATAGTTTCCAGGCATTAGAGTATATTGCTGAAAGATAATGATAACAAAATGCTTTTTTTTTCTTAGTAAGCTGACTAGCTTTTAAAGATTCCAGATTAAAATCACTGAAATGCAGCAAGAAATTTCATGTGAAATAAAAATCTTGGTGATTAGCAAAGGTATATACATCTGTTTGATGAACTCTGCTTTCTCCCAATGCATTGGGTGTTGATTATTTTTAAAACTGACTTTTTCATTGTGAGCCTCCAAGGGCCACTTTACCAGCTCCCTGAGATCACCATCTTTGAACACTAAACTTGTAGTCATTTCCTTTAAATGAATTAGCCTGTTATTACATCCATGCAGCCTTTGGGCCACCTTAGTTTGTTCATTTTACACACAGGCTGTTTTTTTGGAGGTTACAGACAAATGTGCTTCATAAATGAAGATTTAAGCAGGTGCTTTCACAATCCAGTATCTGTTCAGTTTAGCGACTTCTTGAAAGTATTCTGTACTTTTTTGTGTAAAAAACCAAAACTGTCATAGGTTAAGTTGATCTGTGGATGAATATTCAATATCATGCTGAAGGCATGACAGCCTGTGGAAAAGGAAAGTGCTGGCTGGAGCAAAGTATCATGGCATTTGAAGTTCAGGTTGTAACATCAGAGGCTTCCTGCTTCCAGTTTCTGATTTGGGGTTTTGGTCTTTTCTGCTGGGCTAGCTGTGAGTTGTGGAGAAGGGCACTGGCTTCTGCTGCTGCTTCACCTTTTTGCTGTGCTTTTCTGTGAAAATGGCTATGGTAATTGTGCATTGTATTATCTCATTAAACTCTTTATCTCAGCCCAGAGGGTTTTTTGTGTTACTTTCCCTTCCATCTGTGTGTGGGGTGGGGCTTGTGGGAGCAGACTGTGTTAAACCAGGACAGTCTTATTTCTGGCACCCAACATCAGACTCAAAATCCAGGCTGTCTTAATCAAGACAATATCTTTGAGGGGCTTGGGGGATATTTAATTGCAATGCCAGTATCATACAGATTTGCAGTAATTTTACTATAATAAATCGTGTTAATTGTCAACTGAGATTTTATTAATTGTCAATACTGAAGCTATGACCATTGCTCATTACATCAGTGTGTGAATTTTTGTTCTACAGCTGCAAACAGCACAATCTCATTGCTCAATTATGTCCTTGGTAAAAAGCCTTTTTCCCTCACTTCAATCTTACTAGATACTCAGGTGATCCATGAATCACCTTGTTCCTTGGCTGATGAGCTCCGCTCGCTCAACAACCTTCTGGGCTGACTTGAATTCATCTGGCTGATGAAATGAGATTGCAATAAAGAGGCTACCTCTAAAAAAGTAACAAAATGGACTGTGTTACTGTTAGTGCTGTAATTCAGTAGAGCTGCTTGAAACAATGAGTTGGTGTCAGATTTGTTTTATGTCGAAATGCTAAGCATTTCAAAACAATTTAAACCTTCTCCCTGCTGCTACTCAGATGGAAAATGTAACTGTCTCTTCTGTCGCTGCACTCCCCTTCCCAGATCTGAACCCACCAACTTCTGACTTAATGTTGCATCACACACTTCTTCAATGAGTCCTGCACATTTCATACTGGATATATGGAACTTAGCATATTATGCTAAAGTTTTCATAATACGCATCTGAGATCAAAGACAGGAGCTACCTTCAAACTGAAAGTTTTAAGGTGGTGATAATGGAAGCACCATTTAGAAACTGTTCTATCGTCTGCATTAGACCCTCTCACTCATTCATGAAAACTGCCTTATGCCTAACTAAAGATTTAGCAGGATGGAGATGCTGGAAGTAAAATCAACATTTTGTCGTCTTTATTTTTTCTTTCAGTGGGTGAGTTTGTGAGTGATGCCCTTCTGGTACCAGACAAGTGCAAGTTCCTTCACCAGGAGAGGATGGATGTGTGTGAAACTCACCTGCACTGGCATACCGTTGCTAAAGAGGTATGTTCATCTCTCTTAAAATTTCCTGCCCTTTTTCTTTAGAGCTGTATCAGGCTTCTGAAGATAAGTTTAAATATAGCAGCGACATGGAAAACAAACCCAAGTATGTAATGTTTGAGTGAATCGCTTGTTGCTCTGCTTTACTGGGTAGGAAATGGGAGTCACTGGTGAGCACGTTAGAATCCACTATTGTATACTTAATGTTGACCTTTGAACATTGAGCTTGTTTCATAGCACTGTTTTTTTGCCTTACATCCATTTGCACACACACACACCCTCCCCCCCATATTTTATGCCTCCTCCTGCTTCCTGTGTTAGTGCGGCTCTGGAACTAAAGATTGATCGCTAATGCCGAAGCTTTGCCTTTATCATTGTCCTTGGTGTGGATATTGGTATGCCAGGTGCTTCACAGAAGTCAAAGAGGCCTCAAAGACTGCAGTATGTAAAATTCATCATTAAAGGGTAGGAAAGCAGATAAGACACAGTAGATTAGTCAAAGGCATTTTGCAGTCAAGCACAGAATTACTACAATTTATTGGTGTTTTATTGAAACAGAAATAAACCTAATGTTGTAGTTCCTGGTGCATTTTGAACCATTGGTCCTTATGTGGACAGGTTGTAGGAATAAAAACTCGGGTTTCAAGAAGATTTCTGGCTACCTAATTTGATCAGAACCTCTTAGTTTACTTGTATATTATCCCATCTTCTGGAGAGGAAAAATGGAAATAGGCTCAGCAGCTTTCCACATTTTCAGTTCTTGCTTGAAACAAACTGTTGCCCCTCAAATGGAAGTGTTTAAGGCATCAACCTTCATGCAGACAAATTCTAGTCCATTTTAAGTACTTACAAACTTGGAATGGCTTCCATCATCTTCCTTTTTTTACTGTCCTACATCACTGTATCCCTGAAGTATAACTATGCATGACTGACATATTTCCCAAACAAGGCTAGAAGGTACTGTACTGGCAGAGGTGTCAGACCAGATACGGTGTTTCCAGTATGTCAGGTATTTTAAATATCATTCTATTGTGTCATGAACAATAGCATTAGTATATCAGGATCAGGATTAATACATAAAATTATTGTTCTGCCTTCAAGTTTTCTGTTTCCAAGGCAGTGCCTGTGAGGATTTCAGGCAAGAGAATATGGAGTTGTCTCATATATGGGAGAAGACAAGTCCTTCTATACTGGGAAAGACTATAGGGCAGGGGAAGGAGAGACCTTGTTGTTTACAGTGGTCATACAGACACAGTGAGCTGCCTACAGTATACACATGACCCTCTAAATTGTTTTGAAATTCAGACATCATGCAGTTCACCAGCTGCATCTTCTCCCACAGCAGTATGCAGCCCTATATGTTTTCTGAAGATCTAGGACATTTTTTTCAAACTTCCTGTGTGACAATATTGTTTCTTTTCTATTTTCTGTAGTCTTGTAGTGAGAAGAGTATGAATCTGCATGATTATGGCATGCTGCTTCCCTGTGGAATCGACAAGTTTCGTGGTGTGGAGTTTGTTTGCTGCCCATTAGCAGAGGAGAGTGACAACCTTGATTCAGCTGATGCTGAGGATGATGATTCAGATGTCTGGTGGGGAGGTGCAGATGCAGACTATGCAGATGGAAGGTAAGAGTGACATTCTACCCTTCAACTTGTTATTCACATTTTACTGAAGTTGCCAAAAATCTGTCTAAAAATCCTCAGTGTGGAAGAGTTCCTTGTTATGTGAACTTGCACCTACAGTGGTTGAAAAGATCAATGTTCTACTCATTTTTTAACTTTCTGCAGGAAAGTTTATTATTAATACAGCTACTGTGCTTTTGATGCCTTCATCTTTTCTTCGGTGAGAAGTTTTGCTGTATTTATAAAAAAATGCTTAAATGCATACTTTTCAGCCTCTAAATGATAAATGCTGTAATCTTAAGATGCATCATGTGCAGTTTGGGGTACTGCAGCAGATACTCAACCACTGGAGGTTTTGAAATATCTTCACCCATAATAAGCATTATTTATGTGCCATTATTATGCCAAGAATATTTTTCTGCTGACAATTACTTTCTAAATGTGATCTAAAAGAAAATGTTTTAATATCTAGCCTTGGATACATCCATTAATACACTGCTGTTAAAGTGGAGCATGGAGGTTTCATTTGCAAGACAGTGGTGGATGGGAAAATACCACGCTTGCCTTTACTCTTCAACATCCTCTGTGCACATAAGATAATTTTGAGCCAATATGGGCTATGGCTGTGGTGTAACTGAGTGGTCTGGTGCTGTCAAAGCCTTTTCATATCACTTCTTTGTGTTAGACAGCAGATGTGAGAACAGAGTACAAGGTTATATCCTTGCAACTGTATTCAAATAGCTCTAAGATGACTTTCTTCATAAAACTAAGATGTGCATTCACATTCTGTTCACACTACCTAGACTTCCAGCACTTCCTACTGTGTTAATGCAGTGTTTCTACTTCTTAGGTGATGATACTGCAACTTTATAAATAATATACAAATCCAAAACTTGGGGCAGGTTACATGTGATTTCAGGAAGAACCCTGAAAATAAATGGGGACTGAATGAAGTGCATAATGCAGACAAATAATAGTTCTGCATTGTGTTATGTTTGGACTTTTTAATCATCCAGATGGAAACAAGTCCAGGAACAGTGTAGAGATGAAAAGCAAAGATTAAATTGTTACAATTCGGTGCAAAGAGATGGCATTAAGACTGTGAAAAATTAGAAACCATGTCATTGTGGGCATCAGAGAAGAATGAGAGGGATCTTACTAATGTTTATAAACATCTGAAAGGTTGATGTCAAGAAGGAGGAGCCAGTCTCTCTTCAGTGGTTCCTTGTAATAGGACAAGGGGCAACAGGTACAAGCGGGAACACAGGAAATTCCACCTCAATATGAGGGAAAAACTTCTTTACTGTGATAGTGATGGAGCACTGGAACAGGCTGCCCAGAGAGGTTGTGGAGTCTCCTCTAGAGACTTTAAATACCTGCTGGACCTGTTCCTTTGTGGCACGCCCTAGGTGATCTTGCTTTGGAAGGGGTTTGGACTACATATTTCCAGAGATACCTTTGAACCCCTACCATTCTATGATGTAAATCTTTCCTGACAAAGCATTAATAAGAGTTGTAGTGAAAGAGTTTTTTGTGAGTAGTGGAATGCATTTAACTAAAACAAGTATTTCCCTATTGTGATTTCCAATTTTCTTGTAAGTGGGAGTGAATCGTCAGAACCGTTTGATGACAGAAACCTGCATCAAGCAACCTTGCATCTTCCACCTTGACACCTTCAGCCTTTTTTCCAGCTTGTACTTCTAACAGCTGTCAGTGTCACAATTTATAACCCCTTCAGTGGGATTTGTAAACCAGCTTTTCAATTGTTGCTGTGTCACTTCTCTCTATTTCTTTTAGATTTCTAATGGAGTATGTTCTCCTAGAATAAGATATGAGTGCAGATCTTGTTTTAATTGAGACAAATTAACTTTTTTCATCATATATATACATGTATAAAGAAAAACCCATACACACAAGACAGATACACACATATATCTCATATACCTACTCCCTGACTATGTATCTTGTTATACATAGCTCTATATAGCATACACACATATAAAACTTTTTATCATGTATTCAATCAAAGATTCCTGAAATATTTTAAATGAAAGATCTCATGGGGTAGATAAGGAGTAGTTCTGTTTGTAAGATGATTCCCATTTATTTCTCTTTTTATTCATGTTTGTCACTGAACATTTAATTTACTATTCTAGTCTGTTCTGTTCCTCATAAAGCACTTTAATATCTGAAGAGATGAGTTCAGGAATAACTTCATAAATTTTGTATCCTCTAGGAATAGGAGCTGTAATTGCATGTGAATCCAGTTCTGAAGTTCCAAGCAAATACTGATTATTTTTTGCTTCCCTTTCCATAGAAATGCATGCAAAAGAAAAATGGAAAAGTCCTTTTATGGGGCACTTGTACTTCAACTGCAGATGAAGAGCCAAGCAATTTGTAGCTCTGTCGCAATGACTCAGTCTTATTTCTTGCTGCCTCTTCAGCTTTCCAACTTCATTTAAACTACCTGTACTGGAGACAGAAATACTTTTGAAATTTAGTCATATTAAAAAAAAAAAAACCAAACAAAATTACTTATTTCTTATGCAGCAGTAGTTGGTAGTTCAAATGTTGTGTGTGGGTATTCATACATATGTGACCGTATGTTTATGTGTATAAAACATATATATCTTAGTCTAAGTGGATTGTGAGATAGGAAGAGAAAGGAGCTGAAAAGTAAAGGGACTCTTTCCTAATACTAAACTCTCAGTATTCTGTTAGTGTTTCCAAGTTGATGACTTTTAACACACACACACACACACACACACACACACGCACACACACACACACGCACGCAGAGGTGCATTCAAAATCATGAGGCACATGCTGTGCATTTCAAGGAGGGGCACTTCCTCATTCTGGGGAATTCTTGTCTTTGCTTTGGTGGTCATTTTTGTGGCTGCTGCTACCAGTACTGGAATTTCATCTCTCTTACTTCTCGTAACTGGCCATGGAGCTATCTGCTTGATAGCTGTGTGTTTGTCTCTCACCCTGCCTGTGCCCAATACCTATCCTGGGGAGCAAAATATAGAGGGTGACTACTTCATACTACTCCTATATGTGTAAAATGATACTGGAAAACGTTAAGCACAAATCCCAGCCCTGTCAGTGCATGGCAACACAGCAACTGCCATGTACCTCAGCACATGGGCCTTCAGAAGGTCTGTGGCTGTTTAAGGTGCCCAAGTTCAAGTGAAAGGGACATGTTTAAGGTGGAGGTGCCAATCTGACAAGTAAATGGTTATATCTTCATTTCTCAAAGCTCCTGTCATGACAAAGCAGAATCCAACAAATGTAAATGATGTATCTTGAAGTAGTTTTATACCTCAAACCATTCAGATCTAAGTTTTAACCTACTTGTATTTATGATTCTGAATCTTTAGAGGAAGCCACATTTTGTAAACGTCCTTCTTCAGGGTGCATGTGTCTTTACTTCTGACAGTTGTCTCTGGAGCACTACATCTTCTTTTTTTGTTTGTTTTGTTTTGCTTTTGTTGTTGTGGGTGTTTTTTCTGCACAGGAGGAAGCACAGCTCAGCAGCACGTTTTATCTTCACCATTGGAGGGCATGTATAGGTAGCATGGGCTGTCATGTCACCACAGATGAATGTTTTTCCTACCTAGCATCTGACCACCATCTGGGTCTGGACGTTAAAGGATGTGGCTTGACTTGTGGTGTGGATTGTTGGCAGTACTTGAAGAAAGGAGGGAGGGCATATTTTGCTGATGGGTGTGATACACCCCCCTTTTTTGTTCATGAGGTCAAGAGGCAGAATCTACCCTTGCTTTTGAAATTATATCACATCATGCTCATCCTGCAATAGTGTACAACTCTGACTAAGAGGTCATGAGCATTTTTGAGTAATGATGTTCCTTGGTGTTGCCCATGCTTTAATGAAAATTTGCTCTGAACATTGTGAAGGACAGCCAGACTCAGATGCTGGCTTTCAATATAGAATACAGCTGCAGAGCTCCCCTTGCATAGCCAAAGCTCAGTCAAATGACCTGGAAGCTCTGGTTGTCCTTGAGACTTAGCACAGCCTCGTGGCCCTCCTGCCTGTACCTGAACACTTGATGCAAGCTTTGCTGTCCTTGATGTCCAACGTTGAACATTGTTAGGAGTGATGGCCAAGCTGGAAAATTCCAGGTTTTCTCTGTCTAAATCTGTCTCATACCTCTCTTGATCTTCTGTCACCCCCAGACTTTCCTTCCAACCAGAGAAACAGACTTCTGTCATTTTCCTTCCCAGCAAGGAAGCCCAAGCACAGTAAGTCTCACTGTTGAGGATTATATAGAAAGCTTTTCTTTAAGACCCATGGATTAGGAGCAGAAAATTGTACCTTCAGTCAAGTCTTATTTTTCTGGGCAACCTGAATATATTTTCAAGGATCAAAGTAGATTTAATTGCTCATTGTTTTTCCCTCACCAGGTGAGGCCAAATTAATGTAATCTGTTTGGTGTGTAAAACATATTTTCAGGCTGATGTAATGATAGGGTAGTGTTGTAAGTGTCACTTTGTAGGGAGTAGTGTATTTCATAAAGGTCTGGCTTAGAGTTTCTCATAAACTTCTGCCAAGTGAAGTTTTATGGTTTGCTTATGCTTGCCATTAGAATAGTTAATATGGTAGATTTTTTTTACTACAATAAATAATCCAAAAGGCTGTGGTCCACTTCGTGCTGATAATTAGGGATCCGTGAAGTAAAAATAAAATAACTTTGTGCTATATAGGAAGCAAGTTATGTTGCTCTTTGGTTTTGTAACCCTGTGCCAGACTGAGCTTAAGCATGAGTGCTCATCTCCCAGATGTTGCAAAAAAAGTATTGTATCCATTTTGACTCCATAAAGGGGTTGGGGGTGCTTTTTTTCGATGGTGTGTGGAAAAAAATTACTTTTCCCTTAACTGCCTTCTCCAACTCTAACCCAAGAAATCTTGAAAGGCTTTTAAAACTTGACAACAGTTTTTAATGTGCCTGTTATGCTGACTTGATTCCAGATGAGAACCTATGCTCTTACTTGTCGTTCTTGTTCCAGTGATTGGAAAAGAGAAGTCACAAGGGCCTGATAGAACTGCTTTGCTGAGTATTTGTTAGAGATCCTCACTTGTCATGCAGGAAGTATACATTTCATTTCTTAAGCTTTCTAGCTCATTTTATGACTTGTGACTTAAGTGGTACAAAGATGTCAGCACACATTTTACAAAGTGTCTTCCCTTCAGAAATCTCTGCAAGTTAACCTCAACCTCATATTAGGTAAAATTAAAATTTCCCAGAGTACTGTCATTGAATCAGGATGTGTTTAAATTGGCCACAGTCATATGTGCCCTGACCTGGTACAACACCACACCCGAGGAGTGGCATGTCATGCCACTTCCCTGATGCCAAGCAGGCAGACAGGCAGTTGGGACGTCTGCTGGTGCTACATGTTTGTCAAAACTGCCTGAGTCTAGAAAGCAACATGTAAGCAAGTAAATTTAGTAGTATACAGGAGTCAGTATAACAATTTTAAAAGTCAGATTTAATGGGGTTTAATCATTTTCATACTTGTGAAATTTTCTTCATCAGTGACCTGGATGAGGGGATTTGACAGCTGGCTGAACATGAGCCAGCAGTGTGCCCAGGTGGCCAAGAAGGCCAATGGCATCCTGGCCTGCATCAGAAATAGTGTGGCCAGCAGGAGCAGGGAAGTCATTCTGCCCCTGTACTCATCTCTGGTTAGACCACACCTTGAGTACTGTGTCCACTTCTGGGCTCCTCAATTTAAGAAGGACATTGAGATACTTGAACGTGTCCAGAGAAGGGCAACGAGGCTGGGGAGAGGCCTTGAGCACAAGCCCTATGAGGAGAGGTTGAGGGACCTGGGATTGTTTAGCCTGGAGAAGAGGAGGCTCGGGGAAGACCTTATTGCTGTCTACAACTGCCTGAAAGGAGGTTGTAGCCAGGTGGGGGTTGATCTCTTCTCCCAGGCAACCAGTGGCAGAACAGGAGGACACAGTCTCAAGCTGCACCAGGGGAAGTTTAGGCTCAAGGTGAGGAGAAAGTTCTTCACAGAAAGAGTAATTGGCCAGTGGAATGGGCTGCCCAGGGAGGTGGTGGAGTCACCATCCCTAGAGGTGTTCAAAAAAAGATTGGATGTGGCACTTGGAGCCATGGTTTAGTTGTCAGGAGGTGTTAGGTATTAGGTAATAGGTTGGACTTGATGATCTCTGAGGTCTTTTCCAACCTGGGTGATTCAGTGATTCTGAGTGTACCCTCAGCATGTTTGCTGGTGATACCAAACTGGGAGGGTTAGCTGATATACCAGAATGCTGTACAGGTGTTCAGTGAGACCTGGACAGACTGGAGAGTTGGGCAAAGGGGAACCTAATGAGATTTGACAAGATTAAATGTAGAGTCCTGCACCTGGGGAGTAACAACACCATGCACCGGTACAGGTTAGGGGTTGACCTGCTGGAAAGCAGCTCCATGGAGGAAGGACCTTGGAGCCCTGGTGGGCAGTAAGTTATTCATGGGACAGTGATGTGCCCTTGTAGTCAAGAAGGTCAATGGTGTTCTGGGGTGCATTAAGAAGAATGTGGCGAGCAGCTAAAAACATGTTATTGATTAAAAAAAAAAAGGAGCTACAGAGGATAAATTCTTTATTGGAAACATACTCTCTGGAGGAAAAGAAAGCTAACGTTTTTATCTCTGATTATTCATCTATTTTCATGCTATTGTGTCAGTTATGTTAAAATAAACAGTACATTCTCACTGATGGAAGATTTTCATTAAATCCAAAAGTCAGTTTCTAATATTTCAGTGAGAAATGCTCCAGTGGGAATCCCCTAAGTGATTCTTTAAAAAACCCCAAACGTTTAAAAAAATTAAAAAATCCCCCCCTACTCCCCAGCACTTGATCTACTAAAGCTGAACCAGATGTGAAGCTGGACAAAGGGTCTCCACTGCAGGCTTTGCCTTAGAAGCGGGAAATGACTTGCACTTGGATGGATGAAAAGATTTCCCTTTTTCTGTACTGTGCAGACTGAGTTCTAGACTGTTCACAATCCTGAAAAATTAAGGAAAACTGAACCTTGTGTGGGCAGTGTTAGGCCTATTGCAGTTGCTTAGGGTCTGCTTGGTGGGCAGCTCAGTTGTCTGACACAGGGGCAGGGAGGAGTACAGCCAGAGGCAGTGTTCTCATCAGCTGTCCTAATACAAATTGTTCGTAATTGGGAATCAGTGCTCTAAAATGAACACTATGAATTGCAAACTTAGTTTTTCTGTTGGTTTGGGTTTTTTTCCCCCCCTCCTCTGAAGCTTATTGTCAGTGTAAGTTAAAGCCAGTTACTGAAATAGGTGAATTTTGCACTACATGTATTGTGTGTCACTAAACTGCTATTATAGAGAAACTGAATTAATTTGGTGTTCTGTTTTTGTAATGTAATAGTTCAGCTAATTGGTCAGAAGTTCACATCTTGGTTTTTGTAGTAGAACTATGAGAAACTGAAATACAGTGCTTCATACCTATTCTAAAATATCATAAACAGCACAGCTTTTCTGAGAACTTCTGTGGTTTTGCAAGCATTTTTATGATAAAACCTAATTGCTTTTCTTTATAAGTTAAACTAAGACTTCCCTAAATTGTAGTCATTATGTAATGTCTTTTGTTGAATAACTCTAGAATTATTTTGTTCCGTTCACATTTTATATGCCATTAGCATATTCTGTGTCTCACCTTCTTACATTAATTGGGTTTCTCTTTCATGTTGGCTGTTACTTAATATTTGGTTAGGTCATGATATATTTTTAATAACTTTTTTTTTTCCCTTTTAATGTGGAGGTTGTTAAAAGAAAATTCAGAAAGCACAGAAGCACCAGAGCATTAATGACTCTAGACTAGTGCATATTGGATTTCTTCTTAGGACAAGTAAAGTTAGAATAGAATTGATGAAACAGTGCATTGCTTTGAGAGGTAATTACAGTGATGCTGAGCTGGCAAATCCAATCACCGTTTGAATCTAAAGCATTAACTGAAGTGATAGATGAGGCCATGGGTGGAGAGAATTAATCTAGTTGTGGAAGTGATGAGTAGAAGGTAGCCAGGCTTTCAGGACCCCAGATGAAAGCAGTTTGCTAGTTTTTCAGACTACCTATGTGACTTAAGTGACTGTTGAGCTTGTTTCAGCAGGTTAATGGCATCAGTCTTGCACATTTAGTAGAGACTTGCTTGCAGGGAAGGGTCACTGTTTTTTGCAAAACAGCCACTGGCTGTTGTGTTTTCCTTAAGTAATAGGCAAAAACTTTAAGTTGCCACTGGTACTAACTTGTGATGACTGAAATATGGAAGAGAAACTTTCCATGTATGTGTTCATGTAGTAATCAACTCAAACCCTTCTGATATGTCTGGAAGATGTTCTGAGAAGTTCTTTTGTCATCGTGATAGGTACTACCACATTTCAAGCCCTACACTACTTACAATTCATGACAATAAAGAAGTGAGAAATCTACAGTATTTTCAACACATACTGTCACACCAGCATGACTGTGCTGGTGGATACACAGCTGGATGCCCCTCCATAAAATCAGCTAGCACTTCCTTCTCTATTTTACCTTTAAGTGGTATGTGTAACAGTAGTTTTTGTGGTCTGTACTAGAAATAAGAGCTCAGCATTGAGATGGCTTGTGGAAATTTAAGAATTCCACCTCTTGTGAAGCAGTGCTATTAACAGCACAGTATAGTAAAGCTTCTTGTGTAGAAAGTACTTTATTTCTTTTGCCTCCTAACAAAGGCTACACGCTTTGTATTTATGTATAAAACAGCGGAAAAAATAGGTGGGTTTTTTCCCTGACAGAAAAGGTTTCTAATCTTGAATGCAAATGTTTTGGCTTTGGTTACATGATGACAAGTCATTTCTTCATGTGGGAGCTCTATTTTGATCATCACTAAGGTAAAAATAACCATCAAATTATGACCTGAGAGAAGAAGAAAAGGTTAAAACAGTAAAATGTTGACCTGAAGAGCTTGGTCTATGCGTGCTTCTGCTATAAAAGTCTTCTGGTAGGCTTGGCATGCTGTGGCTGCCATAAAAAACTTGGTACAAAAGGTGCTTCTTTTTCTTCTGACTGCGTAAGTGGAGATAATCTGCTGTACAGAAGTCCTAGCCTCTTGCAGCTGCTGCTGGTGGCAGCTGTATTTCAAAAGTTTAGGATGGCACATTATCTACAAAATGTTGTTCAAGGTCTTAAACTGAACATCCAGAATTACCACATGCTTCTGGTATTTTTTTTTTGGTTAATTTGCTTTTCCAATTGTAAAACAAAGTTATTCTTCCAATTCTGCCTTGCTGCTGTTCTGTGAGGATTACCAAGATGATGAATTCCACAAACATGGCAGGTAGTTGGTTTTGTATAGAGGTTACACAGTTTGCTTCAATTAAGCTCTAGGATAGCTGGATAGACAGATGCACTGAATAATTTCCATTTGTAGTATGGCAGAGGTTTTGTGTAAACAAACAAGTTGTAACAGATCAAGATTCTCAAGCTGTCTGAAATAGGGCTGACCAAGCAACCTTCATTCTGCCCTCTTCCATTGCATTCACTCTTAACACATTTCTGATGTCAGGATTTTGAATTGAATATTTATTCAGTGTCCTCAGGCTCATAGAAGCTGATTTTGTGCGTTCACAAATACGTTCTTCACTTTTCCAGCTTTTAAGTTTCTCTGCAGCAAACTAAAAAATTGAAAAATAATGTGGATTCAGTATTTTATTACTCTAGTCTCTAAAAATGGCATACTTCTTCCTGAATCTTCCATCTTCATGTCAGAAAAGTATAACTGGCAAAGGCTTTGTTTTGGAGAGAAAACTAGGTCAGTTTTGGAAAAAAGTATTCTGGTATATCAATCAACAGGTACCTTCTGTGAATGTGTGAAATGGGATGTTACATGCTGCCTCATACACCTGTCTTTTTAGGCAGGTCAGCTGTAGAAAGAGATTTATAATGCTATAAAGTATACCTTCTTGTTTAATTATGGGGGGAAAAATATATATATATGTCTCTCAGAGGCAGCAGGGCTTCCTTTGTTTTTTATAAATGTTCTATTTTAAAAAGGCACTTAATATCTTTTAATATAATGTTCCTTGTTTTCTATCAAAGTTTGTGAAACAAGGTGGGTTTTGGTTGGTTGTTTTGTTTGGGGTTTTTTTGTATAAAGGTTAGAAAAATATAGTAAAAGGAAAGAGACAATCTGAAGCACGTAATTAAGTCATTTGATTAAGGACTCAAAGCCAACCTATGTGACACTTCTTGAAATAGCTTATTTGATTTTTTTTTGCTATTAGGAACTGTGAAAATAAACATGACTACAACCTCTTCAGTCAAGAAAAACATAGTGGAAAGTAATTAGAAGTGACAAAATTGGTGTCTGAAAAATGCAAGGCAATATGAGATACTCATCCTAACTTGCTGTGCAATGGAAGGTGCCCATCTGAGTTCTTGAAAGTTTAACTGTATCTTAATAAGTGTCTACATGTGTCCAAATACCACACTTGTTTTTCCTGTTAACCTAGTATGATCCAACATTAATGGAAATAGCCAAGGCGAATTTTAAGCAGTTTGTGCTTTCGTGGTCACTTAACAGACAGACTGGAAACATTATTGCTGAGGTACCTTGTGGGTCAGTCCTTCAGTTCTGTAAATCACTGTAATTTTCCAGACTTTGATGCCAATAAGACATGTAAAAGACGAATTACATAAACTGGAAGTCTAGCATAACCCATTTCTTTCCTTGCTCTGGCCTAATCTTGCAACTGCAGTGCACTTTAATTCTTGCCCTGCTGTCTGTTCCCCTCACCCCCATACTTCAGGAACTTAAACCTTCCTACTCCTTCCAAGGCTTTCAAGATTAATGCTGAAACCTTCATTTCACACTTGTTTTTGTTTGCTTACCTCTCTTCTACTCCATGCAAAATTGCTTTGCTAGTTCTAATTTAAATTTACTACCTCAATACTCAGTTTCACATAGTGTACTCAACTTGGTCTTGAAGTTGGCTGGTGTACCAAAGCCAAGGTTAAATAGCAGAAGGTACAGTGAAGTAGGTGCTCCTGTGCCAAGGTGCACTGTTTAGTAGTGCCTGTATTGGCTTGTTTAATTAGCAACACCATTCAGAGGAGTGCAACAGTGAGATCAAACCCAATTCCTGACAAATCTTGTCCTTTGGTCAGAAGAACTTTTTCTAGCATGCAAAGATTTGAAGCACTTTAGGTAGAAAATACCCAGGCTTCTGATGTGCAGGTGTGTTGAGGGAGAATTTGGTTCCTTGCCTATTAGCTTTCTGGTTTGCTGTTAACCAAAGGCTTAAATGCAGTCACCTTGTTTGGATTCCAAGCATTCCACTCCTGTAATTAATTTTGCTTCTGTTTTGCATTTTCTTGTAAGGCATTAACTCTTAAGGCACAGTTGGATCTGTCCATTTCCACTCCCACAGTTACAAAATTTTGTGCTCTGGAGCTTTCCTGTACATGTGGACAAAAATGTATCTGTGCTTATTATTAATCACCTGCTGGAAGCAAAGCTAGACCTAGGCTGAATACTTGAAACCCCTGTCCCATCACTTGTTTACTGGAGGTCGTTTTGAGGGAGCTGTAGGGGGTTTGGTCCTTTTGGGAACCTGAAGCACAAGAGGGTGGGAGTTAGGATGATGGCAGCTACAGTAAAAGGTTATGGATGTGTAAGTTACCATCAGCTTGGCTTGTTAGGCTGAAAGAGCACAGACTGCAAGTCATTGCAGTTATTGTTAATTCCCACAGCTGTCTAGAGCAAACATATATGGACTTTGCTCTCTGCAGGCACAGCAATGTGTTGATACTGCTGATTTGGTTCCTCTGCTGAAATTAGCTTTTCCCCAGCTCTTTGCTCAGGCTTGATGACTGGTAAAACCAGAGTCTAGATGGAATCTATTTGCAATAAAATACAGTTGCAAAGTGTAGTGAATGCTAATCTTTCCAGATATTAACACATCCAACTTGAATAATTTATCATTTTTTTTCACCCACTGATAAAGCATGTAGTCTTGTTCAAGTTACCTGGCAGAATCATGGTTTAAATGTGTCCAGATGGATGAACTTTTATTCTAGATAAACATGAGCTACTTCCTCCTATCAGCAATTAGTCCATAATTATTAGTTATCCTAAATCAAAAGCTTTGCCACATTTTTATCTGAAGTTACTAGTTGCAGACTGTGGTGGTTTGGCCTTGGCTCTATCACTCTATCCTCCCCTTCTTAGATGGTCAGGGGAGAGGGAAAAATACAACAAAAGCCAGTAATAAGGTAGAAGCAATTTAATAATGCTAAGCACAGGCAAAGAGCAAAGGCCACTCGTGGTGGCAAAAGAGAAGAGAGATGTTTTTCTCTGCTTCCCATCAGCAGACGATCTTTGGTCCAAAAGATCTGCCAAAACCTGGGTAGCAGGGCACTACATATAACTATACATATGCTGTGAAGGATAGGCACCATGGAGGAATCCCCCCCACACACTTCCTCTTTCACAGGGTTCTTCTATCTGAGCTGACATTGGAATACTGCTTTGGCCAGTTTGGGTCAGCGGTCCTGGCTGTGTCCCTTCCCAAGATGTGGCCCACCCCTCAGCATGCTCTTGGGGCAGAGAAATGTTGGGAAAGCACAGTTCAGCAGTAGCCAAAACACTGGTGTGTTATCAACACCCAGCTACAGGACTGTGAAACACAGCACTGGAAAGGTGCTCTGTGGAGAATTAACTCCAGCTTAGCCAAAACAAATACTCAGATGGAAATCCCATAAAATGTAGCTTGTGCTGCAACCCTGTGAGTTCTGAAACTGCTAGAGTTCATCTGTGTTCTGTCTCCATCCCAGGTGCAGGTTATCAGAATACAGGAATTAAATAAATTTTTACAGTATTTTCTTATTTCTTCAATAGCAAAAGGTAGCATATTTTGCTTCCCTTCCCTTTCAGTTTTACCTTCACAGAGTAACAGCTTCTGAGTGAAGTGAATAAATAATACATTGGTGCCAACTCTTAGCTGCAGTGATGAGTTGAGAAAAGGAAGTTTTTGGATATGTATTACAGAGCCATGGTTTAAACACTGCTTGAAACTATGTGCTCAGGTGTAAAGTGCTTGTGTTTTAAACTCAGAAATAACGCTCATTGGAGAGGTTGGTTTGTTTCTTTTGGAGTCAGTAGAACAGATTGCTTCTTAAGGCTGCCTGGAACCCAAGTGTGTCCATAGCATTGGAAATAGAGCTGAAACCACCAAACTTCAAATATTCTGTTTCACCACACAGAGGAGCATAGGCGATTTACACTAATGACTCCTTGTGTTACTTGGAATACTCAGGGGAAAGATCATTTCTGTGATACAGGGAATGGATTTTTATATCCTGTATGTGAGGAGCTTGAAGCAGAAGGTTCAGTCATGATGATCTGTGTCCACCATGAAAGGAAATTGCTCGCACTCCTTGCCAAAAATCTCTATTGACAGGAGATTGAGATATACTAATGTTGGGCAGGCAGTATTGTAAGTACTTTCATACCTGCATTCAAGCCTAACGATTTACCTCCATTGTTTAATGCCAAACTGTGAAATTCAGATGATGATACAGCTTTACAAATCTGTGAACTTGTCAGTGTATTCAGTAATTTTTTTTTTTTTTTTTTTTTTTTTGAGCAGCCTTTGAAAAATCCTGTCACTGGCACCACTGAGCTAAGCCAAAATGTCAACAATTTCTTTTTAATGAGACACTGCAGTCTGTGATGCTAATAAAACCCTGGCTGGGATAGTATCAAGGGAATAGACACATAGAAAAAGCTGTCAGGGTATCATGGTTCCAGGAGAAGCAAGACTGAGTTGTAGTTGTTTACCAAATGAAGTAAAATGTAATAATAATTGCAGGAAGTAAGCACACCTGCTATGTCTATTAAATAAAATTCCAAGCCTTCGGAGAAAAATAACAGTATCCACATTCATTTGGTAGTAAATGTTTGTTTAGGAATGGCAGATTTAATCTGATTACTGAGGTGAAAGGTGTTCAGCAGTTAGACGTGCTGTTTGGGAAACACTGTGGTGGAGTTAATTGAGAAATGTGAATAGTACCAGAGCACTTATCATGACAGGGAGAAACAGCTCTGCAGACTGCAACAGGGAGGGTTTTGACCCTATATGAAAAGCTGATGATCTGTTCTGGTTGTTGTAGTATAAATTGATTCCCTTCTCCGTCGTTCTCTGTCATTCCTCTTGTATGCGTGTTCTTTGAAGCAGAGCTAGCATGGTTACAGTAGTTAAATCCTAGGAAACAAAACCAAGGGTACTTTTCTATGTTCTTATAAGACAATAGTACCTTTGCTAATGCTAAACATATGTGAAGCCCCCCCCCACTGTCTTTGTTTGCGACAGAAGCACATCGAGATGTAGCATTGTTCCTACTAAACCTGCATCTTTAAGCATGAGACTCAAAGCCCCCATACTGGGAGACTTCCTCCTTCTCTGGGGCCTCAGGCTTATGAGGAGCACTGCTAAGGGACTGCTTGGCATTGTTGTTTTTTCTCATGTCTGTCATAAAGGTGGTCTCTTGAGCAGATGACTTAGAGAATAGCCTGGATATCTAATGTGAAACTGTTGGTTTTATTTCTGTTAGGCCATGCTAGGATATGTCCCTGATGTGTTTTGCTGTTTGTTAGTCTCTGCAGTATAGCTGAGCATGATTAAACCAGAATAAGGCCAATCCAACTAGTTTCTGGTGTTTGGCTTCCTTCAAGACAAGAGCATAAAGCACTTCATCTCCCCATCCCCCTTTCTTTGGAAGACAGTACTAATACGGGAAGAGGCTAACTCATCTTTGTATAAATAAAAACAAAACAGACAGCTGGGAAAATAATTACTTTTGGAGAGGGCCTGGAGTGCTTTAGAATCTGAGTTATCTTCACACTTCTGTACAATGACAGTTTTAAAAACCTGTTAAATAGGGAAATGACCTCCTAAAATTACATTTCAAGCATCTTAATTCTATAAATATATAGCAAGGCTTTCTGTATCATTTAGGTTTCTAAATCTAAGGAAAAACCACTTCTCTTTTCATTGTTCCTTTTTCTTGAAGCTTGTATTAAAATATAATCTAGTGAAATACTACCCTTGTAATTGAGTCTTGCAGAATATGATTTTTTTTTCCCTAGGAGTGATGAAAATGGTAGAATATTCCAGTATATTTTTGTGCAAGATTTGTTGAATATTTTCAGGAGCCTGGTCCCTTGAAATGTTCTAATCTTTCATCACTTCTGGCTTTTTCTACATTCTCAGTTGTTCAGTAAGCAGAAAAATGCAAGTGATGTAGGTGGGGGCTACCCTTTAAGCCTTTACTTCTGTTAAGTTACTGGAGAGGAAACCAGGGCTGATTGTAATGGCAGGCACAGCCAACCAGTGCACACAGAGAATTGTCTTCTTTCATCCTGCCCCTTCCAGCACCAGACCTCCAAAAAAAAAAAAGGGAGGGGGAGGCTTGGCTTGTGGACTGACATGACGTAGCTGAGTAATTGCTTTTGTGTAGCTAAAACCAGATGGATATTGGATGCATGCATACGAATTACTTTTGAAGTGGCTTTCCATGTGACCAGTTGACTTCCCTTTCTTTCATTAGGTTGTTTTTGTTATCCTGCTTTAACTTTATGAGTTTGTCAGTATCTGAGATCTGTCATTCATGTGAAAGGAAGAGGAAAAATAATTGTGCTTTTTTTAAAGCATGCTCTGTTTGTGGCTTAGGCGAGAGAAAGAAAGAGAGAACAGCTTCCTTTCATGTTGAAAGGCTTATGGTGTCTGATGCTCTTGATCAAAATCTGGGTGTCTTATGCTCAGTATGACTAGTTTAAATGTCTCTAGCTAGTCAAGACTTGAAGCCCTTTAACCTGGAGATTGCAGACAGATACAGGACCCTACAAATCCACCTCACCCTTGCAATTGAAAGGTGGTGGTGTAGGTATAGCATTTATTTCATGCTTGTAAAAATGTGCCATTCTTAGTGAGACAAAAACAGAAGAAATACATTTATTTAGAAAGGAGTTCCTAAAAACGAAGTTGGAAATTTCAGACATGCTGAAATTAGATTTCTTGGGGAAAATTGTGCAGTGGAGATGGTTAAATTGCTAAACCAGGACTTAGAGATCAAGAAAAATTAAGAGAAGCAGCCAGTGGTTTTGTGCCCCTTTTTGGTCTTTCTCACATGTAGATGGAAACAAATAATCCATTTCACAGACTCTTCTGCAAGGTAGCTTTTACCACATCCATTTATATAACCTACATGAGGTTTTCCCCATTGGAAAGTTTCAATATTTAAGTCTCTGTTGTGTTTCTGGAGTACACATATTTTGGAGAGAAGGGAATAGAGGATGCATTCTTGTTTTTATAGAGACTTAGCTTTTTTCTACTAGAGTCAGGCTTGTGGTGTAGAAGATTGTTATCAATGTTTCTTGACTTCTTAATAGGCTATTAAGAAAAATTGTACTGTCCTCCTGTGGTGGGTTGAAAATTCTGCCCCCCCCAACATTAAATTTGCCAGACCAGCTCAATTGGAAGCAAACAAAAGCTGTATTTACAAGCAGAACTACAATCTACAATGAAATGCAATGCATACGTACAAAATATACAGTATTTGCAATATTTACAGGTATTTACAATTAATAAACAGTACAAGAACCCCCCTGGCCAAAGACCAGGGGAAGCTAACAGCTTCTCCCTCCCTGCTTCCCTTACTCCCCTCTACACAAAAGGGACAAGAGAAAGGAGCAAAGAGATATTCTGTTAGACTTAGCCAAAACAATGCAGTCAAGGTCAAGCAGAAGCCAGTTAGTATCTTCCAGCCCAAGGAAGCGAGAAGAGAGAGAAAGATTGTTTTGGTACAACTAGTTTAAGTCCTTTATCTTTCCAATGGGATTGTTTAGAATTATCATTATTTTCCTTTTTACACCCAATAATGATTTATCTACATTTTACCATTTTCTGTTGAAGATCTGTGGAAAAAAAAAAAATCTAAAGGCATAGCCTAAAACTACCACACCACCTTTTTGCTTCAACTTCCTTTTCAAGGCTGTAGTAGTGAACATATTATAAAATGAAATATTACAGGCTTGGTCTCCAAAATGTGGTGGAAGAAAGAAGTTGTTAACTTCACCTAAAAGGCTGTTCAGGCATATATAATGCTATGGAAAAGATGCAAAACCACTTGTGTATGAAGGTGACAAAAATTCATTAGGCGTTTGAATATTTAAGGATCATTAGCGGTAAATTTTAAGTAGATGAACATATTAACAAACTCAAAACCTCTCCAAAACCAGGCATTGAGTAAGGAAGGATTTCCAATGCAACAGCACCAGTAGCTGAGCATTTGGAGGTTTTTTTTGTCTTGTTGCCTGAGTTGTTCTGAATTAAGGGTCGTCCCAGAAAATTCTTGACATATGAAGCCACCAACTACATTTGATATTTTTAGTATTTCCTCCTGTTGTCCAAGACTGATGAGGCAGGATTTCAGGCAGCTATATGAATTTAAAGCACTGTGGTGGATAACAATAGTTAGCCCAATAGTTGGAGGTTTCTTTTTGAGCATAGTGAGAGGTACATATGTTGCCATCCTAATACATGTTGGTACCACAGGACTCTAATGGAGGCCTTGTGCATCAGCTGTATGGTACTGCAAAGCATCTGAGATGACCTTGCTCTGCTGGAGGTAAAACCTCAGAGACAAACATGTCTACAGTCAGCATGTGTTGACTGCCTCTGTCCTGTCCTTTGTGAGAATGGTCAGCTCTGTGTTCAGTTCTGTACAAGTGGCTCTTCCATTCATACAACACTTTTAACAACAGAATAGAAACTCAGCAGTGTAGACAGTTCCAGGTCAGTTCAATACTTGGTAGTCCTCTGTGAAAGGCAGGTGAGGTAGTCCATGGCAAACCTATGGATAAGATGTCTCTTGGGTGAGAAGGTCCTGGGAAACTCTCTTGCTTCTGTGTGTCAGCTTAGTGGATTTTGAGCTAATTTAACCTTTGTTCAAAATAAAAATTGGTTCATTGACAGCAGTGTGGAGCAAGCCTGCATGGAGTGTTATCCAGCTGTCAAAATATGGTATTGCTGATGGGGATTCTTTTTCTATCCCTGTGCAATAGGAGGAGCTTCAGTCTGGCCTCTTGATAGCTTTCTTACTGCATTGATAATGTTTACTCTTTGTTTGTTTGTTTGATTGGTTGGTGGGTTTTTGATAGCATTTCCGATTTCTTGCTGGTTGGGATATTCCAGGATGTTCTTTCTTTGTCTGAAGAGGATGGAGGAAGAAGGAGAAACATGTAACCTCCTGTTCTTACAGTTTCTGAATAAAATGGTCTCTTTCATTATCTTGAAATCATTTTGTTGGTAACACATCATTATACTTTTCTTCATTTAGTGATGATAAGGCTGTTGAAGAGCAACCAGAGGAAGAAGATGAACTAACTGTTGTGGAAGATGATGATGCCGATGATGACGATGATGATGCCGATGAAATTGAAGAAGAGACAGAGGAAGAATACGAGGAGGCAACTGAAAGAACTACCAGTATTGCAACCACTACCACCACAACTACAGAGTCTGTGGAAGAAGTTGTCAGAGGTAAATTCATAGACATTTAGCTTGGGGCTGGAATACTGATCCTGCTGCTTCGCATGTTTGCCCTGTATGACAAAAAATGTTCCAAACAGCAAAATATCCTATGTTGCAGCTTCTGTAATTTACACTTCAAACCCCCTTTCTTTCCCCTTCTCATTACAAATACTCTTTGGAGGTGTATGTCTAGGAAATGTGGCTGTTGTATATGACATGGATGGAGGCTAAAGGGTTAGCTTTGTTTTAAGTTAACGTCAAATAAAATTTGACTGCCATATGTAGCAAATAACACAGGACAAGTATGTGTGGGGGTTATCGTGTATGTTTTGCAGAAGGATAGGAGGTGTCATTCCAAAGCAGGAGGTAGCACTAGCTGGTTCGGTCTCTCATATCTGAACATAGGGAAAAACTTTTTTACTTTGAGGGTGACAGAGCACTGGAACAGGCTGCCCAGAGGAGTCTCCTTCTCAAGATATTCAAAACCTACCTGGACATGATACTGTGCAACCTGCTCTAGGTGAACGTGCTTTAGCAGAGGAGTTGGACCAGATGTTCTCCAGAAGTCCCTTCTAATGTCCCACTATGCTGTGATTAACTGCAGTAATTAGACATTTTGTGTGTGCCTTTTAGATACCTATTTCCAATTTCTCCATGAACTAGTAATTCAGTAAAATTAGGTGAATGGAGAAATAACTGCAGAAAATTGAACCTAACTATGAATTGTATTGGGAATGGATGGGTAGAAGGAAATATGAATACATTGTCCAAGAAAGAAAACATGAAGTGAGAAAGAACTCTTCATTTCTAAATCTTGTTTTGTTGTATTTAGTAGTTATTAATGTAACTCCTTTTAAACTTTGAGGTTTAGCCTAATCTATGTATAACAGAGCAACATAGTATTTTAAAATGCCACATTTCTCCTACAATGCATAATTGAAGTAATTAATTTTACTTCTGTAAGTGCCAATTAGTATGGCATAAATCCCAGTAAGATAAGTACTGATTTTTCTGTTTACATCTTTAGCTCTTATATCTTTACCAGTAACAGCTGGAGATGATGGCAAAAAAAAATGAGACTAAAGGCTGCAGTTGAAGAGGATTGGAGTTAGGACATGCCAGAGGCAGAGAAAAAATGTCAGTGACTGGGTGGCCATGAAATAAAGCAGAAAATATCTAGCTTGGCTCCTTTCCGCTCCCTCTGCATTCCGAACCCCTGCCTCCAGGTGTGCTTGGGACTGAAGCACCAGCAGAGTCCCCCAGTTTGCATGTGGCAGCATCCTTGTCCCTTGAGTCATGGTGTTGATGTTTGGCAGTCCAGGTGTGGAGTGAACAACTGCTGGCTGTGACTGATCATACATGTCGAGGGCAGAAGGTGCCCAAGGGATGCTTTGGAAAAAGCAGAGTTACTTCATTTACATTTTTCTGTTCAGCCTTTTGGTGTGCAAGCAGATAAGCTTGCTAATCCGAAGAGCAAATGCTTTGCTAAAATCACTTGCAAATGTTTCTTTCTAAGGCTGGCAATGCAGTCGTGTGTGTTTCTGTCTTACATAACTGTGTTGAGTGTTTTGCTCAGTTATCAGAAAGACATTTCAGTGAGGAGGGGTGGGAGGAGATCTTTAAACCAATTAAATATATTTCCATATGTGAGCTTTCACCACCTGGGGATAAAACACCCTGTTCTCACTGGTAAATGAATATTGAGAGACAGGGAGAGAGAGAAGGAGAAAAAAAGTGCACTTGACTTTAATGGGATTTTGGATGAGTGGAAATGAGGACAAATTAGGTAGAACGTGTTTCTTTTACTGAGGTTGACATTTCAAAGAGGCTAAGATGCTTAGCCTTCAGGAAAGTAGTGTGTAATAATATGAATATCACATACAAAAGAGATGAGGTGAACTATTGAAGCCACCTTTTGAAAATCCTTTACAAATGTGTACACTTGCTAGATGATAATGAAGTGCTATTGTCCTGTTTTTCCCAAGTCTAAAATCACCCACCATGGGTAACGCTGGGCGAAATACGTGTTGTTCTGCGTGAGGTGAGGGTACTCTTATTACCAATGCAAGTTTTCAGTACAGTTCTGCCACAGCCCTTCAGGCTTTCTGATCTCCAGCCACCCTGGGGTACAGAAGGTGCTCAGATTGTTCCTGAGTGTAACTGGTATCTGACAGAGCCAAACTCTGCAAAATGCTTGCTTATTTCTAAATGCAGAAGTGTCTAAACCTAAAGCCTTAGTCCTTGCTTTTACTTTTTACTTTTTACTTTTTACTTCCCTTGCTGCACTTGAGAGAAAGCTTCCTGGTACAGCCAGCAGATCCAGCATAGGAACTTCTGTGGTGAGCATCTGCTAACATCTTACTGTTGCAAACAGAAAGGTTTGTCACTGTCAGTGCAAATGAAAAGTGCAGAGGTACCTTGTAGACAACATATGTATTAAGAAGAGGTCCATCTTTTGAAGACACTTTGAAAGCCTTTCCCTATGGTGATAAGTCCTGGAGCTTCATTTTCATGGATGTGAGCTCTGCTCAGGCTACTTTTTCAAAGCATTAGTAAGCACATAAAACGTATCCTTAGAGAATGGTTGAGGTCATTGGCAGGAGGGCAATCTTTTCATTCAGTTTCTACAGCAACTATATTTTTATAATCTCTAACGTTTATTCAGAAATGTGAATCAATTTTTCCTAGCATAGTAATTGCCAGTATTCACTTTCCTGCCTTTTGTGAAGGACCATCTGTACTCTCAGTTAATACAGGCTAGGGCAGAAAACCCAGTTTAAACTTTCAGATAGGCCCTTGATGGAGCTCAGATGTTAAATAAAGCCAATAGCAGTTCTGAGGTTGCAGGGATCCAGAGAGTAAAATTAATATCAGATCAACTCTCTGCTGGCCAGGATTTAAGCAAGGGAGCAGCCTGATATCTGTTGTCATCATTTCAGCATGATGGGTGTTGCAGAGCTGCTCCTGAGACATTCAGGCTCCAGGTGATTCTTCCAGCACGTGATTGAAGCAAGCACAAGTGCTTCTCCCCCTGTCACGTGCAATTGTTTGTGATTTCGTTTCTGCTCTCGTTCAGCACAGTCAGTGACAAGAGAAAGCAGTCTCTCTTGGTGTAAAACAAAGAATAAGCAATTTCAGTTTAGTGCTTCCTGTCAACATAGCAGTCAATTAGATCTCATTTAGAGTGCAACACGGTCAGCGCAGCAGCCTGACAGAAAATTCTTGGCAGTTTCTTTGCATTCCTACCAGCGGATGTGGGGGATCAGCAGCATAAGCTTGACCTGCCACATCTAGTGCATCATGTTGCCCTTTAGCAATTGGTTTTCCCTTCTGTAATTCAGTTGTGTTTCTTTAAACAGTTAGAAAAGAATTTAAGTAGTAGTCTGCTCAAGGTGGCATTTTAACTGCGTTTACAATCTGGAGTTGCAAGTAGAGACTGTATGCTGGCTTCCTACAAAGAGGAAAGTAGCCTAATGTTTGTGGGGTAACTCTTGGGTTTATTGATCTACATGAGTTTTTCTTCTGAAGGTTATGTCTAAAAGATTTTAAACCCATTCAGTGACAGCTACCATCCATTCCAAGGCAAGGTTAGATTATCCCTGATTATTAGACCTGTCAGCTGCAAACATTTTTATAATATTAGTAGCATATGCTAGATTAATTGGATTATTTTTCACCCTCCATAGCTTTGCTCTACTTTCTTCTTTGAAAGATTTTTTTTTTTCCTTTTAAGGTAGTAGTTCCTTGTTCTTCATTTGCTTTGAGACTATGCAGCATTAGTTGGAAGGGGATAATGTGTGATTGTATTCCGTATCAAGAAAACATCAATAGGTGCTCTATGAGGAGTACACGTTATGATAACCCTCCTGGGTGATTTTTTTGAGGAGAACTTCATTAAGAATAATAATCTACTATAACACATGAACAAGAGTTGATAAAATTAACCTAATGAATTTGCATTAAAAAAACAGATAGCTTTTAATTAGACATTATATTTTATAGCACAGCAATTCCACCATAAGGTAATACTTCAAGATGTATTGCAATTAGAAGATTTTTTTTAATGATCTAGTAACCTTTTTGATGGAAAAGCAGTATATGGCTACTGTTGTGGATGAAGAGCAAAAATACTGAAATAGTATACACAGTAATAGTATTGTTTTGGAAAATGTTGCAGGGTAGAGAGTGGTTTCATTTGAAACATATCCTGCCAGAAGAAATCACCCAAGAATCTATTTCCCTAGAGAAAATGTCTTTTTACTATATTGAATCAATAATTAATAGAATAATTTGGTTTGCTATGTAAAAAGACTTTAGTGCACTTTTGGACTAAGCCTCATGTTGACTGTCTTGCCATGCTGGCCTAATCATGATGTTATGTGAAAATGATGCCTTTTAGAATACACAGAAATTCACAATTCCATTCAACTACCTTTAAAATCAAGCTGAGCTTTTTGTTTGAGCTCTGGCCATCAGTAGTAACTAGATGGCACCTTGGCTCAAAATGTAGTTTTGTTGTGCACAAGTAAATAGAAAACATGTTTTCGTGTATATTTCCTCTTCAGAATTCTAAGGCTTTGTATTCTAGGCAAGAATACATTTAAATTCTTCTGTATTCCGCATATCCCCTTCCAGTATCTTAAGACTAAATGTTAGTGAGAAAAAGATCAATCTTAATTGAACAGGATGTAAATTACAATTTTAGGGTATTTAACAGTATTGTATTTAGAAATCATAATTTTCCTTTTTCTATTTTAACTTGCTCTGTAGAAAGTATTTTAACAATTGTGTAGCTTGTGCAACAACTTTATTCCTAGGGTATGTGCCAGCTTCACATCTGTCTTCTCAGAATTCCAAAAACCACTTCTGAAATTAGCTATTGTCTTTGAGTACTCAACTAAGACTTGGCTGCCTTTTCTAACCATTTATTCAGAATTAGGAAGTTTTGTTCCAGTGAAATTATCTTTAAATATCCCCTTTTGATTAATTCATTGAGCAAAACAGTATTGTGTCTTTTTGGAACATGAGCTGAAAAGAGGCCAACACAGAATGCATTTACTCTTGTCTAATTTTTCTCAGTTAGTTAAAAAATGGAGACTAATACATGTACATGAGTATTAATATCCTCAAACTTTAGCTCTAAGTTCCTTGAAACAAGGAAGCCAAAATGGCTCGAGTTACAGTATCGTATATGGTAGTTCATAATGAAGTGTAGCATATACCTCATAATAGATATTTGAGAGGTTTATTCCTTTGCCCTTTCTTGCATTAATTAATTATTCTGTTCTTCAGTAAAATATTAATGGTAAAGTACAAGGTATTTGTCCCATATGCTTAAGTAATTCAGTGTTATAGGCCCTTGTTCAAGACTTGTTTGGTTAAGACATGTGGTTATGATACACGGTTTGAAGTAATGGCAAAATAAACAAAGCAAACACATTGCAGTGCTAGTGAGTTGGTTCATACCACCAGTATGATATGATAAATTTGTCCATAGGTGACAATATCAGCTTCAAACTTGAAGGGCTGGTAGTATAGAAAGAGTCATCAATATATTATATTTCCATGATCATGGCTAAGTTAATGAGCTTGTAATATTTATAAGCCAGCATGATGCTGTATTTCTACTGTGACATTAAAGAGATTTTACAGAAGTGTAAACTAAACATAAGACTCAACTTCCAAGGCAGGCTGGAGTTGTTCATCTAACTCCTCCTGTTTTGTACTTCCCCCCCCCCCCCCCCCCTAAAATCTCTTTACATTTAATTTCTAGCTTGATGTTTGGGATTGACTGACAGCATTTAAGTGAGCTTAGTTCTCATGATCATGTAAACAAATGCAAATCCTGAAGAAAACACTGAGTAAACTTGATGTTTACATCCAAGAAGTATGTAAATAGAGTTTTATTTCTTCTTTCCTGTATTAGAAGTTTCAATTTTATTTTAGATACCTTAATTGAAAATATTGAATATATAATGAAAATGGCGTGTGAAAATGTTCAGAGAGTGTTAGTCCTGAGGTGGGAGGAGAAGAAATCATGGAGCTGAGATTTTGAAATAAAGTAATTATAAATTCACTTTCTTTTAAAATCGGTTTTCTTCAAGGAACAGAAAAAAAAAATACTAATTGACATGGTGAGGAAACGTTTTGAACAGCATTCAGAACTATATTGTATATTTCTCTCTGTAAAAACTGATCATGAAAAGCATCTAAACTGTTTTGACATAAATTATAATTAGCTCTACTTACAGCGTTTTGGTAAATGAGTGTTTATGGAAGTACTTTGTGTAAAGCCGCTGTAAATCAATGTCCACATACTTGAAGACTCTGTATTTCCTAGGGTGCTGAAGTCTGCTTTTCAAAGAAAAAAATAACGCATTCAGGGCTGATGCTTAGTGTAACTGATTAGTTTTCAGTATATCACTTTAACCATTAATTTTAAAGCAAATAAAAAAGCTTGGCCAAAGCACTGTCCTTCCTTGAATGATCTACCTGCTTGATTAGAAACAAATTTTTGCATCAAGAGGCTGGAATAAGTATAAGCTTGGAATGAGGAAAGGTGAATTACACTTCCCTGATTATCCAAAAATAATTTGCCATATCAAGAATTTCAGGGAAGGAAAATATTGACAACTGTAATCTTTGGTTTAGGGCAAATTTTACTATTGAAGAAGGATAGTTTGAAAACTCTGTGTCTGAAAACAGAATTTAGACTGCTTATGAACCTGGGTTGTGGCAAAGGCTTGTCTCTAATTTTCATGGAGCCAAAGGCAAAAACGCATCTTTGGAGGGAGGACAGTGAGCAAGTTCCTTAAACAAAGCAAAGCAGTGCAGTATCCAGTGCGGTACTGGATACAAATAATTTGTGCTATCAAGTAAAACTGAATTACACAGTGGCAAATAACCCATAATTTAATCAGTTTTCAGCAACAAGATTATTATATGAAGCAAAGACAGCTCTTAATTTTTTGACAAATCATTTAGTAGTGTATGAATGTCTGCCTGCTGCTAATATCTGTGAAAATACCATAGCCATTAATTGCTACACTTGGTGGCAGTGAAAGAAGAAATGATATTTGGATTAGCAGCTCAAAACCTAGTAAATTTCTAATGTCTGCATTTCATTTCCCCATCTTCTGAGATGAGGTGGTACAGCAGAGGATCAAATGTGACAGTGATAGGGAGAGGCATGGGAGGAGCAATTGGCATGCCAACAGGAGTAATGGGACCATTTCCTAGGCATTGAAGCTGGTTTAAAAATGTGCCTTTGCCCTGAAGCAATGGTGAAGGAACACTGCTCTGAGACCTCCACAGAGAACAGACAGTAGCGGATGGTAGTAGTGGACAGCAGTGGTGACACAGGGAGAAAGGGATAACAGCAGCAAATAAACAGAGCACTAATGAAACTCTAACCCAGACAATTTTCCACTCTCTTGTTTGATCCTCATTTAGGTCATAAATTGTTTGCACAGTAGAACGTGTCTCTCCGTGATGAAATAATTGCCATTTGGGTCTCACCCATAGCATTATGATTGACTGTGCAAGTCGGAGGGAAAGGTGTCCCTCCATTTCCTTGCAATGTCACCCCCAGCCTGGTGGGAGGTGACAGGACAGGCAGGAGGCAGGTCCCTGGCCACAACACTGGGCTGCAAGGCTTCAGGCTTGCTTTTTTTAATATGCTACCATGGGGTTTCCTGAGTGCTTGGTCAAGTGCATCTCCATGTGTATAAATTACTTAAGTTTTCAAAGAGCCAATTCCCTGTTATTAGTGCCATCAGTTATTTGATAGCCACATGGACACACACACACACAAAAAAAATTTCTGCTGCTATTTCTGTGAGAGGGATACCTATAGGAAATCTCATATTAAATCTGTGAAGTGTTCCTATCCCTTAACAGTGCAAAATGAAATACATCAGACTTTATAGCAGAATTAGTATTTTGAGGGAAGCCTAAAAGGTACTTACTGTGGGTAGAGGTCAACCCATAGGCAATGTGAACTAAAGACTGAGTTGTTGAGCCCTTTTGTGAAATGACATTTCCTGTCAGGAAAAATTCTCTTGATTATACCTGTCTCTTTAATGTCAAGAGTCACTATTCATTTTTAATTGACATGTGACAGCTCTTCCAAGGCTGTGACAAAGTTAGCTTTGTGTTGAAGATTTGACTGTGTAACAGGGTGGTGGGACTAGATTTGGGTCTTAAAATAAATCATAAGAAACACTTGTATAATGAATGTGGCCTATAATTAATCATAGGGTAGGATACAATTAATTGTATTTAATGTATTGTACAACTAAATATGCTTATTTTGCTTTTTCTTAACCCCAAACCCCATACATTCCTTCCCTCCTAATTGCCTGATAGAGAATGGCAACGTTAGGAGCATATCCTTAATAAGCTGAATACCTGGGGTTTGTTTCTCTTAGAGTGAATGTATCTTCTATGCATTTGGGCTTGACGTTATTTATTGATACCATACATTAATGTGTTAAACATATGTAAAAATATACTTTTGTGTTTAAGAAATGGAGGTGGACAGTGACTGACAATGAAAAATGGACATAAAACCTATTTAGAAACTGTGATGATCCTGGGGAGGGTAAAGTAGATGGATCAAGACAGAGTCTGAAAAGCAGGATTCTTTGTAGCTGGTATCTGAGAGGTGATGAGCATGCAGGGGATTTTCAGTGCTAGTGCATTGATATTTCTTCATACCTTTCAATCCTTAAGGGGTCTGCCTTCTCCTGATTTCAAATATATGCAGAGAATGTGGAAACCTGTAGCTGAATGTATTAGTTTGTCAGGGAATGTAGCACATGGGATGAAAGCAAATGAGGGGTGTGGTGATGTCTAATGTTATGTAGATTTGGAATGACTTAAGCAGCATGTTGAAAGATAAAACTTTTTGTCTGTTTGGAACATTATTGGTAAAGGGCTATACATTTACATGTGTAATTGGCTGAATTCCAAATTGCAGGCAGGATTTGCTTTGTCTTCCTTTATTTTGTGTGGTTTGGTTCTTCCCTCAAGTTTTCCTGTGTTACAGGATGTAGGCAGAGACTGTAGCAGCTCGCAATGAACACAAAACATTTTAAATTTTCTTCCAGTGTATATTCACTCGGGATGAGAGTTCTTCCTATGGATGGGTTAAGGCTATGGCAGCAATTTTATATATGTGAGCCCTCAAACTATGAATTAAAAACCCTGTGCTGGGCAGCTTGCAAAAGGGAGTTTCTTTGGCAGTGACTGCACATAAATAAGTGTCTGAAAATAATTTATTTTCCTCTGTAGCTCATAAATATTTTGGCTTTCTTTTTTTCTTTTGTATAAGATAGGAAACCTTCTGAATTTGGATAGGGGGTGGGGTATGTAGCTGGGGAAAAAAAAATCAGGGTCCTTCTACTTTCAGACGTTCCCCTTCCAGGTAGGTGAAAGGGGATATGATGCAGTGAGTGTTGTGGGCAGAAGTTGATAGGGTGATTGTACCCGTCCTGCATGGAAGCAGATGAAACTTTGTGCTTGTACCATGGCCACTGTGCCGGAACTTGTTTCAGGGCAACACTCCCCAGTGCATAGAGATCACGCAGTTAAGTAAATAAAAATATGGGCAGGTTAAGGAACCTTAGTGGCACAAATCTAAGTCAGTTCAAAATCTACCTACCTCATCTCTGGGGTGGTTTTCTAGGGAAGGGTTTCCCGTTCCCCAAAACGCCTGCTTGATGCATCTCCTTCCTTGGACGTTGAGAGACACCTAATTAAGAAACAGAGACAATACCATTTACATGCTAAATATGGTTCCTCCGGGTCTCCTGTGACTAGAGGTGTGCTCTGAGCAAGCCGAGACTGGTCCCTGCCGCGCGATGATCTCCCGCTGGTACTTTGACGTGGCCGAAGGAAAGTGTGCGCCCTTCTTTTACGGTGGCTGCGGCGGGAACCGGAACAACTTTGACTCGGAGGAGTACTGCATGGCGGTCTGTGGCAGCGTCAGTAAGTGCCCCTCCACACCTTCCTCGCTCCCGCACAGCAGGAGTGGATCTGGGCTCACACTAACCCCTGACTGCAGTCTGTCCAGCGCCTCTTCTCACTACTTAGATCCTCTTTCGCCTCTTGCTAACCCAGCATGGTAGTGGGTGACTTCTTGGTGCTGTAGATGGGGGTCTGCAAGTAGACAGCTAAAAGCCTAACACTTCCTTAGATGAGGCCTTTCACACTCACCTTCTCTTTTCTATCAAAGTGTACTGACGTTCTGTCTGTCTCTCTGTGTGCATGTACAATGCATGTGCAGGAAAAAAACCACAAACTTTAGGCAAGCCTCAGGTAAGTTTAAAAATAGCTCATAGTTTTTTACAGTGTGTTTTCATATTTTATTTCTGACCTTTTTTAATCAAGGCATAGTAAGCTCATTAACAGAATGTTTCTTTACAATTTTTTTTTCTTTTTGTTTGTTTTTTGTTTTAGTACTTCATGTGTGTTTGCAATGAAAAGAGGAGAAATTACATTTAATTTTTTAGGTTTCCTTGAGGGCTGCGCTGCACGTGGATGTGAATCACCTCCCACTTACTTTAACACAAGATGTATTTTAGTGATTGTTTTCCATGAAGAAAGAGCATTTGTACTGTGATTTTTGGTTTGAGAATGATGGGTTTCTCCATCGTAAACTATTGAAGCTGATAAGTCACATGCTGGATTTATCAGTTGGGTTTTGGTTTGGGTGCCACTGGTACATTCCCCTACCATCTGTCTTGTCAGCACATACTCTTGGGAGAGTATTAGCTGTCACATCTGGCGCATTAAAGAGTGAGTATGTATCTCACTGCCCTACCTCCTCACAGGGCATGGAGCAGCAGAACGCAAGCAGCACATTAGGGTTCCTTTCAGTAAAATATTTTCCAAACTGTGGGTAGAAGTGTTTGCGTTAAGTAGAAGGCTTGAAAATGTGCACAAACACATGCTGAGCCCTAGCAAGGTGTGCTCTGTGTGTTGTGGTGCAGGCGAGGTGGAGCCAGAGCAGTCATGGAGGTATGATTGCTCCTCTGGTTCTCCAGATGCCTTCAATCTCGGCATCTTTTAGAGCCGTTCATGCAAAGCTCCATGGAAGGACAGTGAAACACTTCACACAGGAAGTCTATACCAAAGCAGGTGAGGAGGATGCCTCATTGACAGTGATCAGCTTCTACAAGACAGAAGATATATTGAAGAGAGAGAAGAAATGTGCAGTAGCTGGAATGAAGTCTGTAATATATTTGCTAAAAGAACGAAATGCTGAACTATCAACTTCCTGTGTTATGCAAAACATTACCACAGATGCAAAACATTGTTTGATTGTGTGCCCTGTTAAAAGGCAAGAAAAACTGGGGCTTTCTAACAAGTTAAATTAGGACAGTAGTAAAAAAAAAAAAAAAGGAGAGAGTTTTAAAGAGAAAATATTTACACAATGAAAAACGTGTGGTATGTGATAATGTCAAGCAGTTGATGTTGTAGACATGTAAGGAGAAAAGTAAACTGAAGATAGCTGACTTATGCATATTAGAAGCATAGAAGAAACACTGCAGGGTAAGAGATGTTAAGCCTAGAAAAGCCTACGTGTGGTTTCAGGTAGCCAAGATGAGGCTGTGTTTATTCTTTACTGTTACAGTCAACATAGAATTTGTAAAGGACAATTACCTTTATCAGTCAGTTGTGGGTGAGTATCATGTGTAAGTGGTCATTGGGTCCCAGACAAGGTAATGGCCATCAAAGTTAATAGTGGAAAACAGATGAGAAACTGGACCTTTTGTTAGTTTGCAACTGGAATTAGTCTCAGTAAGGGAAGAATGACAGGATTGAACATGATTTACCTGCCAGAGCTTTGGATACTTTAGGTGTTGGCCTTGGTCTGTATGAGTCAAATTAAAGTTACCTACCTCTGATAGTACACCTGTTATGACAGTACCTGTTCCTTTCCACAGAAAGTGGGGGGCAAAAGGACCGGAGGGCCCTTCATCCCTACCTTTTATGTCCAACAAGATAAGATTAAATCAAGAATAGCTACTGGACTCTTTGTGCTGAGCAGTTTACTTTTATGGTCAGTAGTAAGAATTTCTAAAAGCTGCATACACTGTTCTTGTTGGGAAAAGTCAGCCTTTATGCATACATGATAGGAATTAAGAATTATTACTGCCTTTGTAAGCATTACTAAAAAATCTATATTATTATTGTGAAGGCTGGACAACATCATAAATAAGGATTGTAGTAGATCATGATCTTGCAAGATCACAGTTTTGTTCAACATCCAGCTTGCTTTCTGTCTCTTCAGCCATGTGGATGCATTTCTTCGTTTAAATTCTGCATCAGGACTATGAGCAGACCCATACATCTTCAAAGATTGCACATCTTGCATATAGAACTCTAGTTACGCAGCACTTCTGAGAGTTTCATTTCTAGCTTTCATAGTATTGCAAAGTTATTACACACATGGAATAGTGTTGCTGACTAAAAGCGGTCACATCACAAAACAGACTTAATGAGAGTTACTCTTAAATGGTGAAACTTGGAGGGGTTTGTCACTTTGATAATGCAGTTGTGTTGCTTTTCATATACAGGTCATAGGTAAAATCATAGCACCAGCTGCTTCTAATTGCAAGGCAACAGAGTTACATTTCCGATCAACCTAGTGATCTTTTGGCAGGAAATCCTCTGCTTCAAGGGATGACCTTGATCACAGTCTTATAAATAATATTATGTGTTGAATGAAACTTGGAAATTCAGTCGTCTTCCTTCTTCAAACTCGTCTCTTGGCAGCAGCAGTTTTTAAATTAGTGCTGTTTGTCAGGCTGAATGGTCTCTTTAAGACTGGCAATTCTCTCAGAGCCTGTGGAATCGGAAATGAAATAAGAAACAACTTCTAAATATACTATATATCACATTCGTTAGGATATTCAGATAAGCCCACGAGAATCCTGTCTCATGAAAGCTGGTTTGGGTGGAGTTGTTTTCCTTAGTTTCTGTTCAATAAAACAATGACAAGAACATTATAATTTGTATTCTTTTCATAGTTACTTTGGTTTACTCTGGGATTCTGAATTTTTGTTCTGAGTTACTTTCTCTTTAAGGAGAGTGCTTGATCTCCTTGGCTTCATTTGCACAGCTGTCAGTGAGGGAAAAATAGAGCTGGTCTTGTCTTTTATAATAGATCTCCCAAAGGGCTCTTTCCTATTGAATTTTTTCTGTAGCAGTTTCTCAAACAGCACTTGATTCTATAGGGCACACTTTCAACTTCCTTTAGGTATTGTATATTTAATTATAGATTTAGTTTATTCTTGCATTTTCATATTATTTCACTGTTGTCTACGCTCTAATCCATACATCTGTTATTTCTGTTTCTAAAAAACCTTGGTTTCCCTCTGGTTTCATCTGCTGTTTCAGTATCATCATGCTGGTCCTCCTTAGTCTTCATTGTTTTGCAGAATACAAATGGTAATGAAAATAAGTGCTGAAAATGATAGATTTCAGCGGTTAAGTGCAATCTTGTCTTCGGTATCCAGCTAATGTTGAAGAAAGAGGTTTTTTTTCACCTGGCTGTAATGCAGATGCCACCCTCGCCCCAGTTGAAGAGAAGATAATAAGAAAAACAGTGGAGAAGAGTTTCTGTCTTGACCACCCCTGTTCTGTCCTGTCCTCCCAGCCCTCATTGCCCTTAACTAAATCTTTCTATTTAAAATTTGTGTCCTCCCTCCCCACCCCATTCATGCTTATTTATTTACTCTATTCTTTACTGCCTTTTTTTCTTCAGTGTTGTGTCCTACAAAAACCCATGAATCTCTCTTAGGCAGGAGACCAGACAGATGTATGTCTTGTCTTTGTCTAGCTGTGGTTTGTTTTGCAGGAAAAAATAACTAAATTTAACAGAGAGTAATATAAAATAGTGAATAGTGGTTGGATTTCTCTTGAATAGTGGGTGGACAAAGGATGTAAAGGCAAGATGTGAGTTTATTTTCCTCACAATTCCCACTGAAATGGGAATGGAGTCCTGAAGATGCTCATTATCACAGATACTCATACGCTATGAATACTGAAGGCAGGAATACTGAATTTTAATATCCTGAACACACTATACAGAAAAAAAAAAGGCAACACATGTTTTACTCTGCTTCCTTGCTGAAGTCTCTTTGCCTTGATCTGAAAACGTGGGTCTGTCCTGTCATGCAGTGCCTTAGACACTTCATTATCAATGAAGGTGACTGATGCTCTGAGTTACATCTGTTAGGTAGGAGCTACTACAGTCAAATTTTTTCATTCATTACCCAGCTGTGTGAGAATTGTTATATAGTTGCCCCAGGGCAAAAAAAATCAGGCTTTAAGGATATTGTTACCAGTTCCTTCAGCCTGCTCATTCATGATTGATTTTTAATAAGGATGTTCAATAGTGTCTACAGTTTCTATTCAATGTAAGGACTCAAACTTTTACTGTGTGACTGGTCATAATGGCTCCTTTGAAGTCATTAGCATCTGTCAGGCAGTTAATTTAGATTTAATGATCACAGAATGGGTATGTATTGACAGAAATAAGCAGAAGATGATAAACTGCTGTTAACAAAGAAATTATTTCTCTCCTACTGTCATACTGTGAAGTAATTTATTGTATAATTTTTTTCCCATGTCTCATTTATTTTTTGTTAAACATCCTCATTGTCTGTTAAGCATCCTTGAAGCTATAGGATTTTTTTTTTTTTAGTAAATACTACTTTGAAATTATATTAATGTTCAAGTCTTAACTTGGGGAAACAAGAAGCTTCAAAATTAGGAAAATTAATTCTCTTAAATGAGCTTCATTTGCCAGCTGTTGCATAGGCAACAGCTCTTCCAGCAGCTCCTGCTACCACAGCATGGTGCATTCAGAGCAGAGTGGAATTCATGCTGCTGTGTTTTCAACTGTTCTGCATCTAAAGCAGGAGTGAGCTCTACTCCAGTAGCAGAGTCAGGCTTTTTAAACTTTGATGTATCATTAAAATGAAGTTTTATAAAACAGAGAGTTTTACCATTGTACTGAATTCCTACAGCTAACAACTGAGGGTACCAACAAGGTTCAGCATTGTCTGTTGCCTCCTTCCTTGTGTAAAGCCTGAAACTTAGTAGGAAGCACACATTTTGGTTTTGATCACTTTAGAGCACGATAACAAATTTTAGGTGAATTTAAGTAGAATAGTGTTTAGGCTGTATGTTGTAAATTTACAGACTTGCCGGATACTTTATTATTTCTGTTTCAAATAGAAGCTGTTGAAAGAAACAGACTAAAAGCTGTGATTTCATAATATACATGGAATCTCACCCCCTCTTAAATATAGATTAAAATACTGTGCACAAAACTAGGACTAATATGGAGGGCCCACTCTTATGCTTTTCATGTAGGCTAACTTCAGCTTGTCTGCACATTAGTATCAATTTGTTCCTGATAACTGGTGAGGTAAGTCTTAATGTTTTTCCAGTTCATGCTCTTAAGGGAGGGGAAGATTCATGACCTTTAGTGTTCTACGGTGTGTCCTGTTTAATTTGTATTCAGAGGTACTGCAATTAACAATCTGTACCTTTTAACAGCAGCATCTTATAAGATGCTCATGTTGTCAGTAATTTCCTCAGTCCATTTGATACTTGTTTGGAATTTTGACATGTTCATAGTTAGCAGGATGCAAAATATTTTGGCAGCTAAACTTCCATGTCAACTTCCAGAGCCGTTCTAAGGCATTGAAGAACTACACTGTTTTCCTGTAAGTATAATGGTAAAGTATACCAAATTCTTAGGTAGAACATTTTAATCCTTTAATTTATTTAGTGGGTGATTGCTCGTTTTACTCATAAAACTGCAGAGGCTGCTTGAGCTTGAGGTCAGGTAGGGGGCTCAAAGACACAAAGCAGGCCATATCTACAGCAACATTCATCTGGAGAGGCTGTTACTGCCCTTTCACTGCTTGTGAGCTTTATGGCAGAGTTGGCAGCCTCTGTCTATAAAAGCAGCAGAGCTTGCAAATTGCTTCATGCCAGCAATGCCTTTTTTTTTCTTTTTGACAATGTGCTTCATGCTGGAAAATATTCAGCACAGTAGCCTGCTACAATACTAACCTGTCATGGCATTACAGAAGATAAAATTTCAAATACAGGAGTCTAGTGATAACATTTCAAATTGTAGTGATATTGCAAGGAAGCATTTAACATAAGTCTGAAATCTTTTATTTGAATTAATAAAAACCACCAAGTTATTACAAATTCACTAAGCCCACTAGGGCAACCTGTTGCTTCATCACAAAGGCTTTTTATATTCAATTGTCTTTGTGTTTCTCAAATTAGCTGTAAAGGGGACATTACCTCTCAGGATTTATCTTAAATATGTCCCTCTCCCACCATCTTCAGCATGAATTGCCTGTATGTGCTGAGTTTTATTTTCTCTTGCATAAAAACAACACATCTTGGTGAAGTTGAGGCCAATTTCAAGTAATGTAGGGGAAATATTAAGAAAAGCATATTCTTCATTGTAAATGCTTGACACATCATTCAGTGGCTAGGTGATGTAATATCTATTTAAATTTTTAATTTTGACTGCCACCTGGATGCAAATGACTTAATTTTATTTCTGGAGTTTCTATATCTATATAAATTTTCGCTTATATTTCACCTTGAAGCCAGTGCTGAACAAGGTCCTTTTAAAAGGCATTTGAATAAATTTTAGGATTCAAAAGGGAAAGGATGCAAATGCTTTTTAATAAATGACAGACTACTGATAAACACTAAGAATTTTATAAGCATAATGTAATATGGTAGACACTGTCTTTTCTGTACTTCTTTTGTGTCTAACCACAGTTGTGGTTTTTTTATTCTGTGGAACCTGATGAGTCTTTGTTTACAACATTAACAGAAGGGATATTCAGGAGACTATTTCTATCTTGTATTTGTTCTCATTTGAGGTAACATGTAAAGAATTTATGGGGTTTTCCTCATAAATATTTAAATTTATGGTGACAAATCAAAAGAGAATGACCTTGAAGCAGAGTATTGCAAATACACTTGATGGAAGTTTGCTTTGGAGACTTCCTCCCATGCACCAAATGAACTGAAGGATTCAGAGGAAATTGATCAGAGCAATTAATGGCCAAGACGACTGTCAAATAAATGTGAGCAAGGCAAAATTGCATTTGTCAGGGCTGGTGAAAAGGAAGCTGCATTCATGGAGATGCAGTGAAAGCATGATTAGCAAGTTCTAACTGTGTGAATAGATCATCTGTCTTGAAGTTCTTAGACAGAAAGATTCTTATATGAAAAAATTTAACTTAAACCTAGTTTAGATGGCAAGCATTAACTTCCGTTGAGGCAATGGGTGAGGAATAGTTTGTATTTGAGTTTTCTCTCTATAGATGTTTCTGTGACAGATTTTACTCAGCAGTCTTTCAAGCTGCCTATTCTTTTGATGCTATACCAACTATTCAAATTATGACATAGGAAAGGAAGATAGGATCAGTCTTTACAACATAAAGTTGAGAAGGGAATGTAACTTTTAATCATTGTTTCTTTATCTCAAAACAATTATAGTTTCAGGCCAAGGCTGCTATGTTGACTCTTGTAATTATTCTTTGAATACTAATGGAGGTTATGAAATACTACGGGAACTATGTATCTTTTATGACAGTCTTACATGACAGTATAGTTTAGCTTTGATGGGTAATAAAAACAATGAGGTCACTGAGTTCATAAGAATGGAAAGAGTATCCCTCTGGAACACTGGATTCTCTTTCCTATGTTAACACTCTTCATGTCACCTGTGCCTGGAATCTTTTCCTAATACTAGTAGGTATTCTTCACCTAGTGGGTATTTTTAACCAATGTGCTTTTAAATCCTGTTTAGTAACTCCTTTAACACAGAAAAGTCAAGTCTTCTCAGAACTGGTGATTATCTTTACTGCTTTGGATGTGATCCTTGAGCATACAACCACAACTGTTACAGGGGGGCTTTTTTCCTTAAGTGGATGCATTATTTTTTTGACAGAAGAATGTATTTATTTTTATTCACCTTACATGGTTTTGGAGTCCCTACCTTTGTAGTCAGAATTTCTCAGTTTTTATTAAGAATGCTTTACTTTCAAAGACTTTTTGTGTGTGTGTTGTTGAAACATGAAGATAAAGCAAGTGTGCAAGATAAATAAAACTCATCTGAATGGATCAGGTTGAGTGATAAATATGTTAGTTGAAATGGATGACCTCTAATATCAATGAATAATGTCATGGGAGTTCATGTTATTAGCATCTTTGCTGAAAATTAAAAAATGGTCAGAGGCAGAAGTTGAGTGGCCTGAAGGGCAAGAGTGCTGGGCTCTGATGGTGACCAGCACAGTATGCTGCTCTGCATCTCACTTTTAGGCAGGGAGACCTGCTGATGAGCCACAGGATGAAAGATCTGTCTGCCACAGCTCCCACCAGACCAGGGGTGATGCCAACTCTTAGAGTGCAGCAATGCTGTCTTTTTGCTCCCCCTCCCCTCAACCCCAAAAAAGAAACCACAACCAGCAACAACCTGCCATGCACAGGTAAAATACTAAAACTGAGGATGTCTGGGTTTCGTTGTAACAAGGTTTCCTTTGTGATGTTGACTATGGGCAGAACTCTGCCCTGCCTGTTTTTCTTCAGTTCTAGGCAGGGTTCAGAAAGTGGTCTTGGTGAAAACTTGTATGAAGAGAAAGTAATTAAAAGTGAAAAAGGAATGGCACTTCACCTGCTGGTTCTCTAGATTACAGTGCTAAGAATGAGGTAGTTGTCTAATGCAGTATATTATGTATAGTATGTAAATACACTTGCTGATTTTTTTGCTCCAACATAGATCTCTACTAGAAAACAAACAAATTCAGCACAAAATTTTCTCTAAATTAGATTATATTAATATTATTGAACTTGAACTCCTTATGTAGAAACTCATCCTGGTATATCCTTTTCCCTGTATTTAAAATGATGTTAATTTGACAAATCTTGCCCAGACTTAATTTGTACTGTATCATTCAGACAATATTTTGTCTGTTCTTTAATAAAAAGGTAATCTTTATTTTCTTCCCTGTAGTTTACATTCTGTTAATTGATTTTGCCACCCTGCTGTAAGTGGAGCAACTTACTCAGAAAAGAATGAGGCTGCCATCTTGTGAAAATATCTCATTTCAGAAGGTAGCAGTAACAATTATAGAAACCCTTCTCACTGAAGATATTCCATATGCACTTGTGATTGTCAGAAGTGCTATAATTAGTTGTGATCATAGTCAACAACTGAAAGCTTTGATCTTAATCCTTCATTAATGAAGCAGTTGCATATATGGAATTCAGAGGTAGTGAATGCATTCACTGAATGCTACATTGTAGCTGGCTAATGCTCTAATTTCAAATGGTATCCCATCTTGTTTGAAACAGCTTATGTCATTCAGGAAAAGAGGCATCTACTGATTCTTTTGCTTTATTGGTGAGCAACTGTTTATTCTTTCACTGCAGAGGCTGATATGGGTTACTTGTTCTTATGTGAAATATAAAACAGGATCTGGGAGCATATTATGGCATTTTTCTTCCATTTCTTTATTTCATGGCTCCCTGATCCATAAGAATTCTTGTTAAATAGCAAAATACAGTGAGCATAATTTAGCTGTATTATTAAAACTGTGTCTCCAGAAAGGTTGGGATTTTAAAGTCTAATAGAAATCTAAAAAGAAAAAAAAAAGGTATAAAGGTATTTAGGAATTAACAGGTAAAATGAGTGCAAGTGTGAATAAAATGTCATCTGATACAGAATTTCTTTCACACCTGTCTGCACGCACTTTTTGATCAGTCTTCATGCAGTAGTAGAATGAGTTAAACAAGCAATGCATAGAAAATAAAAGGTCCTAGATGTGGCTTAAAAACGAGATCTACCTGCAGTTTTTTAAGGAATCCCTACCTGTAACTAATGTCTGACCAAACCTTCCAAATTTACCATGAAAAAAACATTCAATACAGCTCTAGAAACGAAGTCCCCAATTATATTAAAGTTAGGATTGGTTTTGTGTGAACAGCAGTGAAGGTATTTTAAAATGTTTCTGCTTTATGCAGAAGGGAGGTATTTTTCTAACTTTTTTTCCTGGGAAGAGTAGACTATTACTTATCCTTATGTTGTAATGACAAGGGTTTTTTTTAACATGCCATTGATAATTATGGGGTTTTTTGAATACCAGGTGGATAAGTTGCCATATAATCATTTGCAGGATTTGTAAACAGAGGGAGGAAAACCTTGAAGAGTCATTTGTTTTTAAGCAGATTAGTTGGGGGGTTTTTTGTCCAAAAAAAAAAAAAAGACAGTAATAGGTAACCACTCATAAAATGATCACCTCTGAATTGCAGTTAGAAAACAAAAATGGGTATGACCATTTCATCTCACCTGTTAGTATTTTCCTAAATGTATGCACTGAACTCCTTTTCAATGAATATTTTCCCTAGTTTCTAAGAGTTTAAACAGTGTCTCTGTTTGCAGACTGAGATGTGGTTAGTGTTGGTAGGTTGCTTGGTCTCTGCAGCCGCCAGTGACCACATAAACATTTCAGGAGCAGTATGCAGCCTGAGTCCTTGAGGCTGACTTTACTCAAGCTTGGCCTGCTCTGATGCGTGTTGGGCATGGACCATTGCCAGCAGCGGGCAGGGAGGGAGAAGACACCCATTTCACCTCTTGCTTTTGCATCTGTTCACTGGCCAGGTTTCAGAAGATGTTGAAGCAAGATGTTTTCCAGGCTGCTTTGGGGGTAATCAGTGTATCTTTGCATCAGACCTTTGCATGACTGACATATTTATTTGTACTTACTACTGAAAGCACGTGGCTCACTTTTGTCTGTATTTCCAGCCTTATTTCTGCCTACCTTTGGTTTCTGACCATCAGATCTCAGTTGCTTCTTTCTGATAAAGCTGTCGTCAGGAATCTTTGCTCAGTATAGATTTTCTAAATCAAGTTACTAGCCCACTTCCTGGTCGACGAGTGTAATTGATTGACCTTCTTACCTTGAAACAAATCCTCCAAGTTCCCATCAGTCCACATGCCCATTTCGAAGCCCTCTTTCCTTTTCAGGAATGCGTAGTGAGGAGGCACATGTGACATTACACCAACCTTTGCCCTTTTGCTCAGGTTCAGGGATAGTAGCTTTCTCCTGAGCGGTATTGCTCTTTGTTAGCATTACCCTCTACAGTATTAGCTTGAGAAAGCAGGTTGTATTCAGGTATCAATGTACTTCCCACATCCTTTGTCATGCTCCCAGGCACAGCCTGGCTGTCTTAGGTATTCCGGGTCTGTGGTGTTTAATGCATAGTGTTTGATTTGGTTTTGCACAGCTTCTGGAGTGGGCTGGGTCCTTAGCACCAGGCATTAAAATCAGGTTTTCCAGTTCTCAGCACCTGCTACTCTCACCTGTTCAGAAACACACCAGCAAGCATCCTGGTGGGAAGCAACCTTATCATCTGAAAAATCTAGGCATTAAAGGCCACCCCTGTGAGAAAGGAGCTTTTGGAATTCAGACTTTGAATGTACAGCTGGCTTAAATGGTCTCAATGCAAACGCTGGTGACCTTTTCTCCTGTTCAGTAAATTAAAGGTTAAGTTTGCATAGTTTATTGGACAGTTACATAGATTGTCACTTCTTTCCACTCACATTTATACACAGGTAAGTTAAAAAAAAATTTAAACTATAAAAGATGGAGAAGGATGGAGATTGCACTAGAGTGCTCTCTCATTTGACCTTCCAGTGCTGTGTCTCGTTTGGCCCTCCTTGCTATGTCCTGCAGAAGCAGGAAGAGGAATCCTTTCCACACCAAGCCTGATTAAACCATGGATCTCATTGCCACAACATATTGTGAATGTTAAATCTCATGGAAATTTAGGGAAAAATCAGTAACATTAGAGTCGTGTAAGGAAAATCCAGCAAGGTTTGCTAAATGTTGTAGAGCATATTCACTGGTCTTGCCCAGTGGTGTTTGGTGAACCCCTGTCAGGAAACAGAAGCCTGGCAGGGATGGTCTTTGCATGGTCTGACATGCTTAAATTTTTTCCTGCTTTGAAATACAATTTTCTTTTCATTTTCTAAATGGAATTAAAATGTACTATACGTAACTGCAGCTTCAGGAAAGATGAAGATTAAATTAATTCTGTGCTTGAGAGATTAAAAGGCAAAGATATTTAGAAACATTTCTGAGCATGACAGAAATGCTTTCAGTCGGTCCAAGCTTCAGATTGTTTGTTTTTGAAATTTGCTTACACTGACTGTAGTCTTCCCAGCAGGCACTGTTGCACCTCAGCTCAAACCACATTGTCATTAAAGATGGGTTCTTAGGAGCTGAAAAAGAAAGAAAATTTATATGCATTTATAACAGTATTAGAGACTAAATAGTCTGAAGTTGGAAGAGTAGCTGCTGAAAATATTAAAAGTTGCATTTTATTTTCATAATTCTTGTGGCTTGTAAGGAAGCTTATTTGTTCCTGTCTGTTTGTTACAATGCTGCAGTAACAAGGTTTGCAAGATTACAAAATGTAAACTTGTAATTAAATATTTATGAAACATTTAAAAAATTTAGGAGGAGTAACAATTTGCATTGCCTATGACATCTTAGTTGGATTTTTTTTTTATTTTTGTTTGCTTCCTTGTAGAATCTTGTTTTGAGATAAGCAAGGTCTTTCCTTTTGTCCAGTGAATAACTTAAATAATTCATTCTGAAATTTATACTAACAGCAGCCAAAGCTACTCATGCCTGTTGTAGGGAGCATGTAGAAGCATCTCAAATGCAGCCAAAGGCTTTGTGTTAATGCTGGGTTTTTTTTAATTTGTTTTGCTTTTGGACTTACCATCCAATTTTATCTTAGATGTGTAAGTTTAGCTTTAGGTTAAAGTTTTTGTTATAATTTGAGGATGTGTTTCATTGGGACTAATGATGTACTTCTGAGTTCGGGTTTTTTCTTGTTCTTTTGTTTGTTTGTTTTAATAGTTTAACATAAATGCTAATTTGGATTTTTTTCCTTTGGCAGCAGTTTCTAACCTGTGTCAATAACATTACTTTTTTTCACACTGAAGAGTTTCTCCTGGATTAGAAAATGGGATAGATGGGAAATCTTTATATATTTATATGCATTTTCTCTATGACTCAGATGTATGCCTAAACCACATTTTTATACCATCTTCTGAGGTTAAATGAGTATCTTTTATTCTGATAGAAATTAGAACAGATATTTCTTGCTTGGTCCAACTAAATTTTACCCATACTAAACTAGAAATCCTGCTTTTCTTGCCCCACTCTCTTCCCTGCCCCCAAATTTTGCCTCAGTCCCTACCACAGCTGCTAGCACTCCTGATGCTGTTGACAAATACTTGGAGACACCTGGAGATGAAAATGAACATGCCCATTTCCAGAAAGCCAAGGAGAGACTTGAGGCTAAGCATCGTGAAAGGATGTCTCAGGTAAGACGAGATTTCTTTATTTCTAAATAAGGGATGGAGTTTTGTCTGTCAAGTAATAAGGTACTTGGAGTCTCTCATTTTCTTATTTCCTGAGGCTTCAGCCAGTTGCCCTGTCTATTTCTAATTTTGTAAATACACCATTCACTGATTCTTGTCTAAGAATTCAAATGGTAGGATGTAGATTTATGAAGGGGTCATAGCTGAAACTATAAGTCATTGCAGTTAGTTTTGCTGGTAAAAAAAGGAGAGGAAACAGTCTGTTAAAAGTCTTTTGTTTTTGTGGAAGAATATTTAGTTGGTTCTTATTTTTATGTAAAGAACTTGACCACTGTATTAGTCGTTCTTTGTAGTAGCTGAGGGAGATTGCTTGTGATTAGTTTTGTTCTCCATGTGTAGGCAAACATGGCTGTGCCCTGGGCTAATGTAAGCTTGCATATGTTCTTCTGATGGTCTTGAGCCTTGAGGTAACAGGAAATGCATGTGAAGCTGAAGAAAATGGGAGGACATTAGTGCTCTTGAACTGAACCAAAATCCAGCTGAATCAGTCCTTTTTTTCCCCTCAACTGACTTCAACTAGTTATACACTGGTTTTAATCCTACTGAACACTAAAAGATGAGCTACCCGCTCTCTGAAATAGGGTTTATAAGAATGCCAATAAAAAATCATCACAGATCTGTTCTAATAACAAAAAGAAGAAAGACAAGAAGTTTAAAGGACAGCTTGTGATGCCTACGTTTTGAAGATGCAACAAGCCCAAAATCGAGTGTAGTATAATTCAGATGCGCTGCATATATCTGTAGAGCTGTTTAATGTTTCATTGTAACCTTGTTCCCCTGTTGCATTTTCAGTACTTCTGTTTATTGCTGACGCATTAACCTTTAGCTCTGTGCTAAAATGCTTGAGTAGGCCTGAAATTAAGCTGTCTGAGCAACTCCCCATCTACTGGCACTGTAGCTGTGCCTGGCACTTCTCTAGTAAATAGGGCAGAGCATCTTTCCTGAAACAATCAACTGATTGGTACAAATCACATGCCGTGAATATCACACTTAGGAAGATACGTGCTTGTCTGCCTCTACTTGGGAAGCATTTGGTGCACCACAAACTGTTTCCTCCTCAAATAAAGTAGTGCCAATTTAACGCTTTTTAAAAGTGTTATCCTTTCCTTTCCTCTGGAAGATTAACATCTTAATTAAAACAACCAGTGGCTAAGGTGCCAGTGTTGCTGAGTTTGGGTGTGCAGCACTTCGCTCAGAGCTGGCTTGAGGTACTGGCTTCCCTCTTGAGGCCTGGGGTGCATCAAGAGGTGGTGAGCAGCAGTTTGTGAGGCACCTATGTGTTTATGCCCCTGTCTAGGGAGCAACTCATCCCAGTCTTCATAATAAACTTCTGTGCTTGTAGTACTGTTTGGGAAGAATGGATTGGGAATCAGGAGAAAACAAAGGCATGCAGTCTGTCTGGTGAAGGAGAGGGGTTCTGCCCCAGTTAGGCACACAGAGGGATGATGGGAATGTAGACATCACTCTCTAATTGCCTCCTCTTGAAAAAGCCTTTTTTAAAAAAAAACACTGTAGGAGTAGATGTCCTGAAAGTAAAGGACTGTTCCCTGGAAATATTCTCCATGTGGTTTCAAGTTTGTCTCCAAAATCTCAGACTGACTATTAGAAGCAACATTCAGGTGAACTGTGTATATTTTCTATAAAGGTGATAGTTTGTAGATAAGAGCTAATCAAATGCACAAGCACCCAAAAAACATCACACACAATTATTTTCTTGAGGTCAGCAAAATTAACGGCACCAGATCACACCATCAGAAAAATTCTGGGTAAATGTGTTGCACATTTTACCATGCACATCTGGACAGCCTCATAAAGCCTGTGGTTCAAGGGTTTGACTGAAGATCATGCTGTTGCTGCTGCATGCTCTGCCCTTGTTAGCACATCCCCAGCCATCCTTCCTGTCAGCACTAATGAGCATACAGCGACAGGGTGAGGCAGGTCAGCTCCCTCATCTCACTGCAATGTCATTTCTCCAAAAATAAATAAAATAACCAATTCTGGCCCGTTCAGCAAGCTAAAACAGCAGCATGATAGGTACAGAAAGAAAGAAATATCTTTGGTCTTTTTAATTTGCTTAAGGTAATTATGAAATCACATCTTTAAAGTACATATGTCTTGAAATATACAGACCCCCTTCAGAGCTTTGAAGAAGAGAGCTAACTTAAGATTTTAAAAATTCATTTTCCTTTCTGTGAGTAATGTTTTGTACAACATTGAGCTATCCTTTCCTAGTTAACATTTCAAATGTTTAAAAAATTAAAGATCTTATGGAGAAGTAGAAAAACCCAGCTGGTTCAGGAAAATTGTTAAGATTGTTCTCTAGTCTTGGTTAACAGCATACATAAATTGGTTTGTTCACAAAAAAGCAGATAATTTTTATTTAATAAAGCAACTAGTTTTAAACCAGTATTTGATTGATGCACACTTGATTTTGCAACAGCAAATTAACTAATAAAAAACTTCATATGCATTCTGGTTCACCTAAAATGTAATCATCGAAGAAGTAACGCAATTTATCATTTTAAAAAAATTAAATGGAAATAAGTATTTTATTCAAAACATCTAATCAGGGCAAATGCAGGTATTCTGTACTTTTCTGATATTTCCCTTAGTTCATTATGAAATTCTGACAACTGGTTTCTTTTTCTGTTGTGTAGAGATACTCACACAGGCAGACACCCAGCTTGTATCTATGTTTGTGTGACTTCGTAGTTCACGGTTCTTAAATGCCTCTCTTATTAGGGGAGTCTGTGCTCTTTAGTACAATGACTTGATGTACCTCTCTTTCAGACTTTTAATCCCTTCAACTCCTAAGTGTCCATCCATTTAGACTGCTGGCATGGGTTAAGCTGGATCTGCTGCTGATACTCAATCCCGTGCTGCTGTCATGCTAGCTTCAAAATGCAAGTGCTGGCTGGAGCAAGGCATTACAGAACTTGGAAGCTCGGATTGTAACATGGCAGGCTTCCTGTTCTGGCTGCTGCTTTTGGGTTCTGGGTTTCTTGGGTGTTGGCTCTTTTCCCATAGGAATGGCAGCAAGATAAGTGGGAGCTGGGTAGCTCTCCGTTTTCTGCTGGGGCATTTTTCTGCATTTCACCGCACTTTTTCTGCAAATAGGCTAAGCCAAGGTAATTGTGGATTTGTAGCATCATTATTATTTTTTTTTCCCTCAGTAAAACTTTTTACCTCAACTCTTTTTATCTCAACCCAGATTTTTGGTGTGTTACTTTCCCCCAACACAGAAGTGAGGGAGAAACAGGGAGGTTAACGCTGTTATAACTGCCTTTATGTCTTGCACACACCTGGAGCAGCAAGGCTTATGAAATTTCCTAGGCAGCATACAATTTTAAGCTTTTCCCCCAAAATATTGATGTAATTCAAGTAACAGCAAAGCTACGTTCCCACACAAACAGGACAGGTATTCAGTGCTGCATGTGTGGCCTTTATTTGTTTGCTGTTCTCTGATGTACAATGGGGAGAGGTTAGGCTAACTGATTGAAGGATGCCATGGTTCTTGTTTCCTGTTTTGGTACAATTCTCATCTTTCTCCTCTTGTTTCCAGTTTGTTAACTCCTGTATGGCTCCCTCCCTTAAATATCTGCTGTTAAACAGCCTGGTAGAAACAGATACTGAGCCTTACTCAAGGAAGCATTATATTTATACACTTTTCTCAAACATCTTGTGACATCCTTGGGTCTTAAATTTACTCTTCTTCTGGCTGTTCACAATATTTTAGCAGTCATAGCATGGGCAGTACTTACAGTAGGAATTTAATGATACCTCGTCTCCTCTCTTACTTCTTGGAAGTTAATGTCCAAAGCAAGTATCTGAAAATACTCCAGTCCTGAATCAGTCTGAACAGAGCTGGCATTATGTTGAAGATCTTTTTATTTATTTATTCATTAAATTAGTGTATGCCACTAGTGCCAAGATCCTGGAAATGTCTTCAGGTGATTTTTAGCGCTTGTGGGACTGTAAACATCATCTAGTTTCAATGCCACTGGCATGGGCAGGGACACCTTCCCCTTCCACTAGACCAGGTTACTCAAAGCCCCATCCAACCTGATCTTGTAGACTTCCAGGGGGGAAGAATCTGCATCTCCTCTGATAAGCCTGCTCCAGTTTCTTACCACCCTCACTGTAAAAAATTTCTTTCTATCATCTGATCTAAATCTACCCTCTTTTGTTTTAAAAGGGCTATCCCTTGTCATATATGTACACCTCCTGATAAAATGTCCCTCTTCATCTTTTGTGTAAGCCCCATTTAAAATCCCATAAGGTCTTCCTGAAAAATCTTTTTCAATCTGAACAACCTCAGCTCTTTAAACCTGTCACTATACAGGAGATCTTCCAAGCCCTCTGACTGGAGCACTAGCTTTATGGCCCTCCTCTGGACCAGCTCAAGTAGGTCTGTGTCTTTCCTACAGCGGGGGCCCCAGAGCTGGACACAGTACTCCAGGTGGGATCTCATGAGAGTGAAGAAGAGGGGTAGAATCACCTCCTTTAGTCTGCTAGCCACAGTCCAGGATGTGATTTGCTTTCTGGGCTCTAAGCTCACATTGCTGACTTTCACTCAGTTTTTCATCCTCCAACACTCCCAGGTCCTTCACAGGACTGCTCTCAATCCACTCATTGCCCAGTCTGTATGATGTTTGCGATTGCCCTGACCCATGTGCAGCACTTTGCACACTTGGTCTTGTTGAACTTCACGAGTTTTCCTCAGGCCCATCTCCAAATCCTGTTAAGGTCCCTCTGGATGGCATCCCTTTCCTCTAGAGTATCAACCACATCACTCAGCTTGGTGTCATCCACAGCCTTGCTGAGGGTGCGCTCAATCCTGCGTTCCATGGCCTCAGAAAAGATAGTAGATATATACTAATAGTATATTAGTAGTAGACCCTAGATAGCGCCATCTCTGTTGTTTTGTGTGAGAGAGCTCTTTCCTTCCTTAAAATTGTCAGCTTAGGATAATCCCCCTGAGTTGCATTTAGGGCTCTTTGAAGAGGTTCTGTGCCTTAGTGTAAAATATGAGAGTAAATTCTGCTGTTTTCAATATAATGAGATTTTCGTACTTTGTATTTCTCTTAATAATGAGTGACAGTTTCTGTACCTCCCTTACCCTCTTGCTGTCCCCTACAGCCCTATTTCAAAGAGTCTGCCAGGCACTACAGTCTTGAGTTCTGAAAAAGTGTGGTTTTGAAATGGCTTTTTTCTTACATCTCAACCAGAAGTTGTCAGTTTTCATGTGCAAAGCCACCCAGCCTTGAAGTGCCATAAATCTTTGTGGCTTGGATAGGTTTGTGCTGTCAGTGAAGGAGAACAGGTTTATAAGTGCACAGAGGCCAAATCTGGCCTTTTTCAGCACAGGCATATTTTGGCAGTTTGTTTTCCCCCTCTTGCTCTTTAGTTTCCTACAGAGTGCTGTGGACTTGTAATTTTCAAAAGCAATGACCTTCAGTAGAGCAGTTTTCTTTGGGTGGTGGTGACTTCCCATAAATAGCTGTAGGGCAGCTATATCTTCAGTTAGCATACACACAGAGATGCTTTCAACCATTGAAGTCTTCTCAATTGCAAAAAATTGCAATTGTACTCAGAATGCAATCTTTATACTGAATATTGTTCTGCAGACAGTCATCTCATTCTGTTTATTTCACAAGGCACACTGTGGGTGCAACAAAGTTGAACTCCGAAGTCTGTAATTTACATTCCTCCCCGCTAGCTGTGTAGGCTGCCGGTTCATCACCCTGCTTTCAATGCCTTAAAAGGTTTAGAAAAATAAAACAGGCAGTGAGACCTGGTCCAGCCAAATGGCTCCTTACCACATTACCTACAATACTTGTTTTCATCATATGAATTAGCAGAGGGTTAGTTTGGGGACCAAAGATTGCAAGGAAACTGTTGTTCTGAAAACTCATTGGTTGTTCATTCAGAGTGAAAAAGAATATTGAGCAGATGTCAGAGATGTGATTTGAAGACACGAAAGGAAAGGGGGGAGAAGAAAAACAAAGTCGCTAATCTGCCAATGCTCAAGCTTGAGCATGTCATTGCAGTTTATAACATGAATTAATGCCATAATTTCTGGGTCTTCTGTAATGTTAACATCCTGCACCAGAGACATTTCAGGTCTCTGGGAATGTGTTGCCTTTATACGTGAATGAAGGTTTTTTTGGGTGCACCACAGTCGTATGTCCTAAGCATACAATGAAGGGATGAATACCTAATGTACACTTAATGCAGAGCAGCACTCTGAGCATAATTAAATTATTTCTGTAGCACATCGTGGTGCTTTAAATTGTGGTGTCAGTTCGTATCTTCTAGTTCTGCTCTGTCAGAGGAGTAGTAAAATCTTCCTTGCTAAAGTACTGGAAGAGTAACTGCTGGTGAGGCAGCCTGTAACTTCTGTGTGCTGTGCATCATATTCTTTGTCGTCATTTGCTTCCTACAACCCCTTGTAAATGAATTTTCATGTCTCTTTGTAAAATTTGGGTTCCTTACCTCCCTAGTGCTTAGCTACAATTTGCACATCAATGCATGTTTGTCTAGTGGGAAGATAATGTAAATTGAAGAGGTACTTTCAGGCTATCAGCTTATGTAGGCTGTAGTACCTATTCTTGGGACGTCTTTTCAGCTTACAGTTCCCATTAAAAGAGCGGAGTTAAAACTGTGATTTCCAAGTTCTTGACTTCATGTTTTTGTGCTTAAAACTGCTGTCTAACCATGTCCCCCTGCAGTGAAACCCAGAAGCAGACAAAACAGTTTCCTACTTTAAAGCTTTCAACATCACATTAGCTTCCCCAAATATTCCCATAACTCTCCTGACTGTTCGTGAGGCCAGAATCTCTTACAGATAAGTAAGTTCACTGATAGTTCATCTGTTTTTACTACAATTGAATTATTTGCTGCCTTGAAATACACTCCCAGGCTTTGGGTTAAGGGAAGATGAAAACTTGACCAAAAAATCCTATACGTTTATTCAGTCTTGAGTGCAGGTGTCTGTATGATGGTTAATCATTAGGGTCTACAACCCTATGTAGGACTGAGGGAATTAAGGTTTCAAGGACCAAGCCCTGTGAACATCTCCTTTGAGCCCAGGTTTTGTGGTGTGTTTTTTTTTTTTTTCAAAAGCACAGACTCAACCAGATACCCTGAGGTGTACCACCAATGCTCCCTGCTCTGTCCATCAAGGAGCTTGATTAGCAATGTCCATTATGTGGGAAAACTGGGGAGCCTGAAATAGGAGCAGAGTGGTGGACTTTCAGTTTGCAAACATGAGACACAGCAAACCTCGTTTGTCCTGCCTTTAGTATTAGTCTTGGTAAAATTTCAGTTGTGCATGTGGAGCCATTTTAGAATATGCTTTAGAAAGGGTATGTTTGACTGTTTCTGTGAAATGGTATGAAAGTGGGGGGGTTTAGTGAGAAGGGGGAGGGAAATGCACATTTTCAGTTTCTTCTTTCTGTCTTCTGACATTGTGCTAATCCTGCAAATAAACAAATCACTTATTTGTGAGAGCAACTGTTCCTGCACAAACTGTGCTATCTGAGGAGAGGTTTGAAATGAGGAAAGGCCCTAAATAAGATCATGAGAAGGTTCCAATGTCCTGGACAGCAAATTAACTCATTCCCCGACTAGGGAAATACTACCCTGTGTTATAGGAGGAGGCTTTTCACATTGCTGGAAGGAATAGTATTGAAAGCTCTCCTGCATAATTTTTCTGTCAACATAGTGCTTGAGGTATATTCTGTATATTTAATCAAATATTGGAATAGTTTATCAAATATGAAACAGGATCCCCAGGGAGGTGGTTGAATCACCGTCCCTGGAGGTGTTTGAAAGATGCATATGTGTGATATTAAGGGACATGGTTTAGCACCAGACTTGGTAGAGTTAGTTGATGGTTGGACTTGATGATCTTAAAGGTCTTTTTCCAAATGAAAGAATTCTGTGATTCAATTCTTGAAGTATTGGATACCTGTTTCTGGAGAGACTAGCACAAATTGCATGCAATTCTTGATCTGCCCTACTCAAAGACCAGTGATGTAGTCCAAATAAATCTAAAAATTTTTGTGGTACCAAAGGAAGTGTCACCTCAAAGGAGTTGAAATTCACTCGTTTTGGCCAGGGACATCCAATAGATAGAAGCGGTTTGCTTTCTGTCTAAGATGAAAAGGGGTTGGCATGCTCACCCATAGAGACCTCCACTTCACTCACTCGAGGGCTGATTAACAGTTCTGCTGCTTCCCAGTGGAGTTGTGAGAGCTTGGCACAATGTTCAGACATAAAAGTACCAGTACCGTCTTTGATTTAATAACAGGATCATACCTTTGTTAAATGCAACTGCTTTTTTAACAGAGATAAAAGGAGGAGGGGAATATAAAAAGGTGATGTCAGAGCTGCAGTGTTTGGCTCTTGCTAAGCCCTGAGATGAGAGGAAAATATGAAAGTCACTCTCCTTGTTTTGTTCGTTAGGTCATGAGAGAGTGGGAAGAGGCAGAACGCCAAGCAAAGAACTTGCCAAAAGCTGACAAGAAAGCTGTTATCCAGGTAAAGTGAAACACAACCACAACCTTAGCAGCTGGGGCTGCAGTTCAAGTATAAGGGGTGCTGGGTGTGGTATCATTTTAAAACTTTATTTCTGTGAGGTTTTAATGCTATTCTCCACTCTTGCTATTTTTGTTTCCAGTCTTTAGTGGTTGCTGGGTGTCTCTGTACTTTGCAGTCAGTCCCTGGAACAGGAGTACAGGGCATTGCATATATGACTGCATAGAGGGGTGGCATTTTGCTTGAGTTTAGATCTGCCTTCAGTGAGAGTTGAAAACTTGGTTACCATGGGCCCCTTTCAAATTTTAGGCTGTGATAAACTAATAAAAACTACAGGACCTGAGGTCAAAGCAGAGATGGAAAATGTGATTTGAGGAAGGAATCCCCATCAGTTTTATCTGGAAAAAACCTCAGCTAAAAGTTCTTTCATCTAAACTTAAACAACAGTTCAAAAAAATCTGACAAGCCAGACACCCCTTGAATCCCACAGTAGCTAAGTCAAGTATTATGCAGTAGTGCTGGAATTATTTCAATACGAAATTATAAAAAGGTAATGCTTAGAACTAGATTGCTTTGCACATGAAATCCCACAGATTTGCTCTCTCTGTATTTTACTCTGTCAGTCTTTTCCTTTATTGGAGTGTTTTGGCTCATTTTTTCTTCCTGGGGGGCAGTTTACAAGAAATTACAGTGACTCCATTCTGGTTGGAATTTAATATTTTTTTTCCCCATGTAGATTTGTTCATGAAGTCGTGTTCAACACATGGAGCATATACATGCCAAAGTCCACGCTCCTTTAGGTACCATTCTGAACCACTGTCTCAGGAGTCGAATGAAGGATTCACTGGTGGTTGTACTGAACAAGTCAGGAATATTTTTTTATTAGACTAATAAAATACAGCCATGTGTTCCAGCAATACATGATGTCAGCAGTTCCCACTTAAACCAGTAAAAGCTGCGTTCAATACTAAGAATTTCTGGGAGCCAAGCTACAGTAATAATGGTGATTTGCAGATGGAGGTGTTCATGTCTGTTGGTCTCTGCTGATTTCTTCACTGTTCTTGTTTGTGATGGATGCTTTTTTCAGCATTTTCAGGAGAAAGTAGAATCACTGGAACAGGAAGCAGCGAATGAAAGGCAACAACTGGTGGAGACTCATATGGCACGAGTGGAAGCCATGCTGAATGACCGTCGCCGCATCGCTTTGGAGAACTATATCACAGCCCTGCAGACTGTCCCACCCAGGGTAAGTGCAGTACCACACGCTCTCAGCTGTGTCAAAATCTCTGTAGTCTTTCTGGGGAAAAAAAGGTGTGCCCAGGTACAGTCCAGCCGTGGAGTAGTGAGTGTGTGTTCTTATGCAAAAGCCACTACAGCAGTCAACTAGTCTAGACGTGTGTGCATAAATGTAGGCACAAGCACACCCCTCTCATACATACCCATACATACAGGAAGATGCTTAAGCAAATAATGTAGAAGTGATTTGGTTATCAGAAATTGTAGCTGTTCACAGATCCTACAGAAGGATGACAAAGTGTCCCTTCAGTGATGCACAGTAGGATACTTCATCATGTCAAGATGAAGCTTAAGGATAAGGATGGTTGTCATTTTGTGTTTTGTTGATTGAACTGTGAGATGTTTGGTAAAGGATTGTTGAATGGTACGAAGATAGCACACCAGCATTTCAAAGCTGTCTCTGTTGCATGTGATGGCTGTTGGTGGGTGTAAACACTAGGTGCAGAATGTGAACTGAATGGAATTTTTAATGACTCCGTATCTGTTATGTTTGTATTCGATACCAAAATAACTGGTCTGTGACTTCCAAGAGAAGAGACTCTGCACAAACACTGTGGGAAGAGTCAACTCTTCTGTTTATGTCTCCCTTCTTAAACAACACTTCTGAGGTAGAGAAAACTTGGTTACTAAAAGATTTTTGGGTCAGCAGTATAAAATGTAGCCATTGGATCCTAAATTTGGCCTCACAGAGAATTACATTAGTATGGCTACCCTGGTAAAATTACACATTTTAAGTAAATTTCCTTCTGCAGAGAAATCTGCATATTTAGTTAGCATGGAAAAACGATCATCATCATAGTTCTTTACCATCATCAAACTTTTTTTTCCACCTCATGCTGCAAAACTGCCTTGTTTTTACTCTGTGCCAAGTCAAAGACAAATCTTTTACTTAGGTAAATGTGTGGCTTCAAAGTAATTGTATGAAGAGTTAATCTGTATTTTGCAACGTAGTAATTCGTGGAAAATGAAGCTGGTCCATATTAAATTACTAGAGGGTGTTGTTTGGTCTGAGGGTGAGATGGATATTGTGACCTCTGGAGCACCTTGTAACCTCTGACTGTTGTGAAAGTAGTGAAGGGCTTGAACTAGAGTGTCTCGTTAGCAGACAGATTAGCAAATTACAGGCTGGGATGCAGCTTCCTTTAGGAAACTGGAGTCTTTGGCTCATAACTGAGAAGGGCGATGAGGTGACTGCATAGACTGTCTGCAGCTTGTGTTCTCTTGTGATGTGGTTTTAGATGGTTTACCTAAGATACCATTTCGTGTTTGGCTTTAGCCACTTGGCCGTTGCTGTAAAGTTGAGCCTCATGCAGATTTGTAATCCTCTCTATAAAGTATCTCAGAAAAATAATTTGATTTCATGTTGTGTGTGGACAGCCTGGTTCTGCCGATATTTAAGGTTGTGAAAGGTGCAGGTGGGGACCACACATAACAGCAGAAAAGACTCAAGAGCTGCCAAAATATGCAACTTAATTCTTAGCACAAGGGAACCCAGCCTTGCATGGTTGAGGAATGCAGATGGTGTCTCTACTGGGGGGGGGGGGGGGGGAAGTGAATTTCAGCTGCAGAACACTAAGGGGCAGAAATGTTTACACTGACTGTGGGGAAAAAAACTGCATGTCAAAGAACACTGATACATGACTCCAGTAGAAGCTCTGAAGGTACTGTTAAAAAAATGAGATACATCCTATATTGTGTCCCTGCAATAGGGGACACAATTCTGAAAGGAGCAGGCAGCAAGCATGAAGATATTACCAAATGGTGGCTCATCTCAAAACTGATGGGAGGGATCAGTTTAAAGAATAATGTCTTTAAACCAGTTTCTTTGTCAATCTTGTTGGTGCTGTTGTCCTTTTCTCTGAATTTTTTCTTTCTGTGCTTTGTAGTTTCTGTGCCCCTGAACCGCTGGTCACATGTGTGCCAAAACGTGTGATAAAACTGACCCTGAATTCAGCAGGAGGATTTGTTTTATTGTTGGGCAGAGGATGAAACCTGAGGAGTGATTGATGGATGATAACTGAATGACCTAATGAGTTCATCCAGTCCACTAACTGCTTTGCAGGATATAGAGCCAGAAATCTGACTATTATGAATCCAAACTTTGGCTGCCTAGCCATAGAGAAAATGGGATTAATGGAAATTTCAACTCTGATACCCTAGCTATTTTTCTCTCTGGCAGTTCCCTTGTAAAATAGAAGTACTGTGGTAGTTTTAGGCCATACCTCTAAAATTTTCCACAGATCTTGAACAGAAAGTGGTAGAATGTAAATAAATCACTATTGGGTGTAAAAAGAAAAATAATGATAAGTTCTAAACAATCCCATTGGACACACTGTCAATAACGTGGGAGTGTATATACTATCTTTTCAGTTTCCTTGCTTTGGGAGACACTAACTTGCTTCTGGTTGGCTTTGCTGACTTGGCTGCGTTCTTTGCTTTGACTAAGTACTAAAAAACAATTCTCTGCTCTTTCTCTTTTCCCTTTGTGTCTAGGAGGGTAAGAAAGGGAGCAGGGAAGGGAAAGCTATTAGTTCCCCTGGTTTTTGGCCAGGGGACTTCTTGTACTGTTTATAAATTGTAAATATCTATACATATTGTATCTTTTGTACATGTTTCACATTTTCATTGTAGATTGTAGTTTTGCTTGTAAATACAACTTCATTTGCTTCCAAGTGGGCTGGTCTGGCCCCCAAAGTCAGGGGAAATTTTCACCTCACCACAAGTATACTTGCTGCAATTGCGGTGTCTTTGGGAGAGTAAGTCATAACTTTACTGGTGATTTGTTAAGTAATCTTACAGAGGGAGGTTTTCCTGGATTTCTCCAAAAATATTTTTAAGACTCTCATTCCACAGTCTGCATCAAATTCCACGTTTCCTACAAAATTAACTTCTGAATATTTAAAGTGATGGAGTCTCTTTCTCTAAAGATGGAAGGACAGAATTTGGGTTTAAACTGAAAAACAAGGTAGGCTTTTTTTGTTGAAGTGCCATGTGTTCTGCACACAGCTAGGATCATTACAGTAAGTCTGGTGTGTGTACATATGTATGTAGATACATGTGTATCCAAAAAGTGTTTCCCATGTGCTGTTTAATCACTGGGACATTTCAAATCTTTGAATTTGAACATTTCTCAAGTTTGGGTTGGTTTGTTTTTGTTTTGTTTTTGTTTTGTTTTTTTTTTTGGCTTCTGGCAAACCACTTGAAGTAGCAAGATTTCATTTTAGTCTTGGATGAATCCATGACCAGTCTTTGCTTGTAGTAATACAGTGAATCTGGCACTTCTGCATCATCAGACTGATTCTGGATGTGATGCACAATTCTCTGTGAGTGATGAAATCCTGCTCTACTGGAAACTCCTGTTTTCTGTACATATGCAGATTATGTGGTGCTTGCGTTCCAGAGGCAGGCTTTTCAGGGGAGCTCAGAGAAACTTCCTGCAGCTTGGAAGATTCCGGAGCTTATGGGTGGAGGGAAGCTGGAAGGCTGTGTGAGCAGTGTCATCATTTACCTGGCTGCCTTGGAGGAGGCTTTTCTCGTAGAATAGCAAGATACAGGACTAGAAGAACCTTTGATCTGGGCCAGTAGGGTAGTCATGGCATTCTTGTACATGTCCAGAAAATCAGCTGTTTTCAGCACTGTTCACCTAAACCTACTAAAGTCTGTGAATCCTTTATGAAGAACTCCTCTCCAGGACCAATATCTTTAACTTCAGGCTTTTTTTCAGGGGTTATGCAGATGACTGTACAATGCCAGTGTCAGAGGTGTGCTTTCAGAGTACTACTCTGGGCAGCAAGGAAGCATATAGAGATGAAATTACAGAGCTTCAGAGTTTACTAGAAAATAAATTTGAGCAAAACCAAATATTTTTACTGTTGTTATGTTCTCAGATGCAAGTTGCCCCTAAATTTAAAATTTGATCCTCACCCCTGAATCCTGATGCAGCTTAGCTGTGCTGCTGTATTTTGTTTCCTTTGAAAATGGGCTGCAGCTGTTCAGTATCCAGTGTCAAAATACCATATTGTTTCATCCTGCTTGATGGCCTTACTACAGAAAAGGAGGATTAGTGGCAGCTGGAACCAATATGCCGCTAGTTTTTAAAACAGTTGGAAATTTTCCCCTTCATTTTGCAAGTTCAATAGAGGAATTCAAATCCATCATTTTCTGAGCAGATTGATTCTGTAATTTGTTTATGTTCCCTCTTTCACACGCATGTGGAATTTTGCTGGATTTAGGTCTCCCTGTTTAATCTTTGTTGATAAGAGAGGCACATTCTCCGTGGGAAGCCAGTGGCAGAGATAAGCAGAAAAGAAATCCAGCTCCTAATGGTGAAATAAAGGGTTTCAGAGCGAGAAAATGTACAGGAACACTTTGAAAGGTAATTAATTATCCTTCTTACTTTGCACATAGATTAAAGGGAGCATATAATCATTAAAACTCGTTTAAAATGCTTCTTTTCTAATTCAACACTATTTTACTGAAATGCAGATTATCACTCAGCAGAGGAGGATCAAGAAAATCAACACTAGCATGTACATTAACCATGTAATTTTTTTTGCCATGTGTTTTTGTGGGGTTTTTTTCCTTCAGACTTCAGAATTTGCTCTGGTGCATTTTTTTTTTGCTATGGGAGCAGTGTCTGTTCATACAGAGAGATCACAGTACAGGCTGAAACTAGCTGAGTTTTGGCTGTTTATATATGGAAGAAGGATCTGCAGAGGGGCTCTTACTTGGTGCCTCTGTGCTTGAGAAGCTCAAAGCCTTTCCTGAATTCAACAAGGTTGCTGTGGAAATATGCCATTGGAGGCAGGCCAAAGTGTTGATGCTGATCAAGTGATAAAAATCCTCCCGTGCAGTCCAGCTCCAGTACTCCACCCCTTAGCTTTGTTTCTGAAACCCAAATGCATAAAATTACAGCTGTGGAATTTTTCGCATACACTTAATTTTGTAGGATTTTGTGAAATAGCATGGATTTCAACTCTGCTTTTAAACCAAGTTGGACTTCAAGGAACACGGTCACCTAACTCCCATATTTTCCAGCAGCTACTGAGGCTTTTATGTAAATAAAACCAGACTATCTTATTTTTTCCATAGCCTGTGGGCTTGAGCATACGGAATAGTCATACACCTTAGGCTTGCTGGTAGGTTTTTTTGTATGATCAAACTAAAGACAGAAGAAAGGATTTGGGATGGGTTGAAATTATCCCACAACTAATTTGAGAGAATTACCCCCCAAAATAAAATTGCTGGACTAGCTCAGTGGGATGAAAGCGAATGAAGCTACATTTACCAGCAAAAGTACAATCTAGAAATATGAAACGCAATGAATATGTACAAAATATACAATATTTAAATACAACTTTCAACACAAGAACCCCCTTGGAGAAAACCAGAGGGCTGCCAATAGCTTCCCCTTCTTCCTCCTCCCCAGACAAGGGAGAGAGAAAGAGGAGAAAAGCAGAGAGTAGACTGTTAGTAGTTAGCCACAACAATGAAAAGCAACCAAGGTCAGCAAGCCAGCAGAAGCTACCAGCTAGTACCTGCTAGAGAGAAGAACTGAGAAAAAGAGAGTTAGTTTATACAACTAACTTTATGTTAGTTATAAGACCAATGGGATTATTTAGACCTTATCATTATTTTTCTTTTGCATCCAGTGGCAATTTATTTACATTCTATCACTTTGTACTCAAGATCTGTGGAAAATTTCCTAGGCATCAGCCTAAAACAGCTACACAATTCCAAGTGAATGTTAAGTTCTGCAAAATCCTGGCAGGTTCTTTATAGCTCAAATGCAAATTTTTGAAAGGTTGATCAGAAACAGAATTTGTCTTGTCAAAGTTGACTAAGTTCAAATCCTGCAAAGCAAATAATGAGATAGAATCAAAGAATGTTTTCATTTTATTATGCCCCAGGAAAGGTCCCTGGGAGAACAAAAAGAGGGAAGTGTTGTACCATTATAGCCACGTATTTGTGATGGGTAGGGTAACACATTTCCTTTAAAATTAGCAAATACTATGAGAAGACATCTTTAACTCTGCATGAAAGGTAGCTGGATAGGAGTTTAGTTGTGCTTCACCCATAAGTAAAAGTCTTGCATCAATCCTAGCCAGCCTTTCTTGAATGTTCCTAAAATTAACTACTGCTTCTGTGTCAAGCTTGACCCACAAGTTTGTAACAGAGCAGGTAAAATACGTATCTGATAAGGTATTCGTAATAAGTGTATGAAAAGAAACATTGTTGCGCATTTCAGGAGCAGTAATTGAAAGGACTGCTGATTGATTTTTCTCTACAGGCAAGATTAAATAACACAATACAGCATTGGGAAACTTTCCTCTCTGATTTAGGGAGAATTTTGATCAAAATGACAAGCCAGCTTAGAATTTCCAATGGAAGTGCCACGGCACAGAGCCAGTAAGTTGTGCTTTAAATATGCAGAAGTGCTTTAATATGATTTTTGTGTAAGTTAAATTTATAGCAATTTAAACTTTCTTAGATGTTTGCATTTTCCAAGCTCAATGAAATTTCACTGTTTTGTCACTGCCTTGAAATCTGAAATAGTAGACTAGGATCGAGGTAGAGTTAAGGGGTCATCTGCATAAATATATATGTATAAACAGAAATATAAGCATAAATATATATATGTATCAGTCAGGGTTGGAAGGGACCACAAGGATCATCTAGTTCCAACCCTCCTGCCATGGGCAGGGACACCTCACACTAGATCAGGCTGGCCAGAGCCTCATCCAGCCTGGCCTTAAACACCTCCCTGGACAACCCATTCCAGGCTCTCACCACTCTCATGGGGAAGAACTTCTTGCCCACTTCCAGCACTGGATTACAGAGTCAGTGTGGCTGGAACTCACCACCAGAAATCTAAGGAACCATCAGTGTTTTCTGCTTCACTTGGACTTGGGCCTTGTACAGCTGGAACTGCGTTAACCATGTTAAGCTTTCAAGTCGGGGGTGCAGTACAGGCCTGTACCTTTGCCATCATCCATATATTTATAGTCACAGAAAGAACTGTCTTCCATATAAGAGACAAGGCATGTTGCCTGCAGTGTTAAGTCCAAAATGAACCCTTTAGCAGTACATTGTCAACCTAGGTAGACCACATACATGGGCTGTGAACCTGTCCCCCTTCTAACGGTATTAAATACATGCAAGTTTCAACATGTGGGAACTATATAAAATAATACTTTGACAATATTCTCTGGCATAAACAAGAATTTAAACTAAAAACTAAAACATCAAAAGACATGAGTTATGTCTGTTGGCCTGTAATGATAGCTTGTAAAAAGGCTATACAAATTGATATGTGCTTTAAGTAAAAGATCTGCCAAGGAGGAGATTTAGAAGGAGTTTCATCTGAAGTGAGTTTCATGGGAGCAAGCAGTATGACAGTGTGTATTTGAAATAATCAGAAGCAGCATGTAAGGGTAGAAATTCCACTGCTTCACCCTGTGTTTCCCATTGCACACCTTATTACATGTGTTGGTATATCGTCTTTGTTTTTCTGCATTTGCCTGAACAGTGAGGGTGCCATAATACTGTGGATTTAAACTTCTTGCCAGCCAACAGCCAGTATTATTCCTAACTAAACAGCATTGCTAATTAATATGCATTCTGAACGTAGTGCTGGATCCTGTTGCTGAGGAAGCCACTGGCCATTCTCATCACAGAATAAATGGTAGTCACCAACAGCTCTGGCCAAGGTAACTGAAAACAAGAGGATAGCAGAAGTTGTGTTGGCAGGATCCTGGTGGCTTTCAGAGGAATACTGAAAAAAAAAATCCCAGCCAACAAAACAGAGAAAACTGAAAATCGTGATACATTTTCATGAGGCTTAGGTAGCCCCTGGTGGCTGACATGAGTCAGTTATTCTGTGAGATACAGATGTGAACACATTGAGTTTCCCCTGGAAAAGCACACAGCAGAATTTCAGGTGGTAAACACAGAATTTTTTTTAATGAAGTTTGGTAGTTTTATGAAGAGTAAGAGGTACCAAGCTGACCCTGGGTTGTGTCAGCCATTTGTTCTTTTAGCATAGACAGCGTCAGAGCCGAGCCCTTGGAAACTTAATTGAGCTGATAACAGCACTGCTTTCATTTGTAATTTAATCTGATGGTGCCTGCCTAGGATCGAAGTAATAGATGGCTGTGGATACAATAACCTCAGACACAGGGTGTGACTGCATCTACTCAGCCTGTGGAGCCTTTCTTCACCTCTGTGCTTGACCATTCATTGTCACCCCTCTAACATCACAAGAATTCATGTCACTGCTTGGTGTGCTAGACTTGGGGGCGAATCCTACTGAAAAAGGCCTGCATGAGTGGGATTTTTAAGCAGAACCATTTCACTCAATAATGACATTTAAAAGTGTGTGTGAAATACGATACAGAAGCAGAACTTTGTACTTTTAGTGATCCAGAAACTTACGAAAACTCTGTTAGCACTAGGTTTACAGTTCTAGGCATTGAGGAGAAAATCATCAATTAATTTAATTTTTTACTGTCTATTATATCCACCTGTAGGACTTGGCCCTCGCTTATGGTAACTGCCACACTCAGATATGCAAAGCTTAGTGGAGAACTGCCAGTGCCTGTCACCACCTCTGGCAGTTTGACCTTCAGCCATGACCCTGGAGCCATGTGACAGTAGCATTGTGAAGCTCTTGGGAAGGTTGGAGGTCTGACCTGTTCCAGTGAGATTAGGGCTTCCAGCAAGGAAGCAGAGCTGTTTCAGTATACTTCAGAAGTGCAGGGAATTACCACCACCTTTTGAGGGGCTTTCTGATCATTGTGGAAATGACTGTTACCTTAATGGTTGAGGCAGGGCATATTTCCTAAAGGTCACAGTAAAGACAGATTTGGTAATAACAAGTCTCTATGGTAACTCACTTCAGGGGACCTTGGGTGCCTATATATCTGTGCTGGTTTGAGGCCAGACAGATCCTGTCTTGCCCCAAGAGGGACAAAAGAATGGCACTCACACAAACGGACTGGAGAGTGATGGAAAGTTTAAATGGAAAAGCAATTGGTGAAACTATAAAAAAACTACAAAGCATAGTGCCAAGAACATCCCAAAGCGTACAGAGCCCCTTACATAACACCCAAAGGCTTCCCAATCCTTCCCTTCTTCCCACTGGAGGATATACCCAAACCCCCAGCGCTCTTTCTTCCCCCCCCCCACTGCTAGGCAAGTCTCAGTCTGGCCAGGTCTGAGACTGCCCCCCCTCCATTCTCCTCCTGGCATTAGGCCTAGACAGGCTTAAGAGGCCTTGAGATACTCCCCCACCATTACCCGATAAGAGAGCATCTCCCACAGGAGCAGAGAGGGAAGAAAGAGAGAGAAGAAGACTTTGCAGATGGATTGATAGGGCACAGCATTTATGGGTAGAAATACGCCGTTTCCTGTGTCCACCTTATTGGGTTGGACATTCGGGACACCGGAGGTGTAGCTTATGTGGCAGTGACAGGAGGCACCCAGCCTAAACTGCCACACTATCTCATCTCAATGTTATTTCCAGGGAATCCTATTGGTTCTGTAAGTGCCTGCATCCACCCTAGGAATGTATGTGTAGTGTGGCACTTTGCTGACTGCGAAAGCCTTGTGCATCTGCATGAGGTGACTGAACGCTTTCCAAGGATTTCTTAGCTTCGAATCCCTTGTTGTTAATGTCACAAGCCTTTAGGCAATATGAGATGACTAGATCAATAGTTAGCAGCAGGGTTAAATGTCTATATGGCTAGGTTTGAAAACAAAACATTGAAACTGGGCTTGTCTGGGCCCAGAACGTTGTCTAGGCTTGCTTACCTATGTACAGTGCAGTTTCGCTGGTTTAGTTTTTTTGCTTAAGAAGACTCAAAATCTCTGCCCTCTGAGGAAATATCTTGCAGTTAATATTCCTTCTGCATCGTCCTAAACCTGAATTACGGTTTCCTGTTTCTGTCACAATGACATTTCTTGTCTCTCTGGCCAGTGCTAGAGGCATGCATATCCATTTCTCCTTTTAATAATTTTGGGATGTTTCTCAATGCTAGACAAGGTGCTGAAGGTGGGTTGCCAATTTATCTGAGTGACTACTAGTGTTAGTGGTATTTGTCAGGTATTTTAAAGGTTGTAATCCTATTAACAAGTCTGCTTGTGACTCTTCATGTAAAAGTTTCATTGATAGATTGCAGTGCATGCGAACGCACCAAGGGAAAACAAAAACTATGCCCTTCTGGTGTCATGCATGACACTTGGAATATCTCTTGAATAAAGAGGAATTAATCCTTTTCTCTCTAGTCTGCCCTAACCTGCTATCTTGATGGGGCTTGATGGCCAGGAAAGCTGAATTGTCAGGAAAGGTGACAACATTTTCTGTCTTCAAAATTTTTCTGACATTGTTAAACTTTCTGGTCTTCTACCCTTTTTTCCTATACAGCTTTACAGTTGGCATTGCAGATTGTTTGGCCATTACCATGGTTGTGATGAGGGCATGGGGTTATTTTCCTCATAAATGAATTTCCACTCATGGAGCCACTAAATTTAATCCTCTAGCAGGGAATGGCTTCACATCTCTCTATTTGTGTCTGAAAAATCTTCAAGGCAGCCTTTGATTTACTTCCTTCAGACATTTTAAATCTATTGCTTCTCTTAAGATGAAGAGATTCTTAAATCTTCAAGCTCTCTAGATTAGTATTAATCTCTTGTGTAAATGTTACATTATTTTAGGCTCTATATTTGTCCATGAATCTGAGTCTTCTTAAAAATTTAACTTCGCCCACAGTTTTTTGCACTTCAGAAAGCTGTGCACGGAGCCTCTGGTGCTTATTTTGTCACTTCCCCGCCTATCTCTGCCAGTGCCCAGACCTGCTGTTCACTACTTCTGCTCATTCTTTGATCTCCTGTGCAGTAAGGTCACCATTCCTTTTCTTATCACCTGCCTCAGCTTCATGCTTTTCACTGGTGAAGCAGCTTCAGGTAGGATGCATAAGTGCAACAGGACAAACAAAACTGGGAGTGGGGGAATTTCCAGAATCCATCATAAACAGAGTGAAAACAATATCTTAGCTGAATGCTTCAGAACACTTTCCTGTTTTGGCACTGTATTGTTGAACAAGGTATGAAAATATGTAGAAGTACACATTTCTTAGTCCTCACTGCACTGTCATCAGTCTGTGTGTATTTTCATGTTTGCTTCAGCTAGAGACCTTTCCTTTGTTTGTGTTCAGTTATATGCCTGAAGGCAAATATTTAATAGATTTTACTAATTAAAATCACCTGCAGTATATACTGACTAAGATTTTTACAAAACCTGGCACTCAGGCTGAGGACCTTTAAAAGCACCAAGTAGGTGGCCTTTTTTTAATTAAGACTTTTCAGTCAGTTTTGGATATATGCTTTCTGTACCTGAAGCTAAGTGATTCCTTTGCTCTTTTCTCCCTGGTGGCATTTTAGTAGTGACAGGACAGGAATGTCTTGAGATTTTTTGTGGGGTTTAGTTCTTAAGTTTTTATGATTATTCCTTGACTTAGATACATAGATAGTGCTTTTGTATGGTCATCTGTGCAACTGTTGGACAAGCTGATTTTTATCTGAATGTGTAGATTGTTTGCAGTTGGCAGAACTTACCAGCTCTAACCTTTTCTGTTTTTAAAATTTAACTTCAGTTGGCAGATGATACCGTTGAGTATTCAGCATGGTAGAGCATATGTGGGCAATCATTGAAATGGTTGCAATGGCATCCAGTTTTTAGGGAGTCTTACAGGGGTTTGCCTGATGATAGTGAATGTGGCAAAACTGGAGACTTGGATCATGGAAGCTTCCTGAGTTGGGAGAGAGAAGTAGATGGAGTAAATGGAAGCAAAGCCTAAAAGAAATTGATGTCAAATAGCTATTGACTAGCACGCTAAGGTGGCTTGCTGTCTTGTTGGGCCAGTAGTATAGCAGTAAGACAAGAAAATGCAACAGCCAAATTTCCCCTTATAATTGGGATAAAAATCTGAATACCCTCATCAGGGACCTTATTTATTAGCTACAGCTACTATTTAAGGGTGCATCATGCCAAATGAGTTGAATGAGTGGATGTTCCTTAAAGAAGTCAAACCTGCCTTCAGCATACAGCTGCAAGCATCTGCTGGCCAAGTCAGGGATACGGCTAGAGTGCAAAAAAGTAAAACATGTTGTTCTAAACTGATTTTTTTCCCCCTCCAATTTTTCTTTCTTGTAGCCTCGTCACGTATTCAACATGCTGAAGAAGTACGTACGTGCTGAGCAGAAAGACAGACAGCATACTCTCAAACACTTCGAGCATGTCCGCATGGTAGACCCAAAGAAAGCTGCCCAGATCAGATCTCAGGTAGTCCTTGCTGAGGGATAATGGGGTGGTGTTTGTTCATAACTATTGTGAAGTTTCTGTCAACCTTTTTTTTTTTTCTTTAAATGCTTTACTCCTTTCTGCAATAAAAAATAATCTCCTTTGCAGCAGAACATTATGGCAAAATGATGTAGGAGTAGGGTGGGTATAATTTGTCTTCCTAGAAGAACTGAAAAACAGGTTTTCTGTCTATCCCAGACAGTGAGTCAGTTGTAGATATTTCCTGAGGATCCCTTCAGAGCATTAATGCCCAGAGCCTTTAGTAGTGCTTTGGTAAATAACACCTCTGGAAAATGTCAGTAATAGATTTGGTGACCACACATGGTTATGCTTCCCTCAGCTAAAGCAGCAGAACCAAAAGTGTTGCAGCCTCTTGACTGCAATCAACATTTCTATAATGATTGCAGAGGTACTTGTGGTGTCTGTGAATGTGATTACTGTGATGCACTCTGAGTTTAACATGTTCTTTTAAAGTAGTCACTGTAGTTCATGGCATTTTAGCTGACGAATGTTTCTGTAGTCCTCAATGAGTATGTTTTGGAAAGTTTTTATGCTGCCTTTGAAAATAACGCAGGCTGAGAATGAGAAAAAAAAATAAAAGAAAAAAACACAAAAAATTGCAAATGTAGCTGGCTTTCAAACCAGCAATTACAATTGTGGTGGATAAACTGTAAAAAAAACTGTGCTGTAGTCTGCAGAGTCTGCCGCTGTTCCTCCTGCAGGATGGAATAGGAAGCAGTGCTCCAGCCACAGTTGTTGAACTGACAGGCATCATTAAATGCCAAACCATCCACCTCCCTGAATGTCACAGTTTTCATATCAAGTTTCTCAAACATCTATTCCAGACAAACTTGTACACTAAGGTCATGCTGTCTTGAAGTTGCTAGAGTTAGAAGTGCACACTTCCAGCAGCCTTCTGCAGTGGCAGTTATTTTTCCCTTGTCTAAAACAGTAAGGTATGCCCTTTGACATCTAACACGACTTTTTAGTGTCTAAAACACTGAGTTATTTAATAACAAAAAACAGTGACATTTTGCAGACTACAGATTGTTTGGCAGCACAAGTGAAGAATGGAAACTGACATTTAAATACAAGAAGTGCAAGGTATCACTTAATGTATCATCATATGAAAGAATATCTCTGTAGTATATTTGCTTCTTGAATTGGTCAGAAGTCTGGGGAAATGTAGGCTGAAGGATCTGTTTGTGAAAATTTTTTTCAGTGGAAAATGGAAGACAAAATACTTGGTTCAAAAGCATAAATACTGTATCAGGGTTTGAAGAAATCATACCATTTTTTCAATAAAATTGCTATCTGCAACCCATTTTCCTTTTTAGGCCTAATTGCCCTGTCAGTCTTCTAAGATGCACCTCAATTTCCCTTTCTACTGAAGAGAGGTGATCCTTGTGGAGAGTACCCTGGAGGAGTGTATATATCATGGGATGTCGTGACTTGGCTCTTAGCAGCGTGCAGGAATCTGAGGCAATAGGGTTGTAATCATATGAGATGATGCAGAAATGTTTCTGGGTGGAAGTATTTTTGTTTTCAGCTGAAAATGCATGCAGATGTTTTTACCAAGAAAATTGAAGCTTTTGTCAGAGAGAGCTGTTTCTTTTTGTAATATGAGGATAAAGAAATAAAACCACCTCAGCAGATGAAATATTTTGGTGCAGCAATCATTGCACCTCACTTGGTTTGCACATTACCTGGAAACTTACAGGTGTGAACAGATGTAAATTGTCAAAGGATCAATGAGGTTGTAGATTTTTACCACTATAGCTGCTTGAGTATGTGCTCTGCCCCACAGCAGCTGTGAACCTCCACTTCAAATTGCTGCATTCCTATAGGATTTCATGTAGTTGCCATGGAAGAGCATCTAGGACACTATTTTTATAGGAGAGGTGAATGTCACAAGTTTTGACTGCAAGATTTGACAGTCTTAGTATGTAAAGCATACTAAAATGTTATACCTAGCATAAGTAAAAACTGCCTTGCTGCCTGTAAACTCTAAAATTTAATTTATGGGCATGTCAAATTAACAGTACTATTCCCCTCTTTAAAATACTTTTCTTTCCATAGGTTATGACACATCTACGTGTGATATATGAGCGCATGAACCAGTCTCTCTCCTTCCTCTACAATGTGCCTGCTGTGGCAGAGGAGATCCAGGATGAAGTTGGTATGCAAACTATTAATGTGGAAAAAGGGAAATATTTGTGTGATGACAAGTTGCTACCAAAAGATAAAATAGAGCATCTTACTTCTCCTATTGATACACTATCCCAGTGGAAAAATAGGAATGTAAACTTGCCAATCTTCTTACATAATAAATTGTAACTTGAAAGAGAAATCCTGTATAATCCACGTAGTAACATCATCACATTGTTGTAGATGTCTTCCCTGAAATACGTTCATTTACCATCAGAGCCTCCATGCACTAGGGATGCAGATACTGACATGAGATTTTTAACAAATTCCTTCCTCAGCTTGGATAATTAATTTCCATGGTAAGTTTACATTATCTGATATAGACAATTTGGAATTCTCAGCAGCTAAAAAATTAGTTACAGACCCAAGCACCCAAGGAAAATGTAAGTATCAACTGGAAGTTCAGTGCAACTTGGCAGTATCTTATGAGTCATGCATTAAGTTCTTGGTTAGCTAGCTGGGCTGAGGATCACTCAGGTAGCAACAGTCCAATGTTTGCATCTTCACTAAGTGCTGTCCCAGCTGTGAGTGAGAATGGTCTTTCCTATCATTGAGGTTTCTGCTCTTGGCAGAGAGACCTCAGTCACAGCACTTGGATTCTGCCATGTGCTTTTGCAGCAAAGCAGCTTCACTTGGCCCATATATTAATTTCAGATAAAGCCACAGCTCTGGACGTCATGTTGGTAGTGTGTGTTTAAGGACAATAATACATGGTTGAATACAAAGGCTGGAAATGGGATGGTCATTGTCTTCAGAACAGTTATTTTCACAAGATGTAGTATTTTGCCAAATGGCAGCTAATGGATTAGTTGCACCAATAACCAGCTTCAGCTGCCTAAATAAATTATTGATGTACTTAAAACACAAGGGAGAGAGGTGTGCCATTGCAGTAAGGATTAGGATGCATTTAAGATACAAGGAGGGAATATACAGGGAGTCATGGTGTATTCATTTGCACGAAGCATGGGTTAGGAGGATATACTTATACTTTGAGGTAGCTTGGAGGGCTGGGGGTGAAATCAGGACCTTAGGAAGCAGGTTGAGAAGAGACAAAAAGATGGTAATTATCCTTCACCGTGGGTTTCTATACATCATGGTTAAAAGGCCCAATCAAGAATCTCAGCTGGGATATCTCAAAAAAGTAGTCTGTCACAACGTCTTGCATACTTTTTCTCTGCCTTATCCTATTTTTTTTGTGAATTTGGATATATTAAAAACTCTGCAAAGCACTATGAAATTTAAAGCCATGAAAAGCAAATTCTCATACTGGGAGTTAAGCATGCAGCATAAACTAAATGAAGTATCACATCTGGGCTGTACTAGGCAAAACAGCCTTCAGTAAGAAGAAGAAAGCCTGTTCTCTTTCAGTGTCAACAATCTTGTTGGTAACATTGGCTGTACACTTTGTTTTAGTTTTAATGGAAGTTTGTAGAGGTCATTCCCATCTGTTAGAGACGACAGTATCCTTCTAGCCTTGAGCATCAATCAGTCTGTTTCAGATTCTGTTCTGAAATTATGGAATTTCTTAGTCTCTAAACTCCTGTAAAAGGAAATTATTACAGCTGCAGAATCTATGGAGATGTGAAATACTAATAAAATCATACTCTGTAATATTCCCAAGAAATATTACAACTCTCATTAAAAAGACAAATGTTTTGTTAAATCCCTTTTGTTTGAACTGTTAACTTAGAAAGTTTGAGTCAGGGAAGCTGAAAAATACCTAGGTAAGAACATTTCTTACGCACAGTGAATAATAAATTACATGTAAGGAAGCATGGTCAAAAATAGTTCTTCTCTTATAGTCCAGGATGCAAGTTAGATGGCTAATGTTTTAGGTTTGGGGTGCTTTTTGTGGGTTTTTTGGGTTTTTTGGTTGGTTGGGTTTTTTTGTTCATTGTACTTTTGGTTTCTATCTCCATGCTTTACTGCAGTGTTCTTCATGAGCAGTTTTCACCTTGAGGAAGGAATAATCTTTGCTTTAGAAGCCATAGCTCTGACAGAAGTAGTTCTGTGAACAGTAAAATAAATCAGATCTAGTTTTCTGTGAATTTGTACTGTGGGTTTAATTCCTTTTATATCTAATAAAGGGCCAGGTTTTACTGGATTTTCTCATTGCTAGAGATATTATGCCCTGTATTGCAGTTTCTCCATTCTTAGCTGTTGACAAATTTGAGTCTCAGATTTGGGGCTTTAATTAATTATTTTTTTCCCCAGAAACTAAGCTAGAAATACATCAAAAAATTCTCTTATGTCTTCCTGACAGTCCGCTGTGAAAGGCTCATCTGTGAGAAATAGGTGATGTCTTTGGGAAGGCCATGAGCCTAAAGATAATGTGCACGTTTGTAATTTGTCTGTTAATTTTAAAGTCTTTATCCTGAGCTATTAATTTTTTAATTATGTGAAATAGAATCTAGAGTTATTCAGGAGGCATAGCTCGTGCATAGAGAATGTTTTCATCAAAATCCTGAAGATTTTAATGTGTGCTTGGTGATCAGATGAATCACAATCCAACAGCTGGACATTTCAAGTTCCTTTAATATACAGAATTTATTTGAAGCTCTTACCTCAAAAGGCAGGTTTAGAGCTGCAGGTTTAAGGTACAAAATCCAAAATTCAGTATCCAACTTTTACACTAAAAGCAGCTTTTTGAAACTGCTGGCTATTTTTAGAACTCTAGCAGAAATGGTAGCAGGAAGTTAGGGTAAAATTTAAAGAGTTGTAGTCACAGGATCACAGGATGTTAGGGGTTGGAAGGAACCTCCAGAGATCATCAAGTCCAAGCCCTCTGCCAGAGCAGGACCATATAACCATATAATCTGGTGCAGGTCACACAGGAATGCATCCAGATGGGTCTTGAAAGTCTTCAGAGAGGGAGACTCCACAACCTCTCTGGGGAGCCTGTTCCAGTGCTCTATGACCCTTACAGTAAAGAAGGTCTTCCTCATGTTGAGGTGAAACTTCCTGTGCTGTAGTTTATATCCATTGCCCCTTGTCCTGTCACAGGGTGCAACTGAGAAGAGCCTGTTCCCTCCCTCTTGACACCATAACCAGTTGATGTAGCACTAACTCTACCCTTGACACATGCAGGCCTCATCTGTAGGTGCTTATCACCAGTTGATGTCCGTTGCCTTAAACAGAAAATGTCTTGATTTGAATATATAGATACAGAAGAAGACCCACAGAATTCCAAAGGGTAGAAAATGGCACTTACATGAAGTGAGGGTTTTTTGTTGTTAAGCATTTGACCAGTGTGTAATGTGCAAACACCCCATTAGGGTGACAGATAAGTATTGTAGCAGCAAGTTCCAGATGTGTAAGGAAGACTACTGCTGGTTCTCTTTTGTTCTACATTGGGGCAGTGGAAAAACAATCAGTGTACAGGTTGAAAAAATAGGTCTGTCTGACCAGGGCTGTTATGGCAAAGCCTGGAAAGCATAATCAGGTCATTTTTGTAGGAGACCATTTGGCTTTCTGGCTGCAAATAGTGTCTCAAGGGGTAGTGATGCAAATGTGCTACAAACCAGGTCAATCTTGGCAACCAGTGTAGTTCTTGATGTTAAGTGGTGTTCTCACAGGCAGGAGTATGCCTCATGAATAGGAGAGTGGTGCAAAACTAATCTAAGAATAGATGTTTATTTGCACACTGTAGGTGAGCAGATTATTTGGTTACCGTGGTATTTGTGCTCACCTTTTCCCTCAGATAAATCTCACATACTATTTAATATGTACAAAAGCTCAGAGAGCACAAGGGCAGGCTTTAAGAAAAATCAGCAGTTCCTTTGAGCACATCCTGCTTTAAATCCTTATTTGATGAGACTGCTTATCCATGTTTGTAAAAGACAATTTACATTGGGAGTGGCACAGCAGGCACAGCTTCTGAATCAGAAGCTACGTCAGAGCTTTGTATTTCAGTCAAATGGGCAGGCACTGAGCTGAATTTTTAATTCTGTCTTTGCTGCTCTATTTCCAAACTGATGTCCTCAGCCCCACGTTTTCTAGCCCACCACTGAGGAAATGTTCAGCACCAACTACAGCTGCAGCATCATAACTAAGCTCTGAAACATTCACTTACAAGCAATAAGTAAGAGAATATTATTTCATCTGTTCCTTGCCAAATAAAATCAAGCTACTGTTATTCTATTATTCTATTCTGCTGTGCCTGTCCTGCACTTCTGAGACATGTGCTGGATGTCACACTCACATTGTATTGCTGGGAGAAAGGTCAAAGGCAATTAGATCCCAGATCACTGCTTGCTTACGGTGTGCCTGGGTCACCGACTATTTGTGTGCTCCAACTTAGCATGACAAAATTTGAGCAAGAGAGATTTACCTCTTGACATTTGGTTCACACTTCCTGTGGAGAATTTTTTAAGTATTTTTAGAAAAAGCTGTAAATGTAGGAGAAGCTGCAGACTCAAGATGGCTTGCTTTCTTATAGACCTTTCTGTTTGACCATTAGGTCCATATACCTGTCTGTCTGCATCTGTGGAGGGTAGAATTAGTGCTACATCAACTGGTTCTGGTCTTTCAGCATTTGTAAGACTAATTGTTGATCTCATATTTCTAGCTGTTAATTTTGGCATGCAGTCAATCAATAGCCTCTGCTGCATTTCTTGACGTGAGTTAAATTAAGGTGCTGATCTCCACTCATTCTTTGGGATCCTTCTTAAGAAGTTTTGAGGGCATTAGCTGCTTGTCACAGGCTAACAGTCCAAAACAACAAGCATCGTGCTGTGGGGATTTGTATCATAAAACCAAAACACAACCTTGGGGAATCTGCAAAAGAAAATTCAATGTCTGTTGTCTGTTTCCTTTATGATTATTTTCTTCATTCTCTCCCTTAAAATGTTGTTTGGAATATGTGATTATTCATGACTTTCAGACTGCAGCAGGACTTCCCACTGTCTCATTTTTATGTAACTCTTCATTGTAATTTCTGCTCTAGGATTTAGCTGAAGGGAAGAATTATACCTTAAAAAACAAAAATTGTGAAGCAGTGCTTAGGATTTCTGCACCCTGCTTTGTAGTTGTGTTGCCACATTGAGGTATCAGAATAATAAAGGGAAGTTGACATGTTAAATGTGTCAATAGCATGCTAAAAGGATGTTGTAAGGTTAGCAAGGATAATAGAATGGGATCATAGAGAGCACTATAGTTCATATCATGTGAGAACAGGAATTAACCTTATGACTCAATTTTAGTACACTACACTAGAAAATTCTTGAAATTACCTGTTGACCATGGTTCTAGTCTGCTTCATGGGAAGCAGTTCTAGTCTTCCTCTTAGACTAGAGGCAAAAGTGCTGGTAGCAGTTGCTTGATGTAGTTAATGACATGTATCATGGTGGTTATAATGCCTTTTTTTTTTTTTTTTTTTTGTGGTGGAGGAAAATGGGGATGTTGAACCATTGGTAAATTAATAAGTACTCTAGTCTTTAGGACAGACTGAGTTTAGTGAACTGACAGAGGAAGATGAGGAATTGTCATCAGTGGTGCTCATCCTCAGGACAGTTGGGCTTTTTGCACCAATTGACAAACCTGCTTAATTTAGTCAGTGCAAATCTTCCTGGTTCTATCTGCAGCAGCATTTTAGTTCACATGGGGACTACTTTTTATTTTTTTTAGCAAACAGCAAAATGTCTCAGTCATCCCTGTTTGCTGTGGTGTTCCTTTTTATGACTGGCTAGTGTAAGCACGAGCTCTGACTGTTCTTGAGAACCGACACTGGAGGGGTCCACTTGGTTCTTAAATACAGGGACTTTCTAACAGTAGGTTGAGGTACAGAAAAGCACAATAATGACTGAGGAACCTCTCTGGTTTGGGCTATCCATATCTTCCAGTTAGTGTTTATTTTTCTCTTTTTAAAGGAGTCAAGTAGAGTTGAACTTTTTGCCCAGAGTAAAATAAACAGCCACCAATCCATTGTGCAGCTGCAGTTCTTATGAAAATCTGTAACTGAGAAGTTGGACAACTCCCAATAAGTTTTATACTTTCTGCCATTCTGGAGGTCAGTGGAATTGTCATTTTTAAACTGCCTTGGGCACTTGGCTAGGACTTCAGAGGTAGCGTCTTCAATTTTAGACACAAAGGATGGTCATCCTTGCCAAACCATAAGTGTTGAATTTCCACCCTTCTCTCTTTAAAAGTAGCCCATTTTTCCATGGCCACAATTATTCCATTCAGATTTGATGGCTATCTCCACACAACACAGAAACTTTCCAGTAAACTTTAAACAGATTTTCTGGAAGTAGCACAATTACGTGCAGGTCTTACCCTAAGGTACCTGTAATGTGGTGGGTTGGAAGTCCCTTCCCACATTAACACCACCAGACTAGCTCAGTTTGGAAGCAAATGAGGCTGTATTTTACAAGCAAAAACTACAAACTACAATGGAATGCAATGAATATGTACAAATATACAGTATTTACAACATTTACAAATATGTACAATTAACAGAAACAGCACAAAACCTTCCTGGCCAAAGCCAGGAAAGCTGTCCCTCAGCCTCCCCCTTCCTTGCCTTCTCCAGACCCCCCTGGCAAAAGGGAGAAAGACAAGAAGCAGAGAGGTTGTTAGAACTTAGCATTTCAAGGTCAATAACTGGTGTGTTACCTCCAAAGCAAAGCCAGAAGAGAAGAGCAGAAACACCCTGCCAGAATGCTGCAGAGAGAACACTGAACTTTGTTTTGAGAACTGAATCTTAAAGGTTTCTATCTCTCCAATGGAATCGTTTAGAATAATCATTATTTTTTTTTTACACCCAATAGTAATTTATTTACATTCTTACTACTTTCTGCTCAAGATCTGTGAAAAATTTTGAAGGCATAGCCCTAAAACCATCACAGTACCTTAAAACCTATCCTCTAGTTTTCAAGAGACCACTTGCTGTATCATACAGGCGTACTGTTCCTCCCATTCTGCTCTGCCCTGAAAGCTGCTTTCAGCCTTCAGAGTATTCTGTATTTACACAGGTATTCTGGAGTGACTTTCAGCACTAGCTGTGCCTGTATTTTCTCCCCAAAATATACGTGACATATTTGTGCATATCTATTAACCTTAGCTATCCAAAGAAAATTTTGAATTTTTTCTGTGGTTATTTACCTTTAATCTTCTCCCCTGAAGTGCTGTAGCATTCAGTTGAATACATGAATTGTTAGAAGTCTAGCAGAAATATATTGCTGGGTCAATGGTTAAAAATAGCAGTGAGTTCTCCCACAAAAGCAAATGAATTCTGTGTTAAGCTTTACACAGCAGAATTTAGATAAATTTTGTATGCTTAAGTAGTGACATGATATGGCTCAGCTGGATTGTCGGATAAGCAATTAAGATGTCTTCCACCCAAAGACATTGTTTTTAAAGCATTTGACTAGTTCATTTACACAGACATGTAAATAAATACATTTTTTATATGTGTATGTATATGTGTGTATATATATATGTATATATATATATATATGTATATATATATACACACATACACACACACTTCATCTTTTTTTGGTCATCACAAGCTTATGGTCTTTACTAAGCCACGAGTTTTGCTGCTTTGTTACCTCTATAAAATATTTTTATAATTATTTAAATGTCTTAAGTAGCTTAATAAGATACAATTGACCACAATAAGATACAATTGTCACAGCAAGGTGATAGAGTCTGTTTATGTGGAGAATCAACTGATGACACAGAATGACTGAAGGTGGATAAGGCCTCTGAAGGTGAACTGTTCCAAGCTCCCTACTTAAGCAGGGCCACCCGGGGCAAGTTGTCAGTCTTCCAATTCACAGATTCACAAATTGCATTGAGTTGGAAGGGACCCTCAAAGGTCATCTTGTCCAACCTACCTGCAGTGAGCAGGGATACCTCCAACTAGATCAGGCTGGCCAGAGCCACATCAAGCCTGACCTTGAATGTCTCCAGGGATGGGGCCTCTACCACATTCCTGGGCAACCACCACATTCCAGTATTTTACCACTCTTGTTGTAAGAACTTCGTTGTAAAGAACTGATGTTCAGAGGGGACACTCCTATGTTTCAGTTTGTGCCCATTGCCCCTCGTCCTGTCACTTGGCACTACTGTAAAGAGTCAGGCTTTACACCATCCCTTCTGATATTTGTACACATTGTTGAGATTCTCCTGAGTCCTCTCTTCTCCAGGCTGTACAACCCCAGCTCTCTAAGGCTTTCCTTACAGGGGAGATGCTCCATTCCATCATCTTTGTGGCCCTTCATTGGACACTCTTCAGTATGTCCATGTCTCTTATGTACTAGGGAGCCCAGAACTGGACACAGCACTCCAGTGCTGAGTAGAGGGAAAGAATCACCTGTTTCCACCTGTAGTCAGTGCTTTGTCAGATGCAACCCAGGATGCCATTAACCTTCTTTGCAACAAGGGCACAGTTAGTGCTTATATTGAGCATGGTGTCCACCAGAAACTCCAGGGCCTTTTCTGCCTATCTGCTTTCCAGCTGGGCAGCCCCTGGCACGTATTGGTGCATGAGGTTGTTCTCCAGGTGCAGGACTTTGCACTTCTCGTTGAACTAATTAACTGTCCTCCCTTAGTGTGTTATATTTTAGTAGGCAAAGGCAACTGCGAGCTGGAATGACATTTCTGTGTCGCTGAGGCTTTGTAAATTCTTCATGCTGTTCAGGATCTTGGAATAGCTGAAGAACCTCAGCTGCTTCTCCAGGTTGGAGGCTCAGCTCTGTCTGCTAGTAAATTGTGTTCTTAGTGGCAGCTTAGAAAAGAAGAAAACCCTGGAAATAGATCGTACAATTTCCTCTTCTAAACATATCTTATTTTCTGTCAGGATTATTTAATTGTCATAGAAAATTAGGCAGAGAATAGTAATGACTGAAATAGAAATGAATGCTCTCATTAGTAGCATGCATCCCCATCTTTTGTAGCTAAGTGGTCTATTGTGTCTTGTCATGGATGCTAATGTTCTTCAGAAAATACGTGAATCATGGTTTTTCTGTGCACAAGCCTTCTTTTAATCTCAAATATTGTGAACGTTAGTAAAAGAGCCAGCTTCTTCCAGATCATGAAGATACTGTGAAAAAGATAAATGTCTTCACATGACTTTGGACTGGGGTGACTTTTTCATCAGGGAAAGTTACAGGACATCTTGTTTTCCATCTGCTTTTCAGAAGTTTCATCAGAATAAAAAGGTCTTAGGAAGTTTATTAAGGGAGTATTTTTCTCTTGGTTTGAAAAACACTGCACTGTTTCACTTGTACACATAAGGAAGTCTGGTCTTGTGATCCAGGTGTTAGAGCTTAAAACCAGGAGGTTCTGATAATAATTGTGGACTCATAGATTGTAAACAAAGTAATCTTTTAATTTTCTGAGCCTCTGATATTTCAGTGACTTTAAATCCCTCATTCTAACTAATTCATCCTTTATCAGGAGAGTTTTCAAGGTATTCCTTTGTTTTTTATTTTTCAGGAGCCCATGACTAGAGCACTCTGTCTTACATTGGTAGATTGGTCTTTATTCTCTATCTTTTCCATTACTCAGAGTATTTTAACTGTTTTTTCAGAGACACTTCTCTTTAAACAGCAAATTATCATTCCCACCTGAGGTCCCACAGAAAGTTTAGGACCAAGAGATCCCTCCAGTCTCATAGCGGCAGCAGGGCTGAGCAGCTTTTCTTACATGCTGTTCTGGAGTGGGGTCATCTACCAGTGACCTTGTACACAATGGATTTTTTTCTTCCTGGAATGAAGAAAGAATGCACTAAACTTGGAATAATTGATGGTTGTTTGTATTCTTTCCTATTTTTTCTTGTTTGGTTGGACACATGGAAATGTGTGGTTTTGATGATGATTTCCTTCTAACTCTCCAGTCATTTCTGGTGTCCTGGAGGGAATAGGCTGAGAAATTCTGGCCTGGAGAGGATTTTTTCTGCTTGGAGAAGGGCTACAGTTCTCTGAAAATGTTGAATATATAGGAATCTGTGTATTATTTTATATCAATATACTGGATATGTCTGATTTTTAAAAGCACCATAGATTAGAATTACCTCACAGTTACATTTTTCTTCATAAACCTCTCTTTGAGTTGATTTCTTGCTCTATTGTGTCTTTGGTATAAGTGAAAAGAAAAGCTGGAGCACTCATTTTTGAGGTGATAAAGACAAAGTATGTGGTGGTACTAAAATTTATTTAAAGTCTGATTTTACTTAAAATTTTATGAAGCAGGATGGCTTCTCTCAGCATTTTTCTTTTCTATTTCCTGAGTGTTGCTTCTACCGTTATCCTTTAAGGAACTCTTGAGTTAGTTTATCATGTGCCAAATTTAAAATCTCATTCTTTGTTGGATGGATAACAAAAGTCTGATAACAGCTTGAGTTGTCCAGCTTGCAAATACGATCTGAGAGCAGGTTGTAGCTCAGACAGCCTTAACTTTCTGAATGTGTAGCTTCCATTCAGATGGGGAGGCACTGGCTTGAAGAAACTTTTTCCACTTAGGGAAATGTCATTACGCCTAGTTATTGAAAATTTTCTTGATGCACTTAATATACATGTTACTTAATTCATAAATATGTCATCTTCCCATCATCTTAAAACAAGTTAACGATGTCAGTCTCCATGAGTGCTGAAGCAGCCCAAAATCATGGGAGAACAGACACTCCAACAACAGCTTCCATTTCATACTTGCTATTGAATGATAGATTTTCTTTTCCTGTTTACCTGGTTTGGAAACACAGTTGTGTCATTCTGTGTGATTGGCTCTGAGGCCTGATTCCTAATAGGGACTATTAGATTGTGAAAGAAGCAAATTAGTTATCTTAATTCTTACATGCCAGCAAATTACAAGTGTCCGTTGAGAACCAGTTACAGACTGTCTGGACAAGCTGTATAATATAGCTGCACGTGTTATCTGTTACAGAGCTAGTGTGCCAGTCAACATCCCTAGAGCAGTCTCTGGAATTTTTATCCAGGGAAGTTCAAACACTGAAGTCTGAAATGTATCACTGTGGGCAGGTATGCTGAGGGAGAGGCTAAATAAGTCTCTCATGCAAATGATGTACAAGTTGTGCTTTATTCAAGCATATTTTTCTCTTCATATGTGCGAAGTGAAAATTCACAGATGCTTTTTTTTGGCCAAGAATATCTGACACTCTTGCTAGGCAAGCTCTTAGGATAAAAAGGGAAAAGAATTACTGAGGATGTGTGATTATGTAGAATAGCTGGATTGATGGAAATGTTGAGGTAATTTCCTAATAGTCAGTTCCCATGCATGAAGCAATCTTTCATCAATACAGCTTCTCCTGCTATGTGATTCTCATATGCCAAATTTAATTGAAAAATGCATTTTCCTACCAACGCGAGGTTCCACTCCTTTCACTGTTCTGTTACCTTCTATTAGATCATGCATATGAAAAATTGTGCAAAAGCCATCAGAGTAGGTCATATCCCACTTAATAGATATATTTGTTAAATCTAATAAATGCATTTTTCAGAATATTTGGGACTGCTCAGGATAAATTTAGCCTATCAAGTGCTATCAGCTGCTAGAACTGAGCGATCCCAACATTTAAATATTTGGCTCAGTAGACAAAAAACTATGTTTCATTCAGAATTTTTGCCTACAAGAGTGCCATAATGTAGAAGTAGCATTTTTTTCTGCATTTTAATCTAGAGCTTTTGAGACTGTGGATGATGAAGACAGTATTATTAAAGTAAACTGAATGAAGGGGAAGGGAGAGAAGGGCGAGGAGACCACAGAAATGGACAGCCTCATGTTCTGGAGTGCATCAAAAGAAGCATGGCCAGCATGTCAAGGGAGGTGATTCTGTCCCTGTGTTCCAGTGAGACCTCATCTGAAGTACTGAATTCACCTCTGGAGTCACCACAAGGAAGACATGGACCTGTTGGAGCAGATCCAGAGGACAGCCACAAAAATGACTGGAGGGTGGGACACCTCTCCTGTGAAAAAGGGCTTAGAGAGTTGGTATTGGTCAGCTTGGGGACCTTATTGTGGCCTTTTACTGCTTAAACAGGGTCTATAAGAAAGATGGACACAGTCTTTTTAGCACAGCCTGCTGCAGCAAGACGAGGGGCAATGGTTTTAAACTAAAAGAGGGTAGATTTAGGCTAGATAGCTGTGAGGGTGACAGAGCCCTGGGGGGGTTGGGGAGTGTCCCTCTGTGGAGATATTGAAAACCCACCTGGATGCCTTCCAGTGTGACATGGTATAGGTGATCCTGCTCTGGCAGGGGGGTTGGACTAGATGATCTTTCAAGGTCCCTTCCAGCTCCTAACATTCTGTGATTCTGTGAAGTAGTATAGAAATTCTCATGAACCTTTGCTCAGAGCTCTCTGCAATTGGATAGCCACGTACAAAAGTAAATTCACACTGAAATCCATCCCTAATGAAAAAGACTCCTAGGTCATATTGAAACCAGTCGTTACACGGTATTAGCAATAAAGGGTGATAAGGCAAGAAAGTAACAAAAATATAAATTATTTATTAATTTGGCTCTGCTTCCCATGCAACTATATACAAAAGTTATTAAAGATTACAAAGGTTTGGTATTCAGCTGAGAATATCTTCACAATAGGAATGGTTTGAGAACAGTATTTGGGAAAAGATAAATCCAAAAGCAGTATGTTACCCCACTGACAAAAGGTGTGAAGTTCCCGGAGACCTGAGGGATATATCAGTTACTCACAATGCTCTGTGCCGATTGTGGCAATTTCTCTTCTGTCTCTTTTTATCGGAAAATCCTCCTGAACTGCTTTGCTGTTTATAATCCACCTGTGTGTGGGAGAAAACCCAAGAGAGAAGAGCCTCATGCTTTCTGCAGCTCATCTGTTTTATCTAGCCAGTTAATTTTTGTTAGAATTGTCACCAGACAAAGGCTAGAACTGATAACTATCAGTTCTCTGCTTAAACATGCCCAGACTTGACCCTGCATGGGGTCTGTGCCTGGCAGGACACACGGCTTAAGAGAAGGGCCCATGTGAAATCCAGCAATCCACAGACCTGGGAGGGGGAGGTATCTCTCCTCTGGCTCCCTTCATCTCAGCCTCTCTGTTTCCCCCCCATCCTGTCTTCACCAGGCAGGGAGGAGGGGTTTGGGGTGCACTGCCACATGCAGTAATAAATGTTTTCCCAAATTGGATCATCCCAGCTTTCTCATGCCTTCAACACTGTTCACTACTAAAAAACTCTACCTGCAAAGAACAGTCATTCCATGTATCATTTAAACATCTTCAGGATTTGTTTAGAATTTAAGACGAGCAGTCTGCAAGGCAAAGCTAACTGAAAGATTATTACATGTACCTGCTTAAAAGAGGGAACTCTTAGGTTGTTTTTATAGTGTGACTTGGGAAGCATCGAAATCTACATTTGCTGAACTGCAAAAGAAATTAAAGTGATGAAATTGTGAGGGGTTTAAAATGTATTAGAAGCATGTTCTTTTTACTGTGGTTCTTACTGGAACAGGCTCCCCAGAGAGGTTGTGGAGTCTCCTTCTCTGGAGACTTCCAAGGCCTGTCTGGATGCATTCCTTTGTGACCTGAGATTGTATGTTCCTGCTCTGGCAGGGGATTAGACTCAGTGATCTATCTGGGTCCATTCCAACCCCTGACATCCTGTGATCCTGTAAATATTGCAGCTCTTTTGAAGTTCCAAGGTCTGTTTCTTTCTAAGTTTTGATAGTATCTAAGGCTATGAGATTGTTACTCTCTTACTTATAGGAAAATTTCTGAGGTTGACTGTTTCATAATACTTTAAATGTTCATCTTTAGAGTACTTAAGGAAGTCTTTTCACTCTATTGAACAGGATTTTTCATACACAAGAAATTTTCAAAATCTGAAAAACTACTGCCATTGCTTACTCATTATTGTTGTTTCCATAGTGGCAATGTCTCTAAGGGACAGAAACCAAGAATTATGAATTACTGTTTGCCATGGTTCTTGAACTTCAGTCTCAGCATAACCCTGAGAGAGAGGCATATTGCACTGAAAAGATTCCAGATAAAAACGCCTATGGTATAATTTCACAGGCTAACCAGGAGACGAGAAGAAAGCTTAAATCTGATAGCGTGGTTGTGTTTCTCTGTCAGTATGGATCTGAGCATTGCAGGTTGGGCTCATCTCCAATATTTCACAGTAACAATCTAACACACCATGCTTTTAGCATCATCTTCAAAGCATGCAGGCAACAAAGCCACTCTCACACCTTCCAGTAGGCAGGTCACATTCTAAAAAGTTCTCATCAGGTTTGCTTACTATGTTACGTTTTACTTGTACTACACACACAAATTGGTTCAACACTGAATGCCACAATTGTGTTTTGCAGCTTGATAATGCTAAAATTGTGAGACCTAACTAGTATGTAACATTATGGTTGTCTTGATTCAGCAAAACATCTTAGAATAACAATATGCTTGGAATTCATGAAAAATGAAGTCTTTGTGGTAAGGCACAGACTTAAGTGTGATTAAGTTTAAGCACATGCCTGAAATTTCTTATGGCTTGGGCAGAGGCTGGAGGAAATACCCATAGTATTTTCTTGTATGTTTTCTCCTTTTACCTCAGAGGAGGAACTGCTACTTGTAATAAGTTATGTATGTTAAACTCAGAGGATACAGAAGTGACAACTACCTTTCTGACTCTGTAGAATATGCGTTCATCACAAGTACAGAAAGCCCTCTGAGCCATAAGTGTTACTGTAAGCCCCTTAGTTGCGCTGCTAAGGTTTTCTATTTTGGAGTTCCCTACATAGAGCTTTATTTTCCACACATCTCAGTAGAAGTTCTTGCATGGAAACAGAAGTGGAATACATCCGTTCATTTGCCTCAAGGTTATGGAAGTGCTCTTAGCATAACTGTGGGTTACAGGTATGCTGTTGGTTTATTTAAGAGCTCTAATATAAATGCAGATGTACAGGTGTATCAGTGTGAGAGCTGAAAATCCCACCCCCCACCAACAATAATCAGGCTAGCTCAGTCTGGAAAGCAAATGAAAGCTGTATTTACAAGCAAATCTACGGATGATGAAATGCAGTGAATATGTACAAATATACAAAAATCACAACATTTACAAATATACACAATCAACAGAAAAGCACAACCAAGCTCCCTTTGTTTCCTCTGAGGGGACCTCCCGAGGGGCCTCCCCCCAAGACCCCCCTGGCAGAAAGCAGAGAAGTTAAAAAGCAAAGAGGCTGTTAACTTAGCTCACCAAGGTCAGTGTGTTATCTTCAGCCAGAAGAGAAGCAGCAGGAGCAGCCAGACAGCAAGGAAGCCGAGAGCTCAGATTCCGACTGCCCCTACATTGTTTTGAGTAGTGGTTCTTAAACGTTTCTATCTATCCAATGGAACTGTTTAGAACAATCATTATTTTGCTTTCTTACACCCAATAGTGACTTATTTACATTCTGTCGCTTTCTCTGCTTGAACTTTGCAAAGAAAAATTAAAGAGAGTTTCAAACCATCACAACAGGTAAATAATATTTGGGGATTTTCTTTTTGTTTTAAAGTATTCACCAAGCCAGAGCCTTTAAGGAGGTCTTGTTTTCATGCTTACCAGTTTGGGGAGGTTTTGATTCATTCAGCTGACAAGATGCAGACATTCAAATTTATTTAAAACTTAACTGCATTATATCAGTGCAAATCTCTTAGGCACATGCTCATGTTGAAGATTATGAGCCATGACATACTGAATTAGCCCATCTAAAAGCTGCATCTAAACATGTTACCTCTTATCATATGTGCTGTAATAAATGATTGTGTAAGTGTCTTAGAGAGTCCAAATAGTGACATACAGCATTTGCATGATTTAAGCTATCTTCAAACTGGCATAAGACAATATTTGCATGTATAAATGAAGCTGTTGCTATGACTAAAGTGCTCTAATTTCTGCCATTACAAATAGGGAACTTGGTGACACTTTATCATTTTGAGTGCACATGCTCAAAAGCAACTCTACCTTTGGGAAAAACAAGGGTTCTATTCAGACTGAATGGTCACTCATAAGATGATAAATATGAAACATTTGTAGCAGTTTATTTGAACTGATTTCCAAACCTCTACTTGTTCAATCAATCTGTAGTCTGTCATGTAGATGTCATTTTACAAAGGAAGTTTGATGTGACAACTTGGCATGTAATTTGATCGTCTCTTAATTAGCATTTGGAAGAGGTGTTTTGGGTGCAGTTTGTTTCTAATCTGGTGTAAGACCTTAATTTGCTTTATGGAACTTCCAAAATCAAAATTGCCAATTTTAAATCGGTTTTGGAAGTAAATTCAAAAGTCTTACATGTAATAGCAATTGCAGAGCTTTTTGTAGAGTAGGTAGATTCCTTGAAAAGAAAATGCAGCAAACACTTACTATAATCACTTTTGGAAATTTTAAATAATGAACTATGAACTAAATAAAAATGAAGATTTGAAAAATAACTAATGGATTACTGGTGGTCCAGAGAAACAAGTGGAGCTGTTCCCCATGAAATTTCTGTTATTTTATCTGTGCCAGTTAAGGGCTGAGGTAAGTATGACCCAGAGTCCAACAATGGAAACAGTGTTGTATGCCAATAAAAAGTAGATCAGTTTTAGAACATAGCATGGTTGTTGCCAGTCTAAGATTCCATCACTCTGTTGGGATTTGTCATGATGTCTTTGCTAGTACAGTGCTCTTTGCAAAGCTTTATAATTAGAAGTGTGGCCTAGGGCCATTGCAGACAAGCGGTTTCTAACAATCCAGCATTCACTAGAAGATTCTGTAATAAATTTTCTTTTTCTCTGCTGTTCTTTGCTTTTGGCTCTGTGTGTCTCTTTGTGGGATAAGAGAAGTCTTGAAAGGAGATAGTATTAGCCTTCTATCTAGCTCCCCAAGGAACTACTTAGGAGGTAGTATTAACCTTCTATCTAGCTCCCCAAACATTCTTCAATTTTTCTAGATGCTGTTGTTGAGCAGTAATGACCCATGAGAAAATACCTGCAGTAAGCTCTAGAATAAGTGCAACTTCCTTAAAGATGATGATGAGTCTGAAAAGCATTTTACTGAGGTATGAGAAGTCAGCCTTTCTCTCTTCCTGAGAAAGAAAGGATTTGGGTGCCTGAAGGAGAAGCAACAATTTTGCATCCTCTAACAAATCCAGAGCTGCTGGGAGGTTTGAGGCCCCAGCTGAGCACAAGCTTTCTGCAAGGTCACAGCTTTTTTGAGCACTTCTTCTCAGAGGTACAAAAAGTTTCAACATCCTCATTCTTCTCAATGGCAGGACTTAGCAGAATGCGACAAGGAAATAATGAGCTGAGTAACAAAAAGTTTATTATAGGAAGATTGTCATGGAGGTTTTGTCCTATTAGTTTAACAGAAGATTAAATTTTGAACGCTCATCCTAGCCTCCAGCTGGGTCTGTACTCTCAGCTTATTTAGGGAATTGTCTTTTGCAAGATGGAGGAATTGAGTTGTCAACTGTGAAAAGGAGGGAATGCTGTATCGATGGGTAACAGCAAGGATGTATGGCTTTCCATTAGTGTAACTGATGATTCAAATAGTCATCACTACTTAGAACAAAATCAGTACTGCAAAACTGTTCTTGGAATTTGCCAGCTGATGTCAGTAACTGGAAATCCTAGGGCAAACTTTTTTAGCAGTTCAGGGATTGAAACAATTGCTTGCAAATCATTTATTTCATGAAGACACAGCTGCCTCAGTCTGATGAACTCCAACACAATTTCTAAGCCAGGCACTTCCAATTTCTTACTATCATTCAGTGTCTGATTCATCATGTCAGACGAGCTTGATTCATTTTGGCCATTGTTTCCCTGCTTGTAAAATAGTTGTGATCATAATCTGCTGGTTGTAGTATCTGTCTGCCTCACTTGAGCTATTGTGTGGGTCAGTTAATATCTGTGCTGTGTGCCGCAACTGAACGGGAAATAATGGAGCTGTAGTGCTGGTGATAACATGCTCCCAGCTAGGTTGCTTTCTCTCAGCTTTGAGAGGGAGACTTTGTGTACGCATACATCCCTCCCAGCCTCTAGGGATTTGGATGTAATCACAATATTGTGATGGGAATTGAGTGCCCCTATCTGTCAGCCTGGCAGGCCTATCTATGCCTGCACTGTGGTCTCCCCTCAAGTGCCATGCCAGCCCAGGTGCTACACCTCTGCTGCTGGGGCTCTGGTGCTTCTCCCTCAGCTCTTTCTTCTTCATGCACCATTTGTCCCTTTCCAAGGGCAGGAGCTGTGCACAGGTAACACAGATTGCAGCAGCAGCAGGGAGCTGGGCAGAAGTTATGGAATGTTTGCTTCACCCAGAGAAAAGGGACAACTGGGGCACAGCATCCCCAGCACAGCTCCCTGCCATCGCTGCATGTATTGCAGCTCTCTGCAGCCACCTCACATGATCCTCTGGGGAAGGCAGGAAGACAGTATTAGCAAAAACCCTTCTAGTTTCTGGGTCTGAAAGGATTGCAGGCACTAAGATGCTTGGCAGAACTCTAAATACTCACCTACCTGTGGTCTGTGATGACTTGGTATTACAACATGCTTCAACTGGTATCACCCATGCTCCCTGCAAGGCATTGGGACACCAGACTTCTCACTTAGGTCATTAACAACCATCTCTTTGTTTTGTCCCCAAATCTCTTTGTCTCTATCTAATGAGAATTAACATCAGTCGTGTGACACAATGTCTGCTCAGAGTATCAAGGTCCTTCACCTGTCCCTGCTTTTATACAAGACTTCAATTTGAAAAAGGATTAGTCTAAGTGCAGTAAGGAGACAAAAGTCAGACTTAACCTTTCATGATGAGGATATATAAGATATCTTACAAAATAATAAAATTAAGAGAAAAGGAAAAACAATTCAGTTTTATGTAGGCTTTCTTTACTGTCTTACTAAGTCATTCTAATGAAGAAATTCAATCAAATGATTAAATTTTGTATGCACTTTAGGCTTACTCTCTGTTAAAGCAATTGTTTTTTAAACAGGAAATTTGTTTTAAAACATCGTTTTACAAGATTCAGGACCCATGTTTGGCCCCAGGGCTGAGGTTACAAATTTTTTTGTTTCAATATGCTGAATTTGGTGTAGTTATAGGATGGCAGAGAGTTGCATCAGATGTATTAAGGTGATCTTTAAGAGACATATTGCACAGTGGAGCCCTACCACATCATCATTGATTAAGGCACTGAAGCAGTGGTAGCTGTAACGCTCGTAATAAGTGAGGAACCTGTGGGAGTATGGCAATGTAAGGAGGAAGGGAAGGAAATAACATTCAAAAGATTTTACTGAGAGGTCTAAAGTTCTAGTGTGTATAGAAATTAAGATGCCCTTTCTCACTGACGGTACTAGGAAACAAGTGAGACCCTACAGAGGGACATAAAGGGGTCTAGCAGTAGAGTGGTGACTCCTATCCCTGAACTGCTACGGGGTTCAGATGTAGGTATGAAGCAGTGATAGTCAGGGGCTCCTTAATGAAGTGGAGAGAAGCCAGTCTTATTAAAAGTTTTTTGCATTATCAGTTGTCACTTGTGTGCTCATGTGTGCAAACATTTGCTCTTTAGTAATGTAACCTTTACAGTCTTCAGTTCTCAACTATTTATCTCTGTAACACCTGCTTACATTGGTGCATTATTAGCAGTTACTTCATTGCTATTGCTTGCTTACTTGAACATGCTCTTGTGCATCAGGTTATCAGAAAGTACTTGCAAATAGTGTATTGCTCCTACCAAAAAAGAAAAAGGTAGTGAAGGGTGAGATCAGGAGTAGATGAACTTTGATGTGAGAAGGGAGTTGGAATAATGAAGCATACACAACCTCCAAGCTTGTTTTCAATACTGAGTTGGACAGTCTGTCCTATATATCTGATGGAGCTGGAAAGTACTGTGAGTGCTCTTACCTTGCTTCAGTTTTATAAAACAAAACATCAAAAGCCAAGCAGCAAGCAAAAAATAACCCACAAAACAAAACCTGAACTAAGTCCTGGTTGCTTGTAAAACAATTTGCCTACAGATGTCTATTGCTACTTCAGATTTTTAGCAAAGAACTACTTTGGTATTTTGACAAAGTTCTATATATTACAAGATCAGTGTGTTATAGTAAGCCAAATATAATACAGGAACTGTTGTGATTTAGAATTTATCAGCTGTGATGAACTGTGATAATGAGCATTTAAGAGGAAAATTAAAAAAAAAAGGAAATAACAAAGACATTCCTTCTTGTAGGCCTCTCACTTGTTAACTTGTGACAGTGTATTGGATTGAATAGAACTGATTTGCGCTTCCATTGAAAGCGGTGGGGAAGAATCCAGAGACTCCTAAAGCACAGGCCTATGGTCTGTTATATGGTAGAAATGTGGGTAGGAAATGGTATTGAACATTCTGGTTGATGTTTCCAAAAAATGCCATACATACCAGGAGTTCTCATCATAGAGTTTTTATGCTTTTCTTTATCATCAGAAATTGTTACTTCAATAGCATTGGAAATATGTCCTCAGAAATGTTGTCTCTTTCAGGTAATTTCTTTGTTGAAATTTCCTTGCAGATGAATTACTTCAGAAAGAGCAAAACTATTCTGATGACGTTTTGGCCAATATGATCAGTGAACCCAGAATCAGCTATGGAAATGATGCTCTCATGCCTTCATTGACGGAAACTAAGACTACAGTTGAACTTCTCCCAGTGGATGGAGAGGTCAGCCTAGATGACCTTCAGCCATGGCATCCCTTTGGTGTTGATTCCGTTCCAGCCAATACTGAAAATGAAGGTATGTACAATAGGGTTTTGAGTTGAATTTTGTGATTTCTATTCACATTGTGCCCTGAAAATTGACATCTTGCTGATGTAAGCAGGATAGAAATTCCCAAATGCAAGTTTAGAAATGGTCTGTTATGTCAGCTATGTCTCTTTGATGGAACAGAAGATTCTGCCTTAAATTTGACATTTAGACACACAATAAATTTCAGTGTTGAGCTTATATTTCTTTAAAAACAAATCAAAATAAATTCCAGCAAATTATGAGTGACAGTCTTATAAAATGCATGACAATGATCTAAGGGAGATGGATAAGCTGTTAGATTTGTGCCATGATGAAATGGGTGTTTTAGTTAAGGAAGAGCTTTTTATTTGTTGGCATGAAAATTATTACAAATCCAGCACAATCCTAGCATGAGAGTTGATTTTATTTCCCTACTGCTACTGCTTGTCTAGAATACACTGTGGAAATATTCCTTCATACTCAGCAATGTAGCAGGCTAGTAAAAGCTTTTTTCCTGAGGAGTATTTTATGTTGTTTGTGGACTAATTTATTGAAGTGACTGCATAATACTTTAATAATTTACATATAATTTGGAATTGGTAGTTTACTTAGGTGCCAAGAGCCAATTAATCAGAAACCTGAGGGACTTTGATCATGGCATTCAAGTTGCTCCTGTGTTTGTATTCCTTTTATCAGGTAACTGCAGCATCATCAGTGATAAGTTAGTCACAATAGTGAAAGTTTGTTACTGTAAAGCAGCAGTAGATTCACAGAGACTGGAGCTACAGAAGTCTTTTTTCAGGCAAATTTGTGTTTTGTGGATTTGTGGTTTGTAGTTGAACTGCACATCCTCCAAAAGTCTTTTGCAAGCAGTGCGTTAGGCTATACCTGCTATCAGAATGAGTTTTGAGACCAACTTTACACAGTTGGACTTACTCCAGCATGATGTGTGAGTGACTGTGGTCAGCTGGGTGTTTGGGAGACAAGATATGGGACATGGGCGTGGATTTACCAGGTTTGAATTTGGTGCCAGGTAAAATTAGTGGAGTCAGAACCAGTTCTGTGGTCAAAGTAGGTCAGCCCTGGGAGTCAGAGAAGCATAAGATGAGGCAGAAGAAAAGACATGTCTAGGATCTGAGCAAAGGCCAAGAAATCAGTGGGCAGAAGTATACTGGGTTTGAGGGGAAGAGGAGAGACTGGTCAGGAGTGAGACTAAACTCAGACTGCCAGGGAGTTAGCACTACAGGGAGCGACCAAAACAAGAACAGAAGAGAGAGCTGGAGCAAATGCAACAGGCTGACCAGCAGCAAGAAGCAGAAGACAGGAGACCGTGATAAGGACTCTGGGCATGTCTGGAGGGCACATGCAGCCAAGTGACAGGCTGAGTGACCAAGAGCAGCTGGCTGGATTAGGTCAAGTACTGGCAAGTAATATCAAGGGCTGACCAAGCTGGCTGGTTAAACTTCACTCTCCTGAGGAATCAGCTGCAGCTCACTGTAACACACATCACAGCTGTCTGCCAGGACAGGCCACAGTCTGGCTAGTGGTGCCTGTCCTGCAGGAATTTTCCACTTGTAATGGTTTAGAGCAACTAAACTCCCTCACTTCCCCTTCCATCTCCTCTTTTCTCTCTCCTTACTAGGAGATAAGAAAGGGAGGGTAAAAGAAGGCAGGGGAAGAGTTTTCAGTTGATTTACACAGAATATTTTACCCCCCTGCTTCAAGGGTATCAGATTACACCAGTATATATAGAGAACAGAAGAAAAAGGGAAAGGAACACCTGTCTGAATCCCGTAACAGGCAAAAATGCAGCTGCCTGCTCAAGGACCTGAAAAGCCAGAGGGTGACCAGTCCCTGCTTTCCAGGGTCGTAACACCACACAGCTGTACATGCAGTAGTGTAAATTCATGATTCTGTTAGTGGGGAATACACATATCATGTGGTTCAAACCACTATCCCAGTGTAGCTCTTGCTGCAGTTTTTCCATAGTTGAGGCATACAGGACATCAATTTGTACCCATGCTGCCTGCTTTCATGAAACTTGGGGGGAAAGGGAATTAATAAATTTTGAAGTCTTTCCTCCTGGCTTTGACAATGTGCTGATTTGAGTCACCAAATTCACAAGTTGTTAGTTAGGCACCCAGCACCCCTGCCTTGAATAAAATAGTGTTCATTACGAGTCCTGTGTATTTGAACGAACTGCATCATTTGTTGCAGCACTTAATATTTACTGTGGGAAACTCTCTAAATTGTTGGGATTTCATTGGTTTTTTTTTTAAGACCAGAATTTTATTTGTCATGAAGTTACTGTTACTGGCAAACAATTGTATTAAGCTAATCATTATTTCACACAATAAGTTCCTCTTATGCAGGAAGGTTTATGGGATTTGCACAGTACTGAGCAACTCTGTTATTTCTTAACAAACAGCCATTTATCAAATAAGATGTAAGTTCAAAATTCATGTGCTAGAAAAACCTCAAATACTGTAGAGTAGGACTAACCATTTCAGTATTGGTGATGATCAGCATCTCTTGCTGCTGAGAGGTGCTGACCTTGCCAGTGAAGGTCAGAGAACTGAGCGTCTCAGCTCCCATTTACTTGGGTGAGATCTGAAGGTATGGTACTTAGTACTGCAAGAAAATCACAGCGTGTTCCACGTGACCAGTCTGGTATCTAGGAAATCTGCTGAGCAGTTCATTCAGCAGATTTAACAGAGACTACCAGCAGAGTTTCTGGTTGCAAGCAAGTTATACAAGTTGAGTTGATACTGGTTTTGTCTAGTTTGAAATCTGAAGACAAACTTTTTTTAACCTCTGCTGAACACAAAGTGCTATTTATCAGCTTAGCGTATGCAGGTGAGTTTCTAGGTAGAATGAGACTTGACTTCCTCGGTGTGATGAGCTGCTTCACTGTATAAGCAATGATGTTCTTCGGTCCTGAGCAGGCACACCAGGCGCAATTTTCATTGCCATCAAACCAAAATCTCTAATGGGACCATTGACATCAGAGAGGCAACTGAACAGATCCCAGAGCTGAGATCCCACCCCCTCCAGCACAGTCACAGTTAGGGCACTTGTTTTTAACAAACCATTCAGGGAATGCTTAAACTAAAATTTGATTGTGGAAAAAGTGGAAGGAAGTGCAGTCATGGAGTCTTTCTTCTTTCTATCCAGTATTCTGTGTACAAGTGATGAAGTTAAAATACTTACAAAAAACACCTTAAATTTGTCATTAGTTCCCATGCCTGTTTACTTTCATGGCCATGATCTAAGCCCAGGTTTCACACGGCACCATTGATATTGTATTGGGTTGGTACACTGCCACGTAACCTCAAGGTTTCATAACTTCAATTGAAATTTTCTGGTCTAAACTTTGCATTCATGTTCAAATAAATGCAGAGATTTTATGCAAACAGTTTATTTTACTAAAATTCTTTATCTGTTGAATGAGTGAAAAATAGCCTAAAAATAAAAAGACCTTGAAAGTCTAGCATAGTTCAGTAGTTTCTGAAAGTACTTTCTTCCTTGTTGTTTCCATGGGGTGGTTTCCCTGTAAATATCCACAGAAATTAATCCAAAGCACCAGGTAGTACACTGCACAACTTGCATGGTTGAACTTATGTCCATGCTACTACACAACAGAAACTTCATCATTTTCTCCTTTTACCTACTCCCATTTTTGTTGCTACTCAGAACCTGCTCTCAGTTTGCCATAGTGAATGGGCATAGAGGGTTAGAGAATGCTCTGAGAGAGAGAAATAAAAGTCCTCAGCCTTCTTAGGGAGGAGACAGAGGCCAGGATGATGGATGAGGGTTCTTCAGAACCAGCTGGGGTAATGTTAGTCCTTGGTGATTTCTTCTCTCCAGTCCTTTCCACTGAAAATTACTGCTGAGGGTTCGTGCTATTGGAAAACCTATCAGAAGACTTAAATAGAAAAATTCTCCAAAATGTAGATTTTAGTTAAGGATGGAAATTGGATTTATTTATATTACTGTCTAAGGAAAGCAATTACATGGTCTGAGTGCCACTCTGAACTGCTGTGAAGGAACGTGGTTTGATGGCTTGCCTCTGCAGCACCAAACCAGCAAGCTCTTTAAAATATTTTTTCCTTCTGGAAAAAAATACAATTCATTTGTGCAGATACGCCACTAGTCTGTGGCTGCTATAAAGTTGATTTGCTGCTGTTTTCCAGGAGCTATTGCAGTCATGTCCTTTGTACAAAGGACATGAGTGCCACATGGGCCTCTCACAAGCACAACAGGTTGTCGCACCCACAGGAACACTGAGCAAGTGACACAGACTTCCTAAGAAGATAGGCAGTCCCCTTGCTTAAGTCAGCAGTATCACCAGGTTAGCATGACTTTCTGATGCTGAGTGTATCAAGCAGTTCATGACTGAAAAACTGCACTTTTGTCAGGTTTCCTGTGCTGTTGTGGCTCCCTTACTGCTCTTTAGAAATTCAAATGAATGGCAATACCTTAATTTTTTAATTCTGAATTTAAAAATCTGAAAATTTTTACTTCTCAATCTAATTTCTTTCTAACATTGACACTTGAGTAGATAAGGAAAGCAACAGTATTAGAGAAAAAGAAACAGCCAGGAAAAAAAAAGAAGATAAGAAAAAATCTGAATGTTTAATGAACTTCTGCATTTAACTAAAGCAGGAGGTAATGACTCAGCTCTAAATGTTTTGTACATCCTATTTTCTATTAGTGCCAGTGAACTCCATCAGTCTTAGGTTTCAGCTGGTACAGCAATACAGGAGTTTTAAAACTGTATGGCACAGTTGGGTATAAAGTGGTGTTCTCTTTTGCTTCCCTTTCAAAAATGAGAAAGCAAATTTACTGTCTACAAATCACAGCATATCAGAATGAAATACTGATTAGATTTTCAAAATGTGCATTACTTTTTTTTAAAAAACTTATAGCTAGTGTTCTGAAGAATCCCTCTGGAAAGGAAAAAGAATTCAGTGGATTTTATAAGTCAGCACTAACCTAGACTGGTTGCGGGAGCTAACTCACATCTGTTCTTGGTGCCAGTCTTGCTGAGTCAACTGGCAAAAGTTTGCACATAATGAATATAGTTTCACTTTATAGACTGAAGTTCTCTGATCTTGGTGGCTTCTCACTTGAAGCAGTAATCAGAATATGATGCAAAGCTGAGCCGTGAAGCTTTCCTTTTGAAGTACGACTATCCCTTCCTTTTATTTTCAGGATCCTTTTATTTTCAGGATTAACTGAAGGCAGTTACTTTGTTAACTTTTTGTAGTAGCTCTCTCCTCTTGCAACAGGAGAGCAGTTGACTTTATCATTTGGGGGATTTTGTTTATTTTTTGATTGCCTTTTTTTGTTTCCTTTCTGCACATGCCCAGTTGAACCAGTGGATGCCCGCCCAGCTGCGGACAGAGGACTCACCACACGACCAGGTATTTAACTTGCATGGCTTTTACCTAACCTGTGTTTTCCCAGCATGCGTGTGGTCTGCTTAGGCTGAAATGATCACCTATCCTTTGGTATAACCCTTTCTTAAAATGTAATACTATGCCATAAACCAGGGAAGTGTTCCCACACAACCCCCCATCAGCCTGTGAGTGCTCTGTGTCAAGGGAGTTTGGGATGTCTACTTTAAGAGAGTAGGTTCCAAAGACCCTTGACTGCTATTTTTACCAAATTGTCATCCCTTCTAGCAATAATGCTTTGGCAGGTGCAAGAGGCAATGGACACACTACCCCATAGTGCTTTTCATTTGGTAATGTATGACAGAAATGTCAAATCCTCTGTATAGCTTCTTGGAAATTAGGGCTGATAAAGAATTAATGTATGCAATTTTAGAATTGCAGAGGACATCTTTTTTTTTGCTGTGATATCTAAAAGATATGTGTAATTCTCCTCTCCATATGTCTATTCATTTTAGCTCAGAGGGGGATAATTTGCTCTTTGTATCTTCCTGTATCTTTCTGTATCTTCCTACTGATTTCAGAGTAAGAGCAGATGCAAATGTTTAGAAAACTTAAATTGGCCAAATGCAGTTTTCAGAAGTAAAAGCTTACTTTTCATTATAACTTTTTTGCTTTTTATGTTGTTTTTTTTTCTTTGTGTTTGTTTAGGATTGTCTAGAAATAGCTGATTCCATTAAGAGCAAACAGCCTTTTATTTCAGAAGAGGTTATTCTCCCACAAGTAACAAGATTAGATTGGTATATTTTAGGGTTAGAATTAATTCAGTGTCACATCACCAGATCAAAATTACCAGTCCATTTTCTTTTTCCATTCATCTTTTCCTCCAAATGTCCATTAGCTGGCATTAAAGGCAACACCTTCCTAGTGTGTTTAAATCTTTCACCTCTCCAGTGTTTACTGACTACAGATATTGCTATAGTGGATATGAAAAAAAGCTTTTATGTTACAGTGGTTGGGACACATGTCAAGGCTGGCCAGGTGATGTGCTCCTAGCACTGGCTTAGGAATCTGACATCTTGACTTGTGTTTAGAGGCTTAGTCCATTCTGTGAAGAGATCCTGGAAAGAGGTATAGAGCTAGCTGTAGAACAATGCCCCAGATCATGGCATATGGGAACATCCCACCAATACTGGGTTATCTCTGCCTTCTGGATTAGATTTCTTCCCCAAGAACAGTAGAAATATGACAAATGAAACATGAATGTGTTTAATCTGAGTTTTGTAATATTTGTTCCATCTAACAGTTTTCTTGTGATATTAAAGTTCGTGATTATTAACAGTTTTTAAGTCACCTTGAAAAATCTGTTATGACCTCCATATAACCTCCCATATTAAAGTTTATTCCTTTCTCCCATCTACTCTCTCACACATAATCACAAAACACACACAGGACAGAACTCTTTGATGTCCCTGTGTGAGAACAGAGTTTCTCACACAGCTATACTGATTTCTGAGTGCAATGATGTGTTTTACTCCAGTGTATCAGATGCTTTGTTGGTTGGGGTGGTGCAAATAGTACTGAATGTATGGCTTGCATAGGTTGTGACTGATCTTTCAAAATGTGACAACTGTGGCTTGAAATTTCTAGCAGATACAGTAACTTCTGCAGTACAAAAATCACATGGGATATTTTCTCAGTTTTCTGTTCAAGTGCAAAAATGCTGTGCAGGGCCCTTCGTTGCTTTTAGTGGAGTGCTTAAGTGCTCAAGATCTGCTTTTTGCACAGAGTGAATCCCTCTAGCCTGGTGCAGACACATGCTGCATTCCTCTGTGCAGAGAGATGGTTGCTTCCCTGGAGGGATTGAAATCTCTCACTGCTGTGCCTGTATTCCAAATTTCACAGCATGAAGTGCCTTGCATGTGCAACTGAAAGGGGGATATTGCCCCTTTACTGGCATGAGCTCAATATATCAGAAGAAACAAAATGTAATATCTTTACCGTTCCTGGTAGACCTGAAGTTCCTTACATCTTTAATCACCAGGTCCAGACTAATGCAAATTTGTCCTTACTGGTATAAATTCTAGCAATAAATGCCCACTCGATTTTTCACCATCCTTTAAAAGCAATTTCAATTCAGCAGAAAACCTGATACTAGTCTGAGTAGCTTCCTAAACTAGGAATAGAGAAACACAAATGGATACTTAAATTGTGAAATACAAAAAAGTGTCTGTTGGTTTTAAAAAAGTCTGTGCTTTAAAGTTGTTTTATTTGCTAATTGCAAATAACATTTCTATGTTAGAGGTTAAAAAAGGGGGGCTTTTGTAATGGCTAGCTGTCACATATGGGTGAGATCCTGATACCTGACTGTCTCAGAGTCCAGGATGGTAAGCTAGGCACTTATCCCACACTATCCTTCTGGGATAGTTAGGTCTTTTTACAACTTGGGATTGTTCTTTATGGAAATAAAAAAATCTGAAAACAAGGATATTACTCTGAAATGAAAAAGTATTAACAAGGTACTTGGAGACAGATCAATATGTGCAGCTGCTTCTAACATTTTGTGTTAATTGCCCAGATTCTTGTTGATTACCTGAAAGGTTTGCCCTTTTTATAATCCTGACTTTATAGTTTGCTCTTCTACTTGCTTTGCTCAAATGAATGAGGCGGTGACCTGCTTCTTCAGGCTGAAAATGCAGGTGTCATGTCAACCATTCCTGGAACTTTTCAAGGCCAGGTTAGACAGGACTTTGAGCACAACCTGGTCTAGTTGAAAATGTCCCTGCCCATGACTGGGGCTTTGGAACTAGATGATCTTTAAGGTCACTTTCAAACAAATCGGGAAACAAAAGTAAGAAAAATGCCTAAATCCCTTTTTTGTCCTCTCTTTCCTGAAAAGGGAGCAAACAGAGATAATAAAAGGTTAGAGGGAAGGGAATGATATAGATCTATTAAGCAGTCATCAATGAGTTATTTTTTAATACAACACAAAACATTAAGAGATTTGTGGCATGCTTCTTGCTATTTGTAATTTCTTTCAGGCAGGGAGCCATTAGAAGTCCAGCCTGAAAACTTCCATAGGAAGAGCTTCAAATAGAAAGAATACAGCTTCACTTGATAGCCTCACTCTAACAGCCTTTCCAGTAAT